>NC_057795.1:247059655-247359655 GCF_018294505.1 Triticum aestivum
GTCCATGTCTCCTGGGTCATGTTCGGTTGGAAAATCACGATCCCGAAGGTTTCATTCCGTTTGGACTCCGTTTGATATTCTGTTTCTTCGAAATACTGAAAAAGGCAAAAAACAGCAATTCTGGGCTGGGCCTCCGGTTAATAGGTTAGTCCCAAAAGTAATATGAAAGTGGAAAACAAAACCCAATATAGTCCAAAACAGTAGATAAAGTAGCATGGAGCAATCAAAAATTATAGATACGTTGGAGACGTATCACCCGCAGAGCAGGAGTAGGGGTATTATGTCCACGGAGAGCCCCCAACCTGGGTAAAGTTCGTCGGCGTACGTGTCTACGCCTTATCCCGCTTCCAGGCACCGGCGATGTTCTACTTTCTCCCACCATGATAAGCTATCCTTTTGCATATGTCGCACCCAACCCCCGACATTTGGCGCCCACCATGGGGCGAGGTGCACCGTCTCCCGGAGACCTGCTCTGGACGGGAACCTTGTTCCTTCATGGCGAGCAAAGCCATCCCAGCACGCCCGACGGCGTCAGCCTCGACGCCTTGCATGGCGCGGAGAGCGCCTGCGTGGCGAGCTGCCTCGCCGACCTTGTTGGCGAGATTCACCTCTCCGACGAGCCGGCCTCCGACGTGGGCACCGGCTGCCTCGAGAGCCGCCTCGTCAGCCTCCTCGACCAGCTTCACGTCACCAGCGAGCCTGCTGTGGACCTGGAGTCTGTTGGCTCCACCGACCCGATGATCGTCGACTCCGACACGGCGTCGCTTGACGCGTTCCCCACTAACATGGTGATCTACGACGAGCCGCCTCCTCGCGAGCACAGCGGCGGGAGCACCGTCACGGAGGTGCTCGTCATTAACAGTGGCGAGCGCTCGAATGGAGAAGCTCGAGACCCACTCGAAGCAGCGTTGCGGGACTTGACGACGCCCATCTCAGAAGATGCAGATGCCGAGATGCTGGAGGCACGCCGCGTCCAGCTTCTCGAGAGCGCTGGCCGGCTTGCCAGCATGCGGCGCCTCTCGGACGCCTATCGGCGCAAGATGGACAGAGCGGTCGGCGGTACGCCAGCTCCTGGGGGGCCTAGCCGCATTGGCCCTGTCCGGCAGCGTGGCGGGACCATTGCCAGCATGTTCGGGGCAGAGCGCCCCATTTACGCCACACCTGTAGAGAATATCCGGGCCGCCCAGGCGGTGATGGACGAGCTGGACAAATACGAGGGCGATGAGCGTCGCCACATGACGGAGCGAGTCCAGCAGCTCCTAGACGTGGCTGCCGCATTGCAGGAAGCCGGCTGTTGCGCTGAAGAGCCCGCCCTGCAGAATGAAGAACCGCCCCTTCGCCAAGAGCACGACGCGACATCCCGGACGCCGACTGGCGGCGCCCGTGGAAAATGAGGCAACGAGCCGGCAGCCTGCAGGAGCCGGACTCGCCTTTCCATCGAGCGTGACGAAGACAGCCGCCCTCGAGCGGTGGAGCGTCGAGGCGATCCTCCGCCTCCTCCGCCTCGCGGAGCAAGATATCCCACTCCGCCGCCTGTCACGCAGCCGACACTCGGCGACCGCCTTGGCCGCCGAGAGGGAGTCGGAGAGAATGACGCCCGCCATCGGATCGACCGCCTCAACTGATCCCTGGCACTGGAAGAGGAAGATGCGCTGGGCCCGCCTTGTTTTGGCCCACAAATCCAGGATGAGCCCTTTCCCAAAGGGTTCACCCTCCCTCGAGATACGCCCAAGTACACCGGCTCTGTGAAGCCGGAGGATTGGCTGGTCGACTACTCGACAGCCGTCAGCATAGCAAACGGCAACAAGCGTGTTGCCGTGAAGTACGTCCCACTCATGCTCCAGGGCACTGCCCGAACATGGCTCAATAGCCTAAAGCCCTGCAGCATCAACAGCTTGGTTGATTTCACCATGGCGTTCATCCGCAACTTCACCAGCACCTACAAGCGAGCTCCCAAGCCCCGACAGCTCTCCTTGTGCGTTCAAGGGCCCACAGAGTTAACTCGCGACTACCTCACGCGCTGGACCGAGTTGCGTAATTCCTGCGAAGGCGTGCACGAGGTGCAGGCAATCGAGTACTTCACCGCCGGGTGCCGAGAGGGCACCCTCCTCAAGCATCGACTCCTCTACGACGAGCCCGAGATGCTCGACGAGCTGCTGGTCATCGCTGACAAGCACGCCACGGCCGACTCCTCCATGAAGGCAGAAATTCTGGTTGATGCATCCGGTAAGGTGGCACCTCAGGCCCCTCGGATTCCGGCTGGTGACACCAGTCGGCGACAGCAACCAGGCGACAACAAGCGGAAGGCCACCCAGCCGGCTTCCACCAGCTGGTAGGTGGCAACGGTCAAGGATCAGCAGCCAGAGGGGTAGCCGGAACCCAAGCGGCAGAAGGGCGGCAAGTCCAATTGGTTGCCCGCCTTCTCTTACGAGCAAACCTTAGATGCACCCTACAAGTTCCATAGCAGTGCAAAGCCATCCAAGCACACCACTCGGAAGTGTCACTGGCTCACCAGAATCGCCAAGGGAGATGGACTCCTGCCTGCTCCGCCTGCCGGACCACCGCCTCCTCAGCCCCGGCAACCAGCGGCCCGACCAGTCGGTGCCATACAAGACGAGTACCCAAAGGAACATGGACCCTATGTTGTGTTCACCAGCGTGGCCGATGACAGATGCAACAGACGACAACAACAACAACAAGAAGTGCAAGCAGTGGCCTCCAGCACTCCAGATTTCATGCATTGGTCCGAGAAGCCTATCAGTTGGAGCAGGACCGACCACCCGGAAGTGATGCCTTCCCCTGGTTCATACGCCCTGGTCCCAGAGGCTACCCTTGCAACAGAGAGGCGGGCAGCACGTTTCTCCAGAATCCTGATAGATGGCGGCAGCAGCATCAATATCCTATACCGTGACACACTGGAGAAGTTGGGAATCAAGCAGAAGCAGCTCATCCCCAGTCGGACTGTATTCCATGGCATAGTCCCTGGCCTTTCATGCTCACCAATCTGGAAGACCCAGATTGATGTCCTCTTCGGAGACAAGAATCATTTCCGCCGTGAGCCAGTCTGGTTTGAAGTGGTGGACCTTGAAAGCCCCTACCATGCACTGCTTGGCCGGCCAGCTCTGGCCAAGTTCATGGCAGTCCCCCACTATGACTACCTCAAGATGAAGATGCCTAGTACCAGGGGGATCCTGACAGTAGTCGGAGACTACAAGAAGTCGATCGCTTGCGCCGCAGATAGCAGCCGGCTGGCCGAGTCCCTCGTGATCGCAGCCGAGAAGCGGCTCCTTGACCGGGTGGTGGCGTTGGCAGGAAACAAGCCGGAAATGTCACCCATCCCCCAGGAGTCAGAGGTTGAGGGCTCGTTCAAGCCGGCCAAGGAAACAAAGAAGATACCCCTGGACCCGAAGCACCCGGAGAGGCACGCTGTCGTAGGCACCGGCCTTGACAGCAAATAGGAAAGCGAGCTCGTCGATTTCCTCCGTGAGAATTGGGACATCTTCGCGTGGTCTCCCAAAGACATGCCGGGTGTTCCGATGGATTTCGCCGAGCACAAGCTACATGTCCGACCTGACGCCAAGCCGGCCAGGCAGCCCTTGCGCCGCCTGTCGGAAGAGGAGAGAAGAGTTGTCGAAGAAGAGATAGCCCGGCTTCTAGCAGCCGGATTCATCATGGAAGTGTTCTTTCCAGAGTGGCTGGCCAACCCAGTCCTAGTGTTGAAGAAAAACAAGCAGTGGCGCATGTGCATTGACTACACCAGCCTCAACAAAGCCTGCCCCAAAGATCCCTTTGCTTTGCCAAGGATTGATCAAGTGATAGACTCCACAGCCGGATGCGAGCTGTTGAGTTTTTTGGATGCATACTCAGGGTATCACCAGATAAAGCTAAACCCGGCCGACAGGCTGAAGACCGCCTTGATCATGCCATTCGGAGCCTTCTGCTACCCGACCATGACATTCGGCTTGAGAAACGCCGGTGCCACGTTTCAGCGTTGCATGCAGAAGTGTCTCCTCAAGCAACTCGGCAGGAATGCCCATGTATATGTGGATGATGTGGTGGTGAAGACGGAGAAGCGTGGCATGCTGCTAGAAGACCTCAAGGAGACTTTTGAGAATTTGCGCCGATTCCAGATCAAGCTCAACCCGGAGAAATGTGTCTTTGGAGTACCAGCCGGCCAGCTCCTTGGCTTTCTGGTCTCAGAGCGCGGCATAGAGTGCAACCCGGTGAAGATCAAGGCCATTGAGAAGATGGAGGTACCCACCCGACTGCTGGACGTGCAGAAGTTCACCAGCTGCCTGGCATCAATTAGCCGTTTCATCAGTCGGCTGGGCGAGAAGGCTCTCCCTCTGTACCAACTTATGAAGAAGACCACTTTTTTCGAGTGGAATGACAAGGCGGACGAAGCATTCTCCCAGCTCAAGAAGATGTTGGCGACCCCGCCTATCCTGGTAGCTCCGACTGAGAAGGAGCCCATGCTCCTCTACATTGCTGCCACCAGTCGAGTCGTCAGCACAGTCATCGTGGTAGAGCGCAAGGAGGAGGGCAGAGCATTGCCGGTCCAGAGACCGGTATATTACTTGAGTGAAGTACTGTCCGCCTCCAAGCAAAACTACCTGCATTATCAAAAGATGTGCTATGGTGTGCATTTTTCCGCCAAGAAGCTGAAGCCTTACTTTCAAGAGCACCCAATAACCGTCGTCTGCACGGCTCCGCTTGCTGAGATCCTGGGAAGTCGGGATGCTTCTGGCCGAGTGGCCAAGTGGGCCATCGATCTGGCCCCTTACACCATCTACTACCAGCCTCGCACCGCCATCAAGTCGGAAGTGTTGGCTGACTTCCTCGTCGACTGGGCCGAGACCCAGTACCTACCACCAGCTCCAGACTCCACTCATTGGCGGATGCATTTTGATGGTTCGAAGATGCGCACCGGTCTGGGAGTCGGCCTCGTCCTCACCTCTCCCAAAGGCGACAAGCTCAAATATGTGTTGCAAGTTCATTTTGCCGCCTCCAACAACGTAGCAGAATATGAGGCACTCATACACGGACTCCGGCTTGCCAAGGAACTTGGCATTCGCCGGATCCTATGCTATGGTGACTCCGACTTGGTGGTCCAGCAGTCGTCAGGCGACTGGGACGCCAAGGATGAAAATATGGCAAGCTACCGCTTCCTCGTGCAGCAATTCAGTGGATACTTTGACGGGTGCGAGTTTCTCCACGTGCCAAGAAATGACAATGAACAAGCAGATGCCTTGGCATGGTTGGCTCCACCCGACAAGCAATACCAGCCGGCGTCGCCCTATGCCGCCTTCTCAAGCTATCCGTCAAGCCGTCCCCAGAATTAGATTCCATCTTTGTGCCGGCCCCTCCCGAAGCAGTCGGATCTGACTTGAGGGTCCCAGAAGCCGGCACCGGGACTTCGGTAGCTAGCACTGGGACTCCGGCAGTCGGTCCGAGGACTGCTGCAGTGGCACTAGGATCGAGGACTCCAGAGCCCGGCCCAGGGACTTCAGTAGTTGACCCGGGCACTCCGTCAACTCAGCAGGCGGAAGTAGTTGCCAACCCGCCACCACTTGGCCCAACCACCCTCATACAAGTTGCAGTCGTGGCAGTAGAAGAAATAACAGCACCATCCTGGGCTCAGCCAATCCTCAAATTTCTGGTGAACAAAGAACTGCCGACTGATGAGATCTCAGCCAGGCAGGTGCAACGGCGAGCAGCAACATACACCATAGTCAATAGAGAGCTGGTTCGGCGCAGTGGCACTGGTGTGTATCAGCGCTGTGTGGAGCCGGACAAGGGCCAAGCAATCCTCAGAGACATTCACCAGGGTGAATGTGGCCACCATGCGGCCTCAAGAGCCCTTGTTGCCAAAGCCTTTCGCCATGGTTTTTTCTGGCCGATTGCTCTTGAAGAGGCCAAAGAGTTGGTCCAGAAATGCCAAGGGTGCCAAAGATTCCGCTCCAAGCCGCATTTGCCAGCTTCTGCACTCAAGACTATCCCGATTGCTTGGCCATTTGTTGTTTGGGGTTTGGATATGGCGGGGCCATTCAAGACAGCCTGTGGCGGCATGACTCATCTCCTTGTCGATGTGGACAAGTTCACCAAGTGGATAGAGGCCAGGCCAATCAAGAAACTGAATGGGCCGACTGTCGTGACCTTCATTGCCGACATCACCACTCGGTACGGCATACCACATAGCATCATCACCAACAATGGCACAAACTTTGCCAAAGGAGCCTTGGCTTGTTTCTGCGTGACACAGGGTATTCGACTGGATTTAGTGTCCGTTGCCCACCCGCAGTCAAACGGCCAGGTTGAGCGAGCAAACGGCCTTATCTTGTCCGGCATCAAGCCCCGACTAGTCGAGCCTCTTGAGCGTTCGGCCGGCTGCTGGCTCGACGAGCTGCCGGCCGTCCTCTGGAGCCTGCACACAACTCCAAACAAGTCGACCGGATTCACGCCTTTCTTCCTCGTCTACGGTGCTGAAGCCGTCATCCCGACGGACGTAGAGTTTGACTCCCAGCCAGTCACCATGTACACCGAGGCAGACACGAAGGAGGCGCGAGAAGATGGCATCGACCTGCTGGAAGAGGGCCGGCTGTTGGCACTTAGCCGGTCTGCCATCTACCAGCAGAGTCTGCGCCGATACTACAACCGCAAGGTGAAGCCAAGATCCTTCCAAGAGGAAGACCTTGTGCTCCGGCTGATCTAGCGAATAGCCAGCCAGCACAAGCTCTCGGCGCCTTGGGAAGGCCCTTTCATCATCAGCAAGGTGCTGTGCAACGACTCCTACTATCTGATCAACGCTCAGAAGCCCAGAGCATGCAAGAGAGATGATTCAGGCAAGGAGACGGAGAGGCCGTGGGATGCAAACCTCCTCCGAAGATTTTACAGTTGAAAGCAGTATGTACCACACTACCTTTTGTATTGTGTACAAAGACTCCAGGTCCCCCAAGACGAACTCGGGGACTACCCTCCTTTATCTATGTGATAAGTATTATGCCATGAGTATGTATAGTTTTTCCGCCTAGCACCGGGTTCGACCAGTCGGCCCGGAGGCTCGCCGCCTTCTGCTATATGCCGCATCCTGCAGCCGGACAAGTAGTGTGTTGGCGCCGGACATTTCCTTTGCCAGAAGTCACAGCTCGCAGAGCGACTGTACGGCGGGAAGGGGTCCCAAACCACGCCCACACAAAAAACGACTAAGGACAAAACGCATATAGCGAAGGCCGACATCTCACCTTTTTCGCCCGGCTGCCAAGCAGCCGGCCGGCCGGCTCCTACTTTCATTGCCAACACCCCGAACGGCTAAGTACTAGCCCTCCCCCAAATGAATAAGTACTCAACCTAGCCGCAGTCCGCAGAGCGGCTCCTTGGCTAGCAAGAGGATAGGCAAGGGAGGGCGGCAAAGGAAAAAACCAAGCAGTAAAAGGCAAGAAAAGATAGAAGTCGGCAAAGCAAAGCATAAAGCTATGATAGAATATTTACATGGATAAAGGCTTTTTGGCCGGCATTCAAACAAAGTTTTGATATACACCCCGCGGGTGGTATTGTGCGAATTTAACAAAAGTGTTTAGATTAGCAAAGCAGAAAAGAGATAAATTCCTAAGGAGTAGCAGAAGACTCCGGCTGAGCGGTGCCGGTTGGTGCAGCAGAAGACTCCTGCTGGGAAGTGCTGGATGGCACGACAGAGGGCTCCGGCTGGATGCTGGGGCCGGCTGCACTACCTGACGTGGCAGGTGGCTCCGTTTGGACAGAAGAATCGCCAGCAGCAGTTGGGGCTGCAGAAGGATGGAGGACGGAGTCGGTGGCACCCGTCGAAGGAATGGGTGGCTGGTCGATCCCCGCCTGGCCGTCTCCAGTAGCAGTCGGCACCTTGGTGTGCGGCTCGTTGCTTGAGGCCCGGTCAGGTTGGGGCAGACCGTCCGCCCCGACCTCTGGCAGGTCGACACCGCTCTCCTCGTCCTCCTCCTCTTCCTCCTCCCCGTCTTCCCCTTCATCGCTGGAGTCGATGACTTCAGCTGAATCTTCGCTGTCCTCCGGGTTCAACCCAAGACATTCTTGCGGAGCTTCGCCGCCTTCCTCGACCACCTCCGGAACGAAGATGCTGGTGTCGATGAAGTCGGCGATCGCCATCGCCCTATTGACAAGCTCGACCTCCACCGCTGCCAGCTCCCCCTGCGCTTCCAGCCGGAACGTGGCCAACTGGGCTAAGTCCAGCCCAGGATACCATGCCTTGGCGCACTCCAAGGCCCGACGCGCTCCTGCCCGGGCTACGGAGCCCTTCCACGCTTCCAGGCAGCCGGCCGCCACCTTCAGCCAGTCGGCGGTCCGACTTGGGGTGCGCGGAGCCGGCAAACCTGGCCAGAGGGCGGAGACCGCCTGAGCTCCGACATGCTAGAGACGGCGCAACATGCGATGAGCAGGTCGAAGGTGGGCCTAAATGCTGAGGACCTGTTCGCCAAGAGTCCGGGGAGCATCAACGGTGATCTGTGCGCCCTCCGCCCTCCGCTCCTCATGCTGGGCCTCGATCATCTGGATTCCGGCAACAGAGTGGCCCGGGAAGAAGTCTATTTGGACGAAGGGAGAAAATACCAAGGTTATAAGCAAGGGACCGGCCTGGATAAGGGCCGACAGTTCAAAAGAAGAAATCAAGAGAATGAAGCTTACCATCGACCAAGTCTTCAATGCTGCTGAAGAAGGCCGTCATTTGGGCCTCTTTGTCCGCCCAGGCGGAGCGCTCGACCTCAAACTCGGTGAGAAGGTCGGTCTCCTTCCTCTTCACCTCCAGCTGGGCCACTTTGAAGCCCTCCGCCTGTTCGGCAAGCTGAGCGACCAGGCGGTCTCTCTCCACGGCCAGCTTGCTACACACCGCTTCCTTGCCGTGCAGAGCGGTGTTGGCCTCGCCCAGCTTTTGCTGCAAGGCGGCATTGGCCTCTGAAAAAAGGGAAAGAAGAAAGAGCATCAGTCAAGCAGACAAGACGAAGAAAGAAACACTGAGGAGATTCGGCCCGACTGCTCAGCAGTCGGCCCAAACCTCGGGGACTACAGCCCACAGGTGCGCCATCACGCCCCCGCAGAGAAGAAGTAATTAATGAAGAAAGAAATACTGAGGAGATTCAGCCCAACTGCTTAGTAGTCGGCCCGAACCTCGGGGACTACAGCCCGCGAGTGCGCCAGCGTGCCCCCATGAAGAAAGAAAGATAGAACTTACTCCAGCTCTCGGTCAGGTGGGCGGTCTGTGTCTCTAGCTCCTGGACCCTGGAGTTGTAGGCAGTTGCGCGGAGATTGTGGTAGTCCTGCAAAAGGAACACGAGACGAAGTTAGTAGTCGATGTTTGCAAGATAAAGTTCTGGCCCGCCTGCTCAGCAGCCGGCCCGGAACTTGGGGACTACACCGAGTGGGTGCGCTTGCACGCCCCCACAAGAGAAGCAAGAGGATCATCCAAAGAAGAAAGCCGAAGATAACTTACGCGAATGGCGGTTCGCCACTCCAAGAAGGCCTCGTTGCAGCGCCTGAGGGCCTCGGCTTCTGCCCGAAGCTTGGCCTAGACGTCAAGGGACGCCTGGTTCAGGGCGCCCGTCCCGCCCCCGTGTATCCAACCTATGGGCGCGGCGTTGGTCACCTCGGTGTCGGGGACCGACGAGCTCGTGGCGCCGACCTCCTGTGGCCGCGGTGCTGAGGCCGCCTTCTCAAGGCGGCGGTGCGTGGGTGTGCGGACCTCAGGAATCAGGTCCGTCACCATCGTGTTTTCGACCGGTGACACCGGCGGTACAGCCGGCTGCTCGTCCTACGTCCCGTTGGCTGGTGGCGGCGGTGGAGGCGGTGGCGGTGGCACAAAGACGTCCGACATAGCCACGTCGCCGCCTTCTCGCTCCCGGATCGGGTGATCATCGCCGGCTCCCCCGACCGTCACCACGAACTCAGGCGGAGGCGGCGCGGTGTTCAGGGGCGCCACGAGCAGTGGCTCTTGGCGGCGTGCGGCCTCCGTGAGCCGCTCCCTCTCCGTGGCTTGGGCTTCCGCATGCGCCAGTGCTCTCTCAGCAGACGTGGCGGCCTTGTCCGCTTTCTCCTTGGCCAGACAGTCGGCCTCTTCCTCAAGCGCCTCCCGGGTGTTCTGCTCTGTCGCCTCCCGGAGGTCGGCGGCCGGGTCAATTCGCCGGCTGGTCGAGGAGGTCGCCGCCGACCTAAGGACCAAGGCGACGCTCGACTTCTCAAGGGTTAGCGGGGCCCTGAAATAAGAAGATAAGTCAGAAGGCTCTCATGCCAGATTGGCAAGAATACGGGAAACATGGAAAAGATACTTACGCCGACACCATGATGGGCACCTTCGGCTGCCTCTGATACTTGGCCACCTTGGCCGCGGCTTCTTTCCGCCTGGTCGCCGCGGCCGGGTTCTTGGGCTTCTTAGGGGCGCTGCAGAATAGGGCAGCGCCCTGCTTCCGCTTGCGCTTGCTGCCACGGGCGGGCAGCCCGGAAGAGGGGCCGGCGTCGGTGTTGGCAGAGCTCCGGGTGGGGTGCGGTTCGTCTTCATCATCGTCGTCGTCGTTGGGCCAAGTCCCCACGCCACTGCCTTCCTCGGAGCCGCCTGCTCCGCTGCCGCCGTCTGCTCTGCCACCGCCGCCTGTTGCGTCGTCCGCCAGGGCGGCCGCCCCCAAGTCGGGGTCGTCCAGGTCGCTCACCGCCCTGTCCGGCTGGTAGTCATCGCCCGGCCCTAGGAGGGCGGCCGTCGCCGCAGACATGTAAATCTGCGACCAGAAAGGAGTTGCATCACGACAAAAACGAGGCTGAAGAAAAAGATCATGAGGACAAGATGAAGAAACTTACGGCAGGCGGCGGATTGTGGCAGGAGTACGGCCGCTTCCCATACCGCTAGTCTTCCTCCAACATCTTGATGTCGGAGATCTCATTCACCATCCGCGCAACCTCGCTAGGCGGCATCCCTTTCGTGCACAGCCGGCATGGGTCGCGGTGCCCGCCCATCCGGAAGATTGTATTAGGGCGGCTCTGGAGCGGGAGGATCCGGCGCTCAACAAAGGCAACAAGGAGGTCGAAGGCCACGAGGCCCTCCGACTCCTGGAGCACTCGGAGTCGGCCGATGGCGGCTGCCGCGTCCGTTGATACCGGCTTCGGTTTGTACCCCCAGGTGGGCCGAGTCCCGGTAGGGGGCCGGCCTCATAAGGCGGCAGGTTGAGGAAGTCGGCAGCCGGATCTACGTTCTCGACGTAGAAGTAGGACTGCTGCCACATCTTCATGGACTGTGCCAGCTTGATGACGGGGAAGGTGTTCCGCTTCGCCGGTCGGCGCACGGCGATGAAGCCGCCGCACTCGGCCGCCGTCTCCCTGGCGGAGGTGTCGAGCTTCCCATAGAAGAACGCTCCCCACAGCTTGAATGTGGGGAGGATGCCAATGTAGCCCTCGCACGTCGTGACGAAGGCAGAGAGTAGAGTCATAGTGTTGGGCGTGAGGTGATGAGGCTGGAGATTGTAGAAGTTGAGAAAAGAGCGGATGAAGCCGCTCACCAGAAGGCCGAAGCCGCGGAGGAAGTGCGAGCAGAAGACGACCCGCTCGCCCCCCTGCAGCACCGGCGAGATCTCCTCCTCCAGCAGCACCCGCGCCTTGACGAAAGCCGCGCTGGGCATCCGGCGCGTGTCGTGGAGGAAGGAGATGTGATCCTCGATCACTGTCGACCTGTCCTAGTCGCCGCCCTTCTCACGCGCCATGGCTACCAGCTGGCTGCGTGAGGAGGAGGAGTGCATTGATGACGACGACAGCGGCAGCCCCATGGCAGCGCTGAGAAGCAGCAACTGCAGTGGAGGAGAGAGCAGAGGAAGAAGAAGAGTGGGAGGGGGCGCGCAAGCTTTGCCGCACCCCTCCCATCCCCCTATTTATAGCCCTCGGGCTACGAAGCCGAGGGGGCGGGGCGTGGGTCGTGAGATTAACTGCGCCCACGACCCCACGACCCTCATTTATCGCACGCATTCACCACGCCGCAAACGGTCGTGGGAATGGCAACCGCTCCCCTCGGCACAACGGATCCGCCCGGTTGCCGATGTGCGGTAGTGGCAGGCCCGGCCCATTGTCACGTCCCATCAGGGGCGTGGGGTGGCAGGCTGGCCGGTTGGCTTGCGCTGCGTGGCGCGTCTCTGGCGGGCGGCGGCCCGGGAAGCTTAGCAGGCACGCCACCTATTTCCCGCCTTGAAGTTCAAAATCGACCACAAGCTCCGCCTGGGTGAGGTCGGCCTCAGCAGTTGGCTAGCCACAAGACGGATCGACGTTCTCCCGGAGCCCGGTGAAGGGGGAAGCCGCTGAGACTTCACGGCCCCTCGAGCATAACGCCTCACCGGCTTCGGGGACTACTCTCGGAGTAATCGGCCACGGGTAGGCTCACCCGAGTCCCTAAATTTATCAATAATTTGGGCCAGCTCCGCCTCGCTGGACCCCAAGCTGAAGCTCCGCCCTCCGGGGGCCGGCTGGCTCAATGGCCGGCTACCAGAGGGCGGCCAACCCAAGCCTACGGCACTACGAGCGGCCGGCTCCAGCCGGCCGGCCTCCAGAGAAGGCGGCATCGGGCAGGCGGCCACCTCGCGGCCTCGGCACAACCGAGCCCCCATCGAGAGTACAAGCTAGAGCATGGCTACAGTAAAGCACGTCACCCCGATGTACGGGACAGGCATGGCTACAGTGCTCCGTACAAGCGGAGATCTCCACACGGCGGGGCACTGTGCCGTGTCTCCCCCGACGTCGCTCCGAGCAGGCGGAACCTTGTTCCCCATGGCGGCATGTCGGTACGGCCTGCCAGCCGCAAGTCCTACCGGGCAGCGACACCACAGAAGACGGCAGACGCCCCATCAGTCGGGCTTGGGAAGGGCCGGCCTCCAGCAGGCGGCCATCCCTTGCCCCGAGGCAAACGCGCCATTAACCTGATGAGACTAGGTGTGGCTACAGTAACCTCCCACCAGCCGGCGGGACTGTAGCCACGATAAGATGACCAAGCCCTCGTCATAGACAGAACGGCTACAGTAAGCAGCCACCAACCAGCCGGCAGGGCCCACTAGGCGACGGGCTCCAGTAGTCGGCGGAGAAACCGGAGGCTGGAGATGCTGACAAACGGGCCCCAGCAGCCGGCCCAATTACCATTGTACCCCTGGGGGGCGGGCCTATATAAGCCCCCAGGGCACCCATGCAAAGGGTTCCAACTCTGATAGAACTTGCCAGTTACCTAGGGCAGGGAAGAGCTAGCCTTGCCTTCTCGTACCTCTAGACACAGCTCAAGGGGAAACTTGTATCACTAGTGCCTGAGTGATCATGCGGAGACCCCATAGAGCAGGAGTAGGGGTATTATCTCCACGGAGAGCCCCCAAACTGGGCAAAGTTCGTCGGCATACGTGTCTACGCCTTATCCCGCTTCCAGGCACTGGCGACGTTCTACTTGCTCCCACCATGATAAGCCATCCTTTGGCATATGTCGCTCCCAACCCCCGACAGGAGTTATTGGGGCCTCATGGACATGGCCCTTAACAAGCTGGCCATGGCGGTTGCTGCCCCCGCGCCCGCGCCAGTAACCATGCCCGTAGCATTAACGAGATGGTCGCCGAGGACTATCATAGAGCTGGAAGCTTGATAGAGGCAAAGGTGTCCGATCTTTCGATGAGATGGTGGATTTCGCTTTGGTGGAAGTCGACTTTGACGATCCGACTACGAGCGTGCGAGGACGTCGCGCCTTAGCAATCACTAAACCAACTCCGAGAGGTTATTGACCACGCCGGAGCACGATCAACCTGACCACGAGGGTCTATTTCCTGCGAGCAAACGAAGAACAAGCAAGAAACTAAGATTGCAATCTGGATATTGCGAATATAAGATGAAAGCTTTATTGATCAAGGTGGGGTTCTGTGACGCCTTTGTCTGGTCGTTGAACACAAACGAAGTACGCGAAGTTGCAGCTATGGCGAACTTTTAATCTAAACAAAACCCAAAGTCTAAACGATGCCCTAAGGGCTGTATATATGGAGGAAGAGGGGGGAATTTCGTGGCCCTTGGTGGAGGGGTCCGAAATCAACCCTATCTCTTGTTTCCCCACACATACGGACTCTAAAAATAGCCTATACTTATGTATTTCGAAATTACATGGGCCTGGCCCAATAATAAGGTGACGCAGCACCTAAAATAGCCTCGGGACGAAATTTAGGAAGTGGCATCTTGTATATTTCGTCCAAGGCTTCATGCACACATTATGGTGGCTTCAAAGTCCTGAAATCATCACTTGTAACTGATGAGGACATGACTATCTTGGATATGACCAAAAATATTGCATATATGCATATTTGTCAGGTGATTTCTAGTGCAAACTATTCAATAATCTATTTATGTTATCCAGAACAAAAATACTTCACACACTTTTGTGTTTTGTCTAATTGCAGGTGTATGGGACATTTGTACAATCCACATATGAAGATAAGAAAGAAAGAGATGTTTATTTGCTGTCCAAAAAGTTCTCTCACGTCACTTTTGGCCCAAGAGAAGATAGAGTCCAAGTCTCTCACGTTCTGGATTCAGATTCGGACTGCACAGACATACCTGACTCAAAACGCACACAAGTTTTTCATACGGACTCCGAATTGGGTGATTCTTTTTTTGTTGGAAACTAGATTTCGTGCACTTTCCAACCCAATTGGAATCACCTTCAAATTCGTCCGGAGCGTTGAGTTGTGGACGAAACAATCTGATGCTGCAGCAGAATCCGAGTCAAACTACAAGTCCAAAGGTGTTACATCACCTCCACTTGAGCCCATTGGCCTTGTACGACCTAGATTTAGTTTTAGGCTGCCTTGGGACGTCCTCCCACCTCCTTGGCCTCCACCCCTTGCTCCTATATAAGTAGATCCATCTAGTAGCTTTTCCTGGGGATTTGTTTAGTTAAAAGTTAGCCATTGCAACTTCGTGTACTTCGTTTGTGTCCAACGACCAGACCAAGACCGCTTCCGGATCCCCACCATTATCAATACTTCATATATATTTGCAATATTCAGATTGCTTTATCATATTCTTGCTCGTTCTTCGATTGCTTGCAGGAATAGACCTTCGTGGTCAGGCTGACCGTGCTTCCAGCATCGTCAGTAACCTCAGGAGATTGGTTTAGCGATTGCTAAGGCGCAACGTTGTGCACGTTTGTAGTCGGATTGTCAAAGTCGTCTCCACCAAATCGATAATTATCATCTCATCGAAAGATCGGGACCCCCGCCTCTATTAGAATTATTCTACTTATGATAAAGAATTATATGCTCTTGTTCGGACTTTAGAAACATGGCAACATTATTTATGGCCCAAAGAATTTGTTATACATTCTGATCATGAATCTTTGAAACATATTAAAAGTCAAGCTAAACTGAATCGTAGACATGCTAAATGGGTTGAATTCATTGAGACTTTCCCTTATGTCATTAAACACAAGAAGGGAAAAGAAAATGTTATTGCTGATGCATTGTCTCGTCGCTATACTATGCTTTCACAACTTGACTTCAAAATATTTGGTTTGGAGACCATCAAAGATCAATATGTGCATGATGCTGATTTTAAAGATGTAATGCAGAATTGTAAAGAAGGAAGAATGTGGAACAAGTTTGTTGTTAACGATGGATTTGTGTTTCGTGCTAACAAGCTATGCATTCCAGCTAGCTCCGTTCGTCTTTTGTTATTACAGGAGGCGCATGGAGGAGGATTAATGGGACACTTTGGCGTGAAGAAGACGGAGGACGTACTTGCTACACATTTCTTTTGGCCAAAGATGAGACGGGATGTTGAGCGTTTTATTGCTCGCTGCACTACATGTCAAAAAGCTAAGTCACGACTCAATCCTCATGGTTTATATATGCCTTTGCCTGTACCTAGTGTTCCTTGGGAGGATATATCTATGGACTTTGTTTTAGGTTTACCTCGAACAAAGAAGGGGAGGGATAGCATATTTGTTGTCGTGGATAGATTCTCGAAAATGGCACACTTTATACCATGTCATAAAAGCGATGATGCTGTTAATGTTGCTGATTTGTTCTTTCGTGAAATTATTCGCTTGCATGGTGTGCCAAATACTATTGTTTCAGATCGTGATACTAAATATCTTAGCCACTTTTGGAGATGTTTATGGGCTAAGTTGGGGACTAAACTGCTTTTTAGTACTACTTGTCACCCCCAAACTGATGGACAAACTGAAGTAGTCAATAGAACGTTGTCTACTATGCTTAGGGCTGTTTTGAAGAATAATAAGAAAATGTGGGAGGAATGCTTGCCTCATATTGAATTTGCTTATAATCGTTCAATGCATTCTACTACTAAGATGTGCCCTTTTGAAGTTGTGTATGGTTTCCTACCTCGTGCACCTATTGATTTGTTGCCTCTTCCATCTTCGGAGAAGGTTAATTTTGATGCTAAACAACGTGCTGAATTGATTTTAAAAATGCATGAGTTAACTAAGGAAAACATTGAGCGCATGAATGCTAAATATAAACTTGCTGGAGATAAGGGTAGAAAACATGTTGTGTTTGCACCTGGAGATCTTGTTTGGTTACATTTGCGTAAGGATAGATTTCCTGATTTGCGCAAATCAAAGGTAATGCCACGTGCTGATGGTCCCTTTAAGGTGTTAGAGAAAATAAATGATAATGCATATAAACTTGAGCTGCCTGCAGATTTTGGGGTTAGTCCCACTTTTAACATTGCAGATTTGAAGCCTTATTTGGGTGAGGAAGATGAACTTCCGTCGAGGACGACTTCATTTCAAGAAGGGGAGGATGATGAGGACATCAATACAATTGTTACACCCACAGCCCCTGCTGCTATACATACTGGACCAATTACTAGAGCTCGTGCACGCCAACTAAATTACCAGGTACTTTCGTTTCTTGGTAATGATTCTAATGTTCATGAGAATATGATGCTGCCTAAATTGGATACATTTGTTTTGCTTACAAATGAAGGGCCTAGCTTGGAGAAGGATGAACATTGGAGCAAGAACAAGCATGGATATGATGGCATGCGCAAGGGGAACAAGAACGGAGTTACAAGTGATGATTTCAGGACTTTGAAGCCACCATAATGGGTGCATGAAGCCTTGGACGAAATATACAAGATGCCACTTCATAAATTTCGTCCCGAGGCTATTTTAGGTGCTGCGTCACCTTATTATTGGGCCAGGCCCATGTAATTTCGAAATACATAAGTATAGGCTATTTTTAGAGTCCGTATGTGTGGGGAAACAAGAGATAGGGTTGATTTCGGACCCCTCCACCAAGGGCCACGAAATTCCCCCCTCTTCCTCCATATATACAGCCCTTAGGGCATCGCTTAGACTTTGGGTTTTGTTTAGATTAAAAGTTCGCCATAGCTGCAACTTCGCGTACTTCGTTTGTGTTCAACGACCAGACAAAGGCGTCACAGAACCCCACCTTGATCAATAAAGCTTTCATCTTATATTCGCAATATCCAGATTGCAATCT
This sequence comes from Triticum aestivum, assembly GCF_018294505.1. Lineage (NCBI taxonomy): Eukaryota > Viridiplantae > Streptophyta > Magnoliopsida > Poales > Poaceae > Triticum > Triticum aestivum. Next base: position 247,077,148 of record NC_057795.1, read on the forward strand.
CAGTTTCTTGCTTGTTCTTCGTTTGCTCGCAGGAAACAGACCCTCGTGGTCAGGTTGATCGTGCTCCGGCGTGGTCAATAACCTCTCGGAGTTGGTTTAGCGATTGCTAAGGCGCGACGTCCTCGCACGTTCGTAGTCGGATCATCAAAGTCGACTGCCACCAAAGCGATATCCATCATCTCATCGAAAGACGGGACACCTTTGCCTCTATCATCGACGGAAGTTCATCTTCCTCACCCAAATAAGGCTTCAAATCTGCAATGTTAAAAGTGGGACTAACCCCAAAATCTGCAGGCAGCTCAAGTTTATATGCATTATCATTTATTTTCTCTAACACCTTAAAGGGACCATCAACACGTGGCATTAACTTTGATTTGCGCAAATCAGGAAATCTATCCTTACGCAAATGTAACCAAACAAGATCTCCAGGTGCAAACACAACATGTTTTCTACCCTTATCTCCAGCAAGTTTATATTTAGCATTCATACGCTCAATGTTTTCCTTAGTTAACTCATGCATTTTTAAAATCAATTCAGCACGTTGTTTAGCATCAAAATTAACCTTCTCCGAAGATGGTAGAGGCAACAAATCAATAGGTGCACGAGGTAGGAAACCATACACAACTTCAAAAGGGCACATCTTAGTAGTAGAATGCAATGAACGATTATAAGCAAATTCAATATGAGGCAAGCATTCCTCCCACATTTTCTTATTATTCTTCAAAACAGCCCTAAGCATAGTAGACAACGTTCTATTGACTACTTCAGTTTGTCCATCAGTTTGGGGGTGACAAGTAGTACTAAAAAGCAGTTTAGTCCCCAACTTAGCCCATAAACATCTCCAAAAGTGGCTAAGATATTTAGTATCACGATCTGAAACAATAGTATTTGGCACACCATGCAAGCGAATAATTTCACGAAAGAACAAATCAGCAACATTAACAGCATCATCGCTTTTATGACATGGTATAAAGTGTGCCATTTTCGAGAATCTATCCACGACAACAAATATGCTATCCCTCCCCTTCTTTGTTCGAGGTAAACCTAAAACAAAGTCCATAGATATATCCTCCCAAGGAACACTAGGTACAGGCAAAGGCATATATAAACCATGAGGATTGAGTCGTGACTTAGCTTTTTGACATGTAGTGCATCGAGCAATAAAACGCTCAACATCCCGTCTCATCTTTGGCCAAAAGAAATGTGTAGCAAGTACGTCCTCCGTCTTCTTCACGCCAAAGTGTCCCATTAATCCTCCTCCATGCGCCTCCTGCAACAACAAAAGACGAACTGAGCTAGCTGGAATGCATAGCTTGTTAACACGAAACACAAATCCATCGTTAACGACAAACTTGTTCCACATTCTTCCTTCTTTACAATTCTGCATTACATCTTTAAAATCAGCATCATGCACATATTGATCTTTGATGGTCTCCAAACCAAATATTTTGAAGTCAAGTTGTGAAAGCATAGTATAGCGACGAGACAATGCATCAGCAATAACATTTTCTTTTCCCTTCTTGTGTTTAATGACATAAGGGAAAGTCTCAATGAATTCAACCCATTTAGCATGTCTACGATTCAGTTTAGCTTGACTTTTAATATGTTTCAAAGATTCATGATCAGAATGTATAACAAATTCTTTGGGCCATAAATAATGTTGCCATGTTTCTAAAGTCCGAACAAGAGCATATAATTCTTTATCATAAGTAGAATAATTCAGACTAGGCCCACTCAATTTTTCAGAAAAGTTTGCAACAGGTTTGCCATCTTGTAATAACACACCTCCTAATCCAATTCCACTAGCATCACATTCAAGCTCAAAAGTCTTATTAAAATCAGGAAGTTGGAGTAAAGGAGCATGTGTCAACTTATCTTTCAATACCGTGAAGGCTTCTTCCTGTGCGGTACCCCAAACAAAAGGCACATCCTTCTTTGTAAGCTCGTTGAGAGGTGCAGCAATGGTGCTGAAATCTCTCACAAAACGCCTATAGAATCCAGCGAGGCCAAGAAAACTCCTCACCTGTGTGACCGTTTTGGGCTGCGGCCAACTCTCAATAGCTTCAATCTTGGCTTTGTCAACTTCAATTCCCTGTGGAGTAACAACATAGCCAAGAAAAGATACTCGGTCGGTGCAACAGGTGCACTTCCCAAGGTTACCAAACAAACGTGCATCACGTAGAGCAATAAAAACAGCACGTAAATGTTCCAAATGTTCTTCCAAAGATCTGCTATAAATCAGTATATCATCAAAATAGACTACCACAAATCGTCCAATGAAAGCACGTAAAACTTCGTTCATTAATCTCATGAAAGTACTAGGTGCATTAGTTAACCCAAAAGGCATGACTAACCACTCATATAATCCAAACTTAGTTTTAAATGCTGTTTTCCATTCATCTCCCAATTTCATACGAATTTGATGGTAGCCACTACGCAAATCAACTTTGGAGAATATTGTAGAGCCACTCAATTCATCAAGCATATCATCTAGCCTAGGAATAGGATGACGGTAACGAATAGTAATATTATTAATGCCTCTACAATCAACACACATACGTGATGTACCATCCTTTTTCGGCACTAGAATAATAGGAACAGCACAAGGACTAAGGGATTCGCGCATATAACCTTTGTCGAGAAGCTCTTGTACTTGACGCATAATCTCCTTCGTCTCCTCTGGATTGGTACGGTATGGTGCACGGTTTGGCAGTGAAGCACCGGGAATTAAGTCAATCTGATGCTCAATCCCTCGAATAGGCGGTAATCCCGGTGGCACGTCTTGTGGAAAAACGTCAGCGAACTCCTGCAAAATGTTAGTGACAACAGGAGGCAAAGAGGAAGGCACGTCCTCGAATGAAAATAATGCCTCTTTGCACACAAAAGCATAGCAAACAGATTTGCTGAAATCTAGCTCATCAATATCAGATTTGGTGGCAAATAAACATGCACTTTTCAATTTAATTTCAGAAGCAACACTAGATGGTTTATTATTAGGCTTCATTTGTTGCTCAAATTCTTTTGCCACAATCTGATTTTCACTCTTATTCTTCTCCTGTTGTGCTTTATTAGCTCTATTAATATCATCTTTCAAAATGGAATCAGGAGTCATAGGAAGCAAAGTAATATTTTTATCCTTATGAACAAGAGTATAGTGATTGTTTCTAACATGGTGTACAGAATTTTTATCAAATTGCCATGGTCTACCAAGTAATAAGGAACATGCTTGCATAGGTACCACATCACAATCAACATAATCAGCATATGTAGAGATACTAAAATGCACACGAACAGTACGTGTTACCTTAACCTTGCCGCTGTTGTTGAACCATTGGATGTAGTAAGGATGTGGATGTGGTCTTGTGGTGAGAGAAAGCTTCTCCACCATCTCCATGCTAGCCAAGTTGTTGCAACTACCTCCGTCTATGATGATGCGCACAGAACGTTCCTTCACAACTCCCTTGGTATGGAACAAATTGTGCCTCTGATTTTGCTCAGCTTGTGTGACCTGCACACTCAAAACACGTTGAGCAACTAAACATTCATACCTGTCAGCGTCTTCAGGAGCCATGTATTGCGTCTCATGATCAGAATCATCTCCACCATGTTCTTCACGTGTAATAAGAGCCAAAGTCTCCTCATCATAGTCACTAGCGGACTCATATCCACTAGACTATAATATCACTATAATATCCGCAGTAGCAATCATCACATGCGGTGATAGAGGCAAAGGTGTCCCGTCTTTCGATGAGATGGTGGATTTCGCTTTGGTGGAAGTCGACTTTGACGATCCGACTACGAACGTGCGAGGACGTCGCGCCTTAGCAATCGCTAAACCAACTCCGAGAGGTTATTGACCACGCCGGAGCACGATCAACCTGACCACGAGGGTCTGTTTCCTGCGAGCAAACGAAGAACAAGCAAGAAACTAAGATTGCAATCTGGATATTGCGAAAATAAGATGAAAGCTTTATTGATCAAGATGGGGTTCTGTGACGCCTTTGTCTGGTCGTTGAACACAAACGAAGTACGCGAAGTTGCAGCTATGGCGAACTTTTAATCTAAACAAAACCCAAAGTCTAAACGATGCCCTAAGGGCTGTATATATGGAGGAAGAGGGGGAGAATTTCGTGGCCCTTGGTGGAGGGGTCCGAAATCAACCCTATCTCTTGTTTCCCCACACATACGGACTCTAAAAATAGCCTATACTTATGTATTTCGAAATTACATGGGCCTGGCCCAATAATAAGGTGACGCAGCACCTAAAATAGCCTCGGGACGAAATTTATGAAGTGGCGTCTTGTATATTTCGTCCAAGGCTTCATGCACCCATTATGGTGGCTTCAAAGTCCTGAAATCATCACTTGTAACTCCGTTCTTGTTTCCCTTGCGCATGCCATCATCTTCATGCTTGTTCTTGCTCCAATGTTCATCCTTCTCCAAGCTAGGCCCTTCATTTGTAAGCAAAACAAATGTATCCAATTTAGGCAGCATCATATTCTCATGAACATTAGAATCATTACCAAGAAACGAAAGTACCTGGTAATTTAGTTGGCGTGCACGAGCTCTAGTAATTGGTCCAGTATGTATAGCAGCAGGGGCTGTGGGTGTAACAATTGTATTGATGTCCTCATCATCCTCCCCTTCTTGAAATGAAGTCGTCCTCGACGGAAGTTCATCTTCCTCACCCAAATAAGGCTTCAAATCTGCGATGTTAAAAGTGGGACTAACCCCAAAATCTGCAGGCAGCTCAAGTTTATATGCATTATCATTTATTTTCTCTAACACCTTAAAGGGACCATCAGCACGTGGCATTAACTTTGATTTGCGCAAATCAGGAAATCTATCCTTACGCAAATGTAACCAAACAAGATCTCCAGGTGCAAACACAACATGTTTTCTACCCTTATCTCCAGCAAGTTTATATTTAGCATTCATGCGCTCAATGTTTTCCTTAGTTAACTCATGCATTTTTAAAATCAATTCAGCACGGTGTTTAGCATCAAAATTAACCTTCTCCGAAGATGGAAGAGGCAACAAATCAATAGGTGCACGAGGTAGGAAACCATACACAACTTCAAAAGGGCACATCTTAGTAGTAGAATGCAATGAACGATTATAAGCAAATTCAATATGAGGCAAGCATTCCTCCCACATTTTCTTATTATTCTTCAAAACAGCCCTAAGCATAGTAGACAACGTTCTATTGACTACTTCAGTTTGTCCATCAGTTTGGGGGTGACAAGTAGTACTAAAAAGCAGTTTAGTCCCCAACTTAGCCCATAAACATCTCCAAAAGTGGCTAAGATATTTAGTATCACGATCTGAAACAATAGTATTTGGCACACCATGCAAGCGAATAATTTCACGAAAGAACAAATCAGCAACATTAACAGCATCATCGCTTTTATGACATGGTATAAAGTGTGCCATTTTCGAGAATCTATCCACGACAACAAATATGCTATCCCTCCCCTTCTTTGTTCGAGGTAAACCTAAAACAAAGTCCATAGATATATCCTCCCAAGGAACACTAGGTACAGGCAAAGGCATATATAAACCATGAGGATTGAGTCGTGACTTAGCTTTTTGACATGTAGTGCATCGAGCAATAAAACGCTCAACATCCCGTCTCATCTTTGGCCAAAAGAAATGTGTAGCAAGTACGTCCTCCGTCTTCTTCACGCCAAAGTGTCCCATTAATCCTCCTCCATGCGCCTCCTGCAACAACAAAAGACGAACGGAGCTAGCTGGAATGCATAGCATGTTAGCACGAAACACAAATCCATCGTTAACGACAAACTTGTTCCACATTCTTCCTTCTTTACAATTCTGCATTACATCTTTAAAATCAGCATCATGCACATATTGATCTTTGATGGTCTCCAAACCAAATATTTTGAAGTCAAGTTGTGAAAGCATAGTATAGCGACGAGACAATGCATCAGCAATAACATTTTCTTTTCCCTTCTTGTGTTTAATGACATAAGGGAAAGTCTCAATGAATTCAACCCATTTAGCATGTCTACGATTCAGTTTAGCTTGACTTTTAATATGTTTCAAAGATTCATGATCAAAATGTATAACAAATTCTTTGGGCCATAAATAATGTTGCCATGTTTCTAAAGTCCGAACAAGAGCATATAATTCTTTATCATAAGTAGAATAATTCAGACTAGGCCCACTCAATTTTTCAGAAAAGTATGCAACAGGTTTGCCATCTTGTAATAACACACCTCCTAATCCAATTCCACTGGCATCACATCCAAGCATATCATCTAGCCTAGGAATAGGATGACGATAACGAATAGTAATATTATTAATGCCTCTACAATCAACACACATACGTGATGTACCATCCTTTTTCGGCACTAGAATAATAGGAACAGCACAAGGACTAAGGGATTCGCGTATATAACCTTTGTCGAGAAGCTCTTGTACTTGACGCATAATCTCCTTCGTCTCCTCTGGATTGGTACGGTATGGTGCACGGTTTGGCAGTGAAGCACCGGGAATTAAGTCAATCTGATGCTCAATCCCTCGAATAGGCGGTAATCCCGGTGGCACGTCTTGTGGAAAAACGTCAGCGAACTCCTGCAAAATGTTAGTGACAGCAGGAGGCAAAGAGGAAGGCACGTCCTCGAATGAAAATAATGCCTCTTTGCACACAAAAGCATAGCAAACAGATTTGCTGAAATCTAGCTCATCAATATCAGATTTGGTGGCAAATAAACATGCACTTTTCAATTTAATTTCAGAAGCAACACTAGATGGTTTATTATTAGGCTTCATTTCTTGCTCAAATTCTTTTGCCACAATCTGATTTTCACTCTTATTCTTCTCCTGTTGTGCTTTATTAGCTCTATTAATATCATCTTTCAAAATGGAATCAGGAGTCATAGGAAGCAAAGTAATATTTTTATCCTTATGAACAAGAGTATAGTGATTGTTTCTACCATGGTGTACAGAATTTTTATCAAATTGCCATGGTCTACCAAGTAATAAGGAACATGCTTGCATAGGTACCACATCACAATCAACATAATCATCATATGTAGAGATACTAAAATGCACACGAACAGTACGTGTTACCTTAACCTTGCCGCTGTTGTTGAACCATTGGATGTAGTAAGGATGTGGATGTGGTCTTGTGGTGAGAGAAAGCTTCTCCACCATCTCCATGCTAGCCAAGTTGTTGCAGCTCCCTCCGTCTATTATGACGCGCACAGAACGTTCCTTCACAACTCCCTTGGTATGGAACAAATTGTGCCTCTGATTTTGCTCAGCTTGTGTGACCTGCACACTCAAAACACGTTGAGCAACTAAACATTCATACCTGTCAGCGTCTTCAGGAGCCATGTATTGCGTCTCATGATCAGAATCATCTCCACCATGTTCTTCACGTGTAATAAGAGCCAATGTCTCCTCATCATAGTCACTAACGGACTCATATCCACCATCCGCGGTAGCAATCATCACACACGGAGATTTGCATTCCCTCGCATAATGATCTCCTCCCTTACAACGACGACAAATAATATCACTTGTGTGCCCTGTTGATGCCATGGAAAAAGAAGAACGCTGTGTAGGACCCGCAGGTGCGCTCTTGGAAGATAATGGTGGTTGTGCCTGTTTTCTTGTATCACGGCTGGAGGTGGCACCGGATGGAGGTGCTGGTGCAGTTGAAGTAGAAGATGCACGTGGTGTCCATGATGAAGGTTGGCCTGCAGAAAAGTTATTTCGCCCCAATGCTTGTCGATCCTGCACTTCACGTTTAGCTTTACAAGCAAGATGGAATAAACGAGTGATATTAGTATACTCCTTATAGTCTAGAATGGTCTGAATCTCTCTATTTAATCCACCCAGAAAACGTGCAAGCATAGCTTCATTCTCCTCAACAATACCACATCTAATCATGCCAGTTTGTAATTCCTGATAATATTCTTCTACAGAATTTTTCCCTTGTCTTAAACGCTGCAATTTTTGAAGCAATTCACGTTGATAATATGGTGGAACCCAACGCGTACGCATAGCAGTTTTCAAAGCAGCCCAAGTAGTTGGAATAGGATATAATCTACAATGTTCAGACCACCATACACATGCAAAACTAGTGAAAGCACAAACAGCAGCAGCAACTCGTCTCTCCTCAGGATATTGTAAACATGTAAATCGTTGTTCAGTTTCTAACTCCCAAGTAAGATATATATCAGGAACATATATACCCTCAAATGGTGGAATATTCAATTTCAGTTTAGGAATATGGACATCATCTCGTACCTGAGGTGGTGGTGCAGGCCTACCATTACGAATATATACCTGAGGTCGACCTGCTGGTGGTGGTACAGGTGGCTGCACGTAGTGCTGATTTTGATCAACCTCATCCTCATAATCTCCCACATAATCATCCTCCTCCGCATCAGCAGCAGGAGCCACAGAAGTATCAACAGCAGCACCAACAGTTTGGCCAAACGCAAGAGGAACACTGATGAGGACATCAATACAATTGTTACACCCACAGCCCCTGCTGCTATACATACTGGACCAATTACTAGAGCTCGTGCACGCCAACTAAATTACCAGGTACTTTCGTTTCTTGGTAATGATTCTAATGTTCATGAGAATATGATGCTGCCTAAATTGGATACATTTGTTTTGCTTACAAATGAAGGGCCTAGCTTGGAGAAGGATGAACATTGGAGCAAGAACAAGCATGGAGATGATGGCATGCGCAAGGGGAACAAGAACGGAGTTACAAGTGATGATTTCAGGACTTTGAAGCCACCATAATGGGTGCATGAAGCCTTGGACGAAATATACAAGATGCCACTTCCTAAATTTCGTCCCGAGGCTATTTTAGGTGCTGCGTCACCTTATTATTGGGCCAGGCCCATGTAATTTCGTAATACATAAGTATAGGCTATTTTTAGAGTCCGTATGTGTGGGGAAACAAGAGATAGGGTTGATTTCGGACCCCTCCACCAAGGGCCACGAAATTCCCCCCTCTTCCTCCATATATACAGCCCTTAGGGCATCGTTTAGACTTTGGGTTTTGTTTAGATTAAAAGTTCGCCATAGCTGCAACTTCGCGTACTTCGTTTGTGTTCAACGACCAGACAAAGGCGTCACAGAACCCCACCTTGATCAATAAAGCTTTCATCTTATATTCGCAATATCCAGATTGCAATCTTAGTTTCTTGCTTGTTCTTCGTTTGCTCGCAGGAAATAGACCCTCGTGGTCAGGTTGATCGTGCTCCGGCGTGGTCAATAACCTCTCGGAGTTGGTTTAGTGATTGCTAAGGCGCGACGTCCTCGCACGCTCGTAGTCGGATCGTCAAAGTCGACTTCCACCAAAGCGAAATCCACCATCTCATCGAAAGATCGGACACCTTTGCCTCTATCAAGTGGTATCAGATTTCCAGGTTGCTCGGTGAGATTTTACAGTTTTTCGTAGTTTAGATCGAGTCTGTTCTTCATACCTACAGTCCACGAAAAAGCCACACAAAAAAAATTAGGGTTAGTTCATCATATCCGAACCAATCTGAGCCTTTGCATAATCTTTTTAGGGTTTTGCTTTGTTGAATTTGCGGTTGCATCGTCGGTCTAGTTGCTGGTCTTAGAGTCTAGTCTTTTAGAGTTTCGAGTTCTGGTCATAAGTTGTCACGCCGCCGCCGCACCATCATCATCGCCCCTGCCATCTACCACCACCGCTCCGAATTCGTATCCATATACCACCACCAATCCGTGCCCATATACCACCACCGATCCATATCCATATACTACCACCGCTACCACCACCGCTGCCATATACCACCACCATATATCCACCACCAATCCGAGTTCCTTGCTTATTAGGTTTGTTTTCGAGATCCATCTAGATTCCGATTCGTGTTTCCTTGCCGGAGTAGGTTTCGGAAAAAAAAAGAGTCGGGTAGCCACGCTCCGTTTAGGCCCAAAATTTTTCGAAAACGCATTTTTCGAAAAAATTTCTGGCTATCCTATTTTTAGGTGTTTCTGAGTGTTTTGAGACAGGTGCCATTATAGGAAGTTTTTTTTGACCCGTTTCCAGTTTTTGGGTCCGGGCAGTCAAAAAAAAAAAATTGGTCGAAAAAATTTCGTGCCCATCCTGTCAGTTTGAGCTAAGAAGAGTTTTGAGACACTCGCCATTATAGTGATTTTTTTGATAGAGGCAAAGGTGTCCCGTCTTTCGATGAGATGGTGGATTTCGCTTTGGTGGAAGTCAACTTTGACGATCCGACTACGAACGTGCGAGGACGTCGCGCCTTAGCAATCGCTAAACCAACTCCGAGAGGTTATTGACCACGCCGGAGCACGATCAACCTGACCACGAGGGTCTGTTTCCTGCGAGCAAACGAAGAACAAGCAAGAAACTAAGATTGCAATCTGGATATTGCGAATATAAGATGAAAGCTTTATTGATCAAGGTGGGGTTCTGTGACGCCTTTGTCTGGTCGTTGAACACAAACGAAGTACGCGAAGTTGCAGCTATGGCGAACTTTTAATCTAAACAAAACCCAAAGTCTAAACGATGCCCTAAGGGCTGTATATATGGAGGAAGAGGGGGGAATTTCGTGGCCCTTGGTGGAGGGGTCCGAAATCAACCCTATCTCTTGTTTCCCCACACATACGGACTCTAAAAATAGCCTATACTTATGTATTTCAAAATTACATGGGCCTGGCCCAATAATAAGGTGACGCAGCACCTAAAATAGCCTCGGGACGAAATTTATGAAGTGGCATCTTGTATATTTCGTCCAAGGCTTCATGCACCCATTATGGTGGCTTCAAAGTCCTGAAATCATCACTGGTAACTCCGTTCTTGTTCCCCTTGCGCATGCCATCATCTCCATGCTTGTTCTTGCTCCAATGTTCATCCTTCTCCAAGCTAGGCCCTTCATTTGTAAGCAAAACAAATGTATCCAATTTAGGCAGCATCATATTCTCATGAACATTAGAATCATTACCAAGAAACGAAAGTACCTGGTAATTTAGTTGGCGTGCACGAGCTCTAGTAATTGGTCCAGTATGTATAGCAGCAGGGGCTGTGGGTGTAACAATTGTATTGATGTCCTCATCAAATAGCCTATACTTATGTATTTCGAAATTACATGGGCCTGGCCCAATAATAAGGTGACGCAGCACCTAAAATAGCCTCGGGACGAAATTTATGAAGTGGCGTCTTGTATATTTCGTCCAAGGCTTCATGCACCCATTATGGTGGCTTCAAAGTCCTGAAATCATCACTTGTAACTCCGTTCTTGTTTCCCTTGCGCATGCCATCATCTCCATGCTTGTTCTTGCTCCAATGTTCATCCTTCTCCAAGCTAGGCCCTTCATTTGTAAGCAAAACAAATGTATCCAATTTAGGCAGCATCATATTCTCATGAACATTAGAATCATTACCAAGAAACGAAAGTACCTGGTAATTTAGTTGGCGTGCACGAGCTCTAGTAATTGGTCCAGTATGTATAGCAGCAGGGGCTGTGGGTGTAACAATTGTATTGATGTCCTCATCACAGCCGGTGGTGGAAGACGCGCAAGCAGTTCATTAAATCTGTTATCGAGCTTTGTTTCGAACGTCTTCTCAAGGCCAGTGATCTTCTCCATGGCCTCTTCAAAATTGTTCAGCACATCTTGTACCTGTTCAGTCATCATTTGCTGAAACTTATCATGAAGCTCCTTGTTCGATAAGTTCTCCCAGTCAATCTCGTCGGCTTGTGATCCTGGCATGGTTAGCAGCAATAGAAACACACAAGAATATGATCCTACAGACTACTAAGAAGTGGTGGTGGTGTATCACAAATCCGTCAAGCAAATCTCAAATTCTTACCAGTTCTTACCCAGCAGCAGGCGGTGATCGGCAACCGTTGTAGTCAAAAACTCTCAAAGCTTGGATAGAGCGATTACCAGGGAGAGTCGAACACACGACGTAGATGTATGTGGAGCTGGGAAGGCTTATAGTATGGTAGCAAAAAGGGTCAGCAATAATCAATTCAGAGATGCAAAGTTGAATAAACGCTTAACGACGGTACTGTGCTGGTCCTAGGCTAGACTGTGCTAGAGACGCGAGCCTAGAACACCAACAAAATCACGGCACGGCACGTAAACAAGGGAAAAGCACACTCTGAAATTTTTCTTTTCGCTTTTTTTTGCGCTCTTTTTTTTTGCGCTGCTTTTTTTTTGCGAAAAAGCACTATAATGGCGAGTGTCTCAAAACTCTTCCTAGGTCAAACTGACAGGATGGGCACGAAATTTTTTTTGTTCGAATTTTTTTTTTTCGACTGCCCGGACCCAAAAACTGGAAACGGGTCAAAAAAAAACTTCCTATAATGGCACCTGTCTCAAAACACTCAGAAACACCTAAAAATAGGATAGCCAGAATTTTTTTCGAAAAATGTGTTTTCGAAAAATTTTGGGCCTAAACGGAGCGTGGCTACCCGACTCTTTTTTTTCTTTTTTTTTTCCGAAACCTACTCCGGCAAGGAAACACGAATCGGAATCTAGATGGATCCCGAAAACAAACCTAATAAGCAAGGAACTCGGATTGGTGGTGGATATATGGTGGTGGTATATGGCAGCGGTGGTGGTAGCGGTGGTAGTATATGGATATGGATCGGTGGTGGTATATGGGCACGGATTGGTGGTGGTATATGGATACGAATTCGGAGCGGTGGTGGTAGATGGCAGGGGCGATGATGATGGTGCGGCGGCGGCGTGACAACTTATGACCAGAACTCGAAACTCTAAAAGACTAGACTCTAAGACCAGCAACTAGACCGACGATGCAACCGCAAATTCAACAAAGCAAAACCCTAAAAAGATTATGCAAAGGCTCAGATTGGTTCGGATATGATGAACTAACCCTAATTTTTTTTGTGTGGCTTTTTCGTGGACTGTAGGTATGAAGAACAGACTCGATCTAAACTACGAAAAACTGTAAAATCTCACCGAGCAACCTGGAAATCTGATACCACTTGATAGAGGCAAAGGTGTCCGATCTTTCGATGAGATGGTGGATTTCGCTTTGGTGGAAGTCGACTTTGACGATCCGACTACGAGCGTGCGAGGACGTCGCGCCTTAGCAATCACTAAACCAACTCCGAGAGGTTATTGACCACGCCGGAGCACGATCAACCTGACCACGAGGGTCTATTTCCTGCGAGCAAACGAAGAACAAGCAAGAAACTAAGATTGCAATCTGGATATTGCGAATATAAGATGAAAGCTTTATTGATCAAGGTGGGGTTCTGTGACGCCTTTGTCTGGTCGTTGAACACAAACGAAGTACGCGAAGTTGCAGCTATGGCGAACTTTTAATCTAAACAAAACCCAAAGTCTAAACGATGCCCTAAGGGCTGTATATATGGAGGAAGAGGGGGGAATTTCGTGGCCCTTGGTGGAGGGGTCCGAAATCAACCCTATCTCTTGTTTCCCCACACATACGGACTCTAAAAATAGCCTATACTTATGTATTTCGAAATTACATGGGCCTGGCCCAATAATAAGGTGACGCAGCACCTAAATTAGCCTCGGGACGAAATTTATGAAGTGGCATCTTGTATATTTCGTCCAAGGCTTCATGCACCCATTATGGTGGCTTCAAAGTCCTGAAATCATCACTGGTAACTCCGTTCTTGTTCCCCTTGCGCATGCCATCATCTCCATGCTTGTTCTTGCTCCAATGTTCATCCTTCTCCAAGCTAGGCCCTGGTAATTTAGTTGGCGTGCACGAGCTCTAGTAATTGGTCCAGTATGTATAGCAGCAGGGGCTGTGGGTGTAACAATTGTATTGATGTCCTCATCATCCTCCCCTTCTTGAAATGAAGTCGTCCTCGACGGAAGTTCATCTTCCTCACCCAAATAAGGCTTCAAATCTGCAATGTTAAAAGTGGGACTAACCCCAAAATCTGCAGGCAGCTCAAGTTTATATGCATTATCATTTATTTTCTCTAACACCTTAAAGGGACCATCAGCACGTGGCATTAACTTTGATTTGCGCAAATCAGGAAATCTATCCTTACGCAAATGTAACCAAACAAGATCTCCAGGAGCAAACACAACATGTTTTCTACCCTTATCTCCAGCAAGTTTATATTTAGCATTCATACGCTCAATGTTTTCCTTAGTTAACTCATGCATTTTTAAAATCAATTCAGCACGTTGTTTAGCATCAAAATTAACCTTCTCCGAAGATGGAAGAGGCAACAAATCAATAGGTGCACGAGGTAGGAAACCATACACAACTTCAAAAGGGCACATCTTAGTAGTAGAATGCAATGAATGATTATAAGCAAATTCAATATGAGGCAAGCATTCCTCCCACATTTTCTTATTATTCTTCAAAACAGCCCTAAGCATAGTAGACAACGTTCTATTGACTACTTCAGTTTGTCCATCAGTTTGGGGGTGACAAGTAGTACTAAAAAGCAGTTTAGTCCCCAACTTAGCCCATAAACATCTCCAAAAGTGGCTAAGATATTTAGTATCACGATCTGAAACAATAGTATTTGGCACACCATGCAAGCGAATAATTTCACGAAAGAACAAATCAGCAACATTAACAGCATCATCGCTTTTATGACATGGTATAAAGTGTGCCATTTTCGAGAATCTATCCACGACAACAAATATGCTATCCCTCCCCTTCTTTGTTCGAGGTAAACCTAAAACAAAGTCCATAGATATATCCTCCCAAGGAACACTAGGTACAGGCAAAGGCATATATAAACCATGAGGATTGAGTCGTGACTTAGCTTTTTGACATGTAGTGATAGAGGCAAAGGTGTCCCGTCTTTCGATGAGATGGTGGATTTCGCTTTGGTGGAAGTCGACTTTGACGATCCGACTACGAACGTGCGAGGACGTCGCGCCTTAGCAATCGCTAAACCAACTCCGAGAGGTTATTGACCACGCCGGAGCACGATCAACCTGACCACGAGGGTCTGTTTCCTGCGAGCAAACGAAGAACAAGCAAGAAACTAAGATTGCAATCTGGATATTGCGAATATAAGATGAAAGCTTTATTGATCAAGGTGGGGTTCTGTGACGCCTTTGTCTGGTCGTTGAACACAAACGAAGTACGCGAAGTTGCAGCTATGGCGAACTTTTAATCTAAACAAAACCCAAAGTCTAAACGATGCCCTAAGGGCTGTATATATGGAGGAA
Organism: Triticum aestivum; assembly: GCF_018294505.1. NCBI lineage: Eukaryota > Viridiplantae > Streptophyta > Magnoliopsida > Poales > Poaceae > Triticum > Triticum aestivum. The sequence continues at coordinate 247,092,331 of NC_057795.1, forward strand.
GAGGGGGGAATTTCGTGGCCCTTGGTGGAGGGGTCCGAAATCAACCCTATCTCTTGTTTCCCCACACATACGGACTCTAAAAATAGCCTATACTTATGTCTTTCGAAATTACATGGGCCTGGCCCAATAATAAGGTGACGCAGCACCTAAAATAGCCTCGGGACGAAATTTATGAAGTGGCATCTTGTATATTTCGTCCAAGGCTTCATGCACCCATTATGGTGGCTTCAAAGTCCTGAAATCATCACTTGTAACTCCGTTCTTGTTCCCCTTGCGCATGCCATCATCTCCATGCTTGTTCTTGCTCCAATGTTCATCCTTCTCCAAGCTAGGCCCTTCATTTGTAAGCAAAACAAATGTATCCAATTTAGGCAGCATCATATTCTCATGAACATTAGAATCATTACCAAGAAATGAAAGTACCTGGTAATTTAGTTGGCGTGCACGAGCTCTAGTAATTGGTCCAGTATGTATAGCTGCAGGGGCTGTGGGTGTAACAATTGTATTGATGTCCTCATCAAAGCTACGGGCCTCAGCGAGGTCTCCACAAACCCATGCGAGCTCGTGTACATGCCAACGCCAGCGTCCGTGCCCGTGGCCATGCGCGCCCCTGCACCCACCGCGTCGTCGGTCCCCGTGTGTTTGCGTGCACCTGCCGCGCCTATGTCCGTGCGTGCGGCCCCCTTAGCGGCATGGATGCCGCTGTCGACCGCTACCTCGCAGCGCCACCAGTTGCCGTTCTCCCGTGCCTCGCCCGTCGATCGTGCGATGACATGATGTTTGATTTCCAAGTGAAGAACATTCTATGATACCTTGAAGACTTCAACAACGGTGTCCCAGAGGATGATAACAACAACGCCGGCGCGACACGCCGCCTCCACCGCCGCCGGAAATAGTTTTTTAGGTTTAGATCTATATCTCGATCATATGAATATAAATTCACAATGTGACTGAATGGATGATATGGTTTGAACAAACTTGCATTTTCTCTCTTAATGTACAGACTTATCAAACGATTTTCTTCGAAAAAAATCTTAATGGTTTTTAAATATAAAACACTCATCACAAACGTTTTAGTTCGAACACTCGTATGCAAACCGACAGCTTCCCCAGGAAGCCAAGGGAAAGTGTGTCGAGCATGATTTGTCCAGCTCTTGATCGCAAACGTTTTAGACAGAACACTCATATGTAAACCGATAGCTTCCCCAGTAAGCCAAGGGAAAATGTACCGAGAAGGATTTGTCCAGCTCTTCATCACAAATGTTTTACATAGAACACATGTATGCAAAGTGAGAGCTATGGTCTTCCTCAGTAAGTCAAGGGAAAATTCACAGCGCGAGATTTGTGCATCTCTTTAATGCAAATGGTTTAGATTGAATATGGTATGCAAAACCAGACTTCGGCGCTAAGCCAAGACAAAATGTGTCGAGCAGGATTTGTACATCCCTTCAACGCAAACGGTTGTTTTGGATGACCCGTGTGCAACCACGTACAGACAATTTGGTAAGATTTGCATCTGTCATATTGGGTATATTTCCATTTGTCAAACTAGAAAGATTGACATTCGTTGATCTAGTAACATTGTCATTTGTCAACCTTGTAACACTGCGATTTGTCAAATATGCAACTAAAAATCACTAGCACCATCTAATTTTTGCAATTAAAATTTAGTAATTAAGCATAGATTTCGTTCATAGATTAAGTAGTCATTCTTTTATACAAACAGTTCAACTCGATAGCTGAACTGACCAAACTTTTCCCCAATTGTTGCCAAACACGTACTAAAATAGCTAGTTCAACTATATATACTAGCAAATTTTAAGTACGTTGCACAGTTCCACCACATCTATAGTCAGATGAACTGAAAAAAATGGCCCCTAAATACTACTACTACGGAGGGGCTTTGTACTACTTCTGGCAGCCTCTCCTCTGCCGAGCGCGCTCAGTAAGAGGCAGAGGAGGAGGAGCCTACCAACTAGCTGGACAACTGAAATGCGGTGCCTGCCGCTGCTGCACCTTCAGTGACGCTTACCTCGAGCACCCTCTGCCTCTCCAGACAACCCCTCTCGAAGCGGTGGTTCTCCTCGTAGATCTTCTGACTCCTCGCCTCTGCGGTGGCGTGTGCTGTGGCCACGGCGGCGGTAAGGAACTTTGCGTGCTCGACGGGGCACTCCTCCTCCTCCTGCAGGAACTCGATGTAGCATGCAAGGTCGCTGACACACGTGTGGGCCTCCACCTCTGCCTCCCGCGTTCGGGTGGTGGTGGCGAAGCGGGTGATGACCCTGGCGGTCGACGGTGGGCTGGCGGCCATGACCACCACCTTCCGCCTTCGGGCCACGACGTCCACCTCCCGCCTTCGGGCTGCGGCGGTGGAGTGGGCGATGGCCCTGGCTTTTCGATGGTGGTGTGGCGGCCACGGCGGCAGACGGTGGGGTGGAAACAACAGCGGCCGGCAATAGCTGCCGACGGGTAGCGATGCGGAGCATGTGGTGGGTGTTCCACGCATACCCAACACGGACGCCACGCGCACTACACTATGTCGGGGACTGCATCGCCGCCGTGGTGTAGCCTCCCAGCTGGAGCTGTCCTCTGATGATGGCGGAGTGGCTGAGTGACGATGATGGACCAGTACCATTGGCGATTGTGGGAGAAGCAGACGAGATAAGCTACAAGGAGGTAGGGGAAAATGTGACACGGGACTCGCCGGCCATGAGGGTTTATATAGCAGGCCGGTAAGCATTGGGACTTTGGGGATTTCACTGAGTCGGGCAGGAAGCTTACGCGGGAACCTGCACGGTTGCGCCGGAACGGCCTCACCACCGTTTGGCCAAAATAATGCCCCCGCGCTCTTCTCAGGCTTGCGTGCTAAGCCGTTTGTGACAGCGGGGTGACAAGACATGAGGGAGGAGGACGAAAGGACACGTACACATACGGTTAACAAAATAAAAACATTTGCGATTAAATTACCTACTACCCTCGTCCTGGTTTATAAGTCGTCTATGTATTTTTGTGCCAAATTTTGACTAGAGATTTAACTAATAAAATACGAATGCATGTCCCGAAAGATTATATCATTGGATTCGTATTTGAACATAGTTTCCAATTATGTAATTTTTGTAACATGCATTAACATTTTGTTGGCTAAACTTAAGGTCAAAATATGGCATAGAATATAAAGGGGATTAATAGACCAAGACGGTGTTAGTAGCACACGGTCGCTCTCTACGCAGTGATGCAACTGCCGGCCAGCTTGTAAATGACCATTTCCTGCATGTTCAACTGCTCTATGCATGTGGTCGCTCGCGGTTGAGGAGGTCGCGGCGCGCTCTGCTCATCTCCCGCCACGTGCGCTTTGCTCTCGCATCCCTCCAGGAGCTTTACCCTCCTCCCTCCATGCGCTGCCAATGTTTGGGGCCGGCACACGATCACATACATTTGTGTGCATGCGGTTGCACCGGGCGCGGTGCCACGATGAAGTTACCCGCTGCAAAAGCTGCCATGCGGACACTGATATGTCTCCAATGTATCTACTTTTCCAAACTCTTTTTCCCTTGTTTTGGACTCTAATTTTCATGATTTGGATGGAACTAACCCAGACTGACGTTCTTTTCAGAAGAACTGCCATGGTATTATTTTTGTGCAGAAATAAAAGTTCTCGGAATGACCTGAAACTTCACGGAGATAACTTTTTGAATAGATAAAAAATATTGGCGAAAGAATCAACCGAAGGGGACCCACACCCTATCCACAAGGGTGGGGGCGCGCCCTACCCCTGGGCACGCCCCCTGTCTTGTGTGCCCCCTGGACCTACACTGACCTCAACTCCAACTCCATATATTCACGTTTAGGGAGAAAAAAATCAAAGAGAAGGGTTCATCACATTTTATGATACGGAGCCGCCGTCGAGCCCTGTTCTTCCTCGGGAGGGCAGATCTAGTGTCCGTTCGAGGCTCCCGAGAGGGGAGTCCGTCGCCATCGTCATCATCAACCATATCCATCACCAATTTCATGATGCTCACCGCCGTGCGTGAGTAATCCCATCGTAGGCTTGCTGGACGGTGATGGGTTGGATGAGATTTACCATGTAACCGAGTTAGTTTTGTTAGGGTTTGATCCCTAGTATCCATTATGTTCTAAGATTGATGTTGCTATGACTTTGCTATGCTTAATGCTTGTCACTAGGGCCCGAGTGCCATGATTTCAGATCTGAACCTATTATGTTTTCATGAATATATGTGTGTTCTTGATCCTATCTTGCAAGTTATAGTCACCTACTACGTGTTATGATCCGGTAACCCCAGAGTGACAATAGTCGGGACACTTCTCGGTGATGACTGTAGTTTGAGGAGTTCATGTATTCACTAAGTGCTAAAGCTTTGGTCCGGTTCTCTATTAAAAGGAGGCCTTAATATCCCTTAGTTTCCATTAGGACCCCGCTGCCACAGGAGGGTAGGACAAAAGATGTCATGCGAGTTCTTTTCCATAAGCACATATGACTATATTCGGAATACATGCCTACATTACATTGATGAATTTGAGCTAGTTCTGTGTCACCCTATGTTATAACTGTTGCATGATGAATGCCATCAGACATAATTATCCATCATTGATCCATTGCCTACGAGTTCGTTTCGTATTGATCTTTGCTTAGTTACTTTTCCGTTGCCACTGTTACGATAGCTACAAAACTGCTACTGTTACTTTTGCCACTGTTACCGTTACTTCCATACTACTTTGCTACTAAATACTTTGCTGCAGATATTAAGTCTTTCAGGTGTGGTTGAATTGACGACTCAACTGTTAATACCTCAGAATATTCTTTGGCCCCCCTTGTGTCAAATCAATAAATTTGGGTTGAATACTCTACCATCGAAAACGGTTGCGATCCCCTATACTTGTGGGTTATCAAGACCTTTTTCTGGCGTCGTTGCCAGGGAGCATAGCTCTATTCTCTGTGTCACCTAGAATTTATATCTGTTGATCACTATGAGGAATTTGAAAGATCAAAGAACCAGGGTTTTCCCCTCAACTACGAGGGGAGGTAAGGAACTGCCATCTAGCTCTGCACTTGATTCACCTTCCATTTTGAGTAAACTTGCGACACCTACACCTGCTATTGATTCTGATATGTCGAATGTTATTGATGATGCCACTTCTGCTATGGATGATGCTTATGATGATACTACTTCTCTGCTTGAAAATACTGTCCACTAGGTGAATTTATTGATGAACAACTTGCTAGGGTTAGAGACAATGAAATTACAGAAACTGATGATATCATTGAATATGATGATGATGATTCTCTCCTAGATATGAATTGCCTGTTGTACCTGAGGGTTATATTATGGATGAAGAAACTGCTAGAGACCTTTTTGCTTGCAATGATAGATATGATCTTAATAAACTATTAGCTAAGCTGAAAGAAAAGTCTTTGAATGCTAGAAGGCAATATGATCATGCATTTGCTACTTCATCTATCTATTTTACTGATAAGGATTATGAATTCTCTGTCGATCCTCAGTTAATCACTTTGGTTGAATCTGATCCTTTCCATGGTTATGAATATGAAACTGTCTCTACTAGGGAAACCCTTATACACAGAATCTTAGCAGTAGCACTGGATAAAATAAAGCGCTGCTGCTACTTAGTAGTAGCGCGTGGCTGTAAAAGGCGCTACTGCTATCCTTTTAGCAGTAACACATGTTAGAGAAACGCGCTACTGCTAAGTTTGAACTGGGCGCACATGGATAGCCCAACTTAGCAGCAAAGCTTATCTTTATCTAGTGCTACAACTACTCTCTGTAGTAGTTGCGCTTTTCTTCAACCCGCGCTGCTACTAACCCTAACTTATTATCCCTGCGCGACCGACCCTCTCACTCTCCCTCTCATTCTCTCTCCCCCGCACCCGTGCCGTTGTCCGCCGCCGCAGCTGTCGCCCGACCACCGTCGCCGGACGCTCCAGCTCCTCCGGAACTGAGGTAGTCCCTCCCTCCTCCTCCCATCACGCCCTCCTCCCTCCTCCTCCATCCAAGCCCTCCACCAGTAGCCCTCCTCCCACCGCCCCCTCCTCCTCTCTCCTCCCTCCTCCCACCCCCTCCTCCTCCCTCCTCCGATCCCACCGCCCTCCCCCTCCTCTCTCCTCCCACCCCTCCTCCCTCCATCTATCCTAAACCCTAAACTCTTTTTTACTGTTCTTGTATAATGTAGTTTTTTTACTGTTTTTTAGTAAGTGTTTAATGGAATTAGTAGGAAATTTAATAGAACTAGTTGAACTAGTTTATTTTTAGTAAGAACTAGTTTATTTCTATTTATAATAAGTTCTTAATTGAACTAGTTGAATTAATAGAACTAGTTTATTTTTAGTAGGAAAATTAATAGAACTAGGTTATTCTTAGCGTATTTAACAGAATTCTAGGTTGATTCGTTTTGAAGTGGACATGTCATATTTTGAACGTGTCACATTTGTTGTTATTTTTTTAGTTAAAGCATTTATTCCCGCATCGACGTCGATGATGCCTATCCGCATCCTCATCGTCGACTCGGTGGAGGAGGCCTGCTTGATCAGAGGGGCCATGTCCGGGACTGGGCTTCGCCAGGCTGGTACTGGGAGGTGCTACCTTTCGGGGGCGCAGCTTGGGGAGGAGTCTGCCCGTCGTTGACCCGCACCTTCTTTGGTGGTGGTCGCATGTGCGACTAACGATGGGGAGGCTTTCATCCCCCGGGGAGGTGATACGTCACCATGTCAGCGAGGAGGACGAGCATGTCCCTCGCTACATGGTTGCGTTGGAGGGAAGGTTCGACAATACCTGGCAGGTTCTTCAGGGATCTCACTGGAGCTATGATCTTGTGATGGTTCCTTCTCTTTGGGTGTCCACCGCCAGCGCCGATACCCATCGTTCGCTAGGTTTGTAGCTGTATTAGTGATGGTATGTGTATGATACTATTCGAGATGTATTAGTGATAATATTCGACGATGTATGGACGCAAGAGATGATTTAGTTTTGCTTATTGAATGCATCCTAATTTTAATGTTAGTTTTGAAATGTTTTAATTTTTCTTATTAGTGATAATATTCGATGATGTACGGAGCCCCTGCATCATCCCAGCCATCGTCCCCGTCACCGACCCCCTCTGACCTCGAGGTGACCATCAAGTTTGAATGCTCATATGATGTAGATATAAACCATTTAAATGCAATGACCATCAAGTTTGAATGCAATGACCATCAAGCTTGAATGCAAATAGGATATGTGCTTGCCCAAGCGGCCATGTTTGTAGGTAACATGTCTGAGTGGCCTATGTTTTGCCGGAGTGTTGATTAATTTCTGTTCCGACAAATTTCAGGCGCTCGATATGTCCTTTTTTAGCAAAGGTCATGCCGTATTTTTCCGTGAATTTTGGCATGACTTGTGCTAGAATATGTAGGAAATATCGAGTGGCCTGGATTTTTTAGAAAGATAATCAAATGACATTTCGGCTTGACTTTAAGTCTGTCGAGGCTCCATACATGACAATCAAAAAATGAGTGAGGGAGAAAGTCTACACCATATATAAGAGAGGAAGAATCCTGATTGTTGTCATGGGGGTCATTTCTCCTTCTTCTCCTTGTGCTAGACCTTTGTTATGCACTAGGGGAAGGAGGAGTAACGACCATCACCAACGGTTGAAAAATCAGTGAGGGAGTGTGTCCACCATATATGAGAGAAGAAGAATGCTGACTGTTCTCGTGGGGGTTGCTTCTCCTTCGTTCCCGTGTGCTAGACATTTTGGTTAAATGCACTCGGGGACAAAGGGAGGAGAGACCATCACCAACGGCCAAATATATACACCACGTGAGCTGAGAGTTTTCAAAAAAAGACTTGACAGAGTGATAGTCAACCCGTGCTGAATAATAATGATCTAATTTAGTTTTTGTAGTACATATATTGAATTTTAGAAGTTAATCTTTGAATTATGAACATAGGAAATGTCATCGGACGACAAAAGTCTCACGGAGTGCTCCTGGTGCGGCGACGACTAGGGTTTCTGCGACAGGCTTCACTTGGTAGAAGGTTGGCACTTCAGCATTAAGCTCCAGAAGACCTTCGATGTTGAAACGGTATGCAACGATGCAAAGTGTTTTTCGTAATTAAGCTTGACTTCTGCTTCTTCAACCTGTAATTTTCGTCTTTTACAATTCGACTAGCTTATCCCATTCCATGCAAGGCGCTATGTCTTGGAGAGGATGGATTTTGAAGATCATGAAAATATGGAAACATAGATTGTTCACCTAAGGACCCACCATGGTTTTGATTTTGCTGTAAATCTATACAATTCTGAGAGCGTATCCCATTTTGGTTGCCCGAATTGGGAAGAACTTTGCAAGGCATATGATTTCCATGAGGGTATGCTTGTCACCATGGATCTTGCTGATCCTGACATCGAGGAAGACAATATGGACATTTGGGTCCTTATTGATATGCTTCCAATTCTATCGCTATGTGAGTTTCTCAAACATAGTTATTAAGTAATTTATATTGTTTATTTCAAAATAGTTGACAAATTATTTTCATTGATAGCTTATTTTCATTCTTCAAAGAATGTGCGGAAGATGGTAGATAGAACCTACTACACCAATGGCGCAGAATTAACTTATCAGGAGAAAATCATCTGAGCTCATTTATTAATGATCTTGAGAATTACAATATCTATTATCAAACTCCTGCACATTATGGTCAATACGTGCCACTAGTGCACGTGTTGAACTACAGTAACATCCATGGAGATAACATGGTAAGATTTTTTACTATTACGACATCCATGCATCTTTTGCATAAATTCTTCTAAAACTAAACTACGTTGCTAACTACGAACTCGTTGCTATGTTTTTCAACAGAAAATCCCGAAGGATTGTGTGCCTCATCTGATGTTTCCGAAAGGTCGCCTTGATGTTATGAGCTTACGGCCAGGTCATACTATGCATCACTACTGTTCATACCGGAAAGATAACTTTAAAAAGGGTAACCTGATGACTGCATGCGTACGCACATATTAATCAATAAGCTCAAAATGACTAAGACAAGGGATGTTATCAAGGACTACTAGTCATATGGAATTAACCATAATGCAAGCAGGCAAGAATTTCAAGAATAACAAGCTGTAGATGATTTTCAAAAGATCGAAAAGTATTCCGAAGAATTTTGTGAGACACATGAACAATTGAGAAGAACGGATCCTCGATAAATGTGAGGAAAAACCCGTAAGGGTTTTCATGCGAAATAAAACTGCAAGACAATAACTCAAAGGATTCTCGGGACAACAGCGAATATTTCAAGGCATCTTATAACAACAAGAGCGACGAGGAATGATCAAGAGAATGACAAGTGCAAACAGATATCCATAGGGATATATTGGTGACAGTGGATTGCAAAGGCAATGAGCACAAGGTCTCGGGAAAATATCGAGGGATATCCTCAAAATCTTCTGACGAAGCAGGTGATCTTCCGGAATGAGGGCTCTCCAGGAGAAATAGTTACGAGAACCTAGAGTTAGAGTCAGCAAAATCATTTAACCCGAATAGAAGAGATGTCAAAGTCCCAGAGTATAGGTCGAGGAATAAAATATCCTACTACCACCCAATGGCAACTTGGGGCCGTAAGACTCACAGCCATGTTAGTAAAAGTTTTGTAGTGACCAGACTCGACTTCGGCCAAGGAGTGTGTAAGGGGGATTCCTACAGGCAGTCGGCTCTGATACCAACTTGTGACGCCCCCGATTCAATCGTACACTAATCATGCATGCAAATGTGTACGATCAAGATCAGGGACTCACGGGAAGATATCACAGCACAACTCTAGACACAAATTAAAATAATACAAGCTTTATATTACAAGCCAGGGGCCTCGAGTGCTCGAATACATAAGCTCAAATACACAAGAGTCAGCGGAAGCAATAATATCCGAGTACAGACATAAGTTAGACGAGTTTGCCTTAAGAAGGCTAGCACAAAAGCAACAACGATCGAAAAGGCAAGGCCTCCTGCCTGGGATCCTCCTAAACTACTCCTGGTCGTCATCAGCGGCCTGCATGTAGTAGTAGGCACCTCCAGTGTAGTAGGAATCATCGTCGACGGTGGCGTCTGGCTCCAAGGCTCCAGCATCTCGTTGCGACAACCAGGTAGAAGGGAAAAGGGGGAAAAGAGGGAGAAAAGCAACCGTGAGTACTCATCCAATGTACTCGCAAGCAAGGAGCTACACTACATATGCATGGGTATATGTGTAAAAAGGCAATATCGATGGACTGAACTGCAGAATGCCAGAATAATAGGGGGATAGCTAGTCCTATCGAAGACTACACTTCTGGCATCCTCCGTCTTGCAGCATGTAGAAGAGAGTAGATTGAAGTCCTCCAAGTAGCATCGCATAGCATAATCCTACCCGGCGATCCTCCCCTCGTCGCCCTGTGGAAAAGCGATCACCGGGTTGTCTGTGGAACTTGTCTGGGTGTGTTTTATTAAGTGTCCGGTTCTAGTTGTCATAAGGTCAAGGTACAACTCCGGGTCGTCCTTTTACCGAGGGACACGGCTATTCGAATAGATAAACTTCCCTACAGGGGTGCACCACATAACCCAACACACTCGATCCCATTTGGCCGGACACACTTTCCTGGGTCATGCCCAGCCTCGGAAGATCAACACGTCGCAGCACCACCTAGGCATAACAGAGAGGTCAGCCCGCCGGTCTAAATCCTATGCGCGCAGGGGTCTGGGCCCATCGCCCATTGCACACCTGCATGTTGCGAGGGCGGCCGGAAGCAGACCTAGCAACCCACTATTGATGATGGCGTCTCTTATGGATGCGCGCGTAGTTAGCGTTCCTTAGGATTGGCACCTTTCGTTCCGTGCGAGGAATTGAAGAAAAACACCCCGCGGGGGTATGTAAGGCGTATGCCATGTCTTTTGTGAATATTATCCTTATTATGGAGCGATGTGAGATGCTTGTCCTGTCTCAGCTCGGCTCCCCCTTTCTTTCCTCACGAGGGCTTGGTGCTCTACGCTGACAGGTCCCAGTCCCCAGGCAGGCTTCAGCCGTCGCTGGTATGCCAGGTCGTGATGTCGTGGTCAAGGCCAGGAGGTGAGCGGCCCAAGGTCCAGTAAGAGCCCCCGAGGCGTGATGCTCAGGAGGTCCCCTTTAGCGCTCAAGCAGCCTCCGCTGGGCAAGAAAGGAAGGCAACATCGCCGTGACAGAGCCGCACTAGGCGAGGGTTTAGAGTCGCGTTGATTTAGCTTTTCCAGGGCGTGACTTATCTCGTGAGCTTGGAGTCGTTCTTCGGCGAGGTGCCGGGTCTGCATGCCGGCAGCTGGGGTGTCGCTGGTTTAGGCCCTCGTGAGCTTCTCCCCTCTTCCCCGCACTTTCCTTCATGCTCTACGTCCTCAGTCCCGGCCCTCGAGCGAGCTCAACCGCCGCTGGTATGACAGGTCACGAATGACGTGGGTCAAGGCCAGGGGGTGAGGGCTGGAGAGCTAGTAAGAGCCCATGAGTCGCGATGCTCAGGTGCCCCCCTTTTAACGTGCAAGCGGATCATGCGGGAGAGAGAGGGAGCTCACGACGCCCCCATGCTATTCCTTAGGCGGATCCTGTATGCCGGCACGAGGAAAAAAAGGACTGCCATTATGGTTGCCAGCCAGCCATTGGTTGCTCCGAGGGAGTGATTGAGGCACTGAGGGCCTGGTGAGGTAGCGCTATGCGGGGCTGCCGCGGCCAGAGCTCGACCACTCAGATTTGTCGACGTTGCAGGGATGGACCCATGCGCAAGCATCGTGCCCGAGCGAGTGGCTCCAAAGGTAGGTGCCAATGGAGCAGGCGATTATCTCAAGCAGGTTAAGCATGAACAAGCAAATAAACTTAGATAGATGCAGAGAAAGGCACACAACACTAGGTCAGGCCCGAGCGGCTTGGGGATGATGCAGCCCGAGGGGCGCCCCCAACAAGGTAAGCTGAAGACATAAGCAAAACGGATACATGCCGCGGGGACAGACCCACGCGACCTGGGAATGATGCAGCCCTGAGGGCGCTCCCAGGTGAAACGAAACTTGAGAGAAGTCACCTGATACCATTGTAGAGCGAGTGTCGGAGTAGCTGACGATGCGTGGTGAAGAAGCCAATCCTCACAAGCCCTCGGGGCTCCGAGCCTCTGGAGGCTCAGGAGGTCCGGGCGGCTCGGCGAGGTCCACCTCCAATTCCTCCAGGAGCGCGTGGTGCTTGGCTACCTGAGCTTACAGAATGCTTCTCATGAGGCGCTGGCGAGCAGCAGCCGCGTTCGGCAGGCCGAAGGGCATGCGAACGTAGCTGTGAGATGGGCCCTCACAACGCCCTACGCGCAAAGGCCAGAAGCACTCCTGAGACGCGAATCAATTGAGCCTTGGGTAGTCGATGCAGACGCGCTGCCCGCCATCCTCGCCTGGATGGGGAGCCACGCTAGGCAGGCGGCAGTTGCCGCGCATGACTCTCGATTCCTGCAACTCCCGAGCAACCTTGGTGATAAACTCCTGAGGGTTGGGTCCTCCTTGCCTTATGCTGTCTTGAGGGAAACATGCCGCGAAGCACGCCTCCAAGTGGTGCCCGAGCGCCTCACTCGTGATCTTGGCAAAGTCGGTGGCTCCCCAGGAGAGAGCCCTCGAGCCTTGCTCGAGGAGGGCGCCAGGCGCGCCTTCCTATGCGATGGAGGGTGGCGCCCCTTGGATGGGCGCATGTCCGGATGTGGCGCCTCCGGAGGTGCCTGCCTCCTGAGGCCCTGAGCCAGGTGATGTCTTCTTCTTCTTGGGAGCTACTTCAGGAAGGTTTCTACTCTTGCTGTCTAGGTCCTCGATTGATGCGGCTTGGAAGGCACGCTCGAGAGAGCACACCGCATCCTTCTCTTCGCAGGGGACCATGATGACTCTGCCACTTCCTGGCATCTTGAGGACGTTGTAGCCATGGTGAGTCCCTCCCATAAACTTGGCCAGGGCGGGGTACCCGAGGATGGCATTGTATGGCAGGCGAATGTGGGCGGCATCGAAGTCAATGAGCTCGATACGGTAGTTCTTGCGCTGTCCAAAGGTGACAGGGAGGCGGACCTGCCCTATCAGGACAGTGGAACCATCAGTGACTCCTGAGAAGGGCTTGGTTGGTTGAAGCTGATCATATGGCACTTGGAGATTGTTGAATGTCTTGATGGACAGGACGTTGAGCCCTGCTTCGCCGTCGATGAGGGTCCTGGTGACTTGCACATTGCTGATGACTGGGGAACAGAGCATTGGGAGGACACCGGTCGTTGCCGCGCATTTGAGATGATCCGCTGAGTTGAACGTGATGGCGCACGCAGACCAACTGAGAGGGCGCGTGGCCTCAAGCTTGGCAAGGACTACATTCACCTCGCGAGAAAACTGCTTGAAGATGCGCTGAGAGGCTGGGGCCTGGGCACCGCCCAAGATGCAAGCGATTGCACGCGGCTCCTAGAATCCCCCAGCCCCCTCGTCCTGATGATGGTCGTCATTCCTTCTTGGTGGTGGTGGCAGAGGAGGAAGTCCTGCGTTGCCTTGCGGGCGATCCTCGCGAGGCTAATCTCTCCAAGCCCCCTCGCGAGGCTGGTCCTGCCAGTGGTCCTCACGAGGCCAGTCACGCCACCCTTGGCGACGACCACGGTCGTCCCATCATCCTCCACCTCTTGCTCTGCCTCGGCCGTAGCCTCAATCGTTGCGCTCGAGGCGTCGACCGACACAGTCTTCTCCACAGCCTTGAGCTCTTGGCATTCGTTGGTGTTATGGGTATGGAGATCATGGTACACGCAGTACGGGCTGCCCTTGGACGACTCCGGCTGATCCCTACCACACTTCATGTCCGGCTCTGCTACGAGCACTGCTGCTCCCTTGCGCTTCACATCCTTGGCCTTGACTTTCTTCTCTTCTGGGTATGCTGCTGGGAGCTCGAGAAGGGAAAGGCGTCCCTCCTCAGCCCTTGCGCACTTGGTCGCTAGGTTGAACAACTCCAGAGACGTACACAGATCTTCGTGCATCGCCAGCTCCTCCTTCATCTTGACGTCACAGACACCATCAGAGAATGCCAAGATGATGGCCTCCTCGGTCACCTTGGGAATCTTGAGGCGAGCGATGTTGAAGCGCTGGATGTACTTCTGCAAGGTCTCTCCGGGTTGCTGCTTGATGCGGCGTAGGTCGCCCATGGCCGGCGGATGGTCTCCAGTGCCCTGGAAGTTGGCGATGAAGCGAGTGCGCATCTCGTCCCAGGAGGAGATCGTGCCAGGAGGCAAGTTCAGGAGCCAGGTGTGGGCACTGTCCTTGAGTGCCATGGGAAACCTGTTCGCCGTGACCTTTTCGTCCCTGTTGGCGGCTTCGATGCCTAGCTCGTAGAGCTGTAGGAACTCCGCGGGGTCGGCAGTGCTGTCGTAGCGAGGGGGTAGGTCATGTTTGAACTTGCCCGGCCATGCGACACTACGTAGCTCGGTGGTGAAGGCGCGGCAGCCTGCGGTGGCCACCGGAGCTCTCTGCTGATGCGGGGCTTGCTCCTGGGGATTCCCACGCGCCGCTGCCTGGAGCAGCGCGGGGTCTTGACGTGGTGGCGCAGGGATGCAGTCATGGCGCACCAGTGCCTGGAGCACACGAGCACTTTCTTGAGGACGAGCTCCTTCCTTGTCGCGCAGGCGCCGGACGCGGTGGATCTCATCTTGGGGCCGCGCGCCTTGGACTCAGGGCGCCTTCTTGGGGAGGAGGTGGTGGAGGCACCTCCTGGGCTGCACCACCCGTGCAGGACGGGGGGTGAGGCAGCGAGAGGGACGGCGCAGAGGAGCCCCCTGCGGCACTACCGAGCTCAGTGATGCGAGTGAGCCACTCCTCGTAGAGGTCGTCGACGGGACGGTAGTGCAGAAGCTCTCGCGCCAGGAGCAACGCGACGTGTGCATCCGTGGGGGCGTGACGGGCGTGGGACGACGAACCAGCTGGAGTCAGCAACGGGGTGGTGGTGCAGCCTTCCCACCACACCGAAGGATGCAGCAACGAGGCCTACTGCTCGTTCCCCGACGGGCCGGTGGCGGCGTTGGCGGCAGGCGACGGGGAACGATGACGACACCCACCGACGGGAGCCGTGTGGGCGACGCGGACGACGAGAGCAGCCTGACGCTCGGTGCGAGCCCGGCGAGCGTCTGCCATGGACACGACGGGAGATCGAACGCGAAACAGCAGAAGAAAGATTTCGGCGCACCCCTACCTGGCGCACCAAACGTCGGATGTTGGGTTTCGGCAGACCCTTAAGGTTCGAACTCTGGGGTGCGCGCGGAGATCTTCCCCCTACCAATCCACGTCCGATCGCCTCATGAGAATCTAAGCTAAAATGATGAACAACACGAGGGACACAAGATTTATACTTGTTTGGGCCACCGTTGTGGTGTAATACTCTACTCCAGTGTGTGGTGTGGTGGATTGCCTTAGGGGCTGATGGTGAACAATAAAAAGGATGAACTGCCTCGCGAGAGGTGTTCTTGAGCTGGTGCAATGAACTACTTGGGTGAGCTCGATCACCTATGGATCTGGTGAGGACTCGATGAGATGCCCCTCTACTGTGGTGGCTATCCCTATATATATAGAGGCCCTGGTCCTCTTCCCAAATATTGAGCGGGAAGGGCGCCAACAATGGCCATTTTGAAGGGGAACATCTGGTACAAGCTATCCTAACTAAAGTTGGTCTTCGGCTGCCAAAGGTACTGGCGATGACACCGTCCTGGGCTCCACGGTGACCTCCATCCTGCTGGTCTACTGGTCTTCGTCTTGTTGCACTAAAATGGCAACCTTTGCCTGATGCCTCGGTACTCCACGCCTGTGCTTGCCCCCTTTGCACCAAAGAGGAAACAAGGACATTGCGCAGGTCGGCGCCCGCCTGGTCTCGATCGTCACGGCTTGCGTCGCAAGAACCTCATGAGGTACCCCTGCCCTGATATCTCCGCCTCCTCGGGAGCGGCCTCGCCGCGAGGCTTGGCACCTCGCGAGGGTCTTGAGCCTTACGTTGATGAAGATGGGCCGTACTGGGCCACCACTCGAGCCACGCCGCAGGCCGCAGGCAGGCAAGTCTGGGGACCCCCGTTCCCAGAACGCCGACAGAATCCTCCCAGTATATCCTTTGACAACTTCTACATATCAAATTATATTTGATATCAAATTTCATGATTGTCATTTTGGATACACATGTAACTCCCCGGATTCAATGCCAGGTGTCTGCCAATTATTCACCGTCGTTGCCATGTCATTTGCTTGCCATGTCATCATATGCATTTCATATCATGTCACCATGTGCATATCATTTTGCATACGTGTTCGTCTCATGCATCCGAGCATTTTCCCTGTTGTCCGTTTTGCAATCCGGCACTCCTATGTTCCCCGACGCCCCCTTTTGCCTCTTTTCGTGTGCGGGTGTTAAACATTCTCGGAATGGACCGAGGTTTGCCAATTAGCCTTGGTACACCACCGGTAGACCGCATGTCAAGTTTCGTGCCATTTGGAGTCCGTTTGATACTCCAACGGTTAACTGGGGAACCGTAAAGGCCTCTTTGTGTGCAGCCCAACACCCCTCAAAGTGGCCCAATAACCCATCCAAACCCCCTCCATGCTCTCGGCCGTTCGATCAGGATCGTGTAGGCGAAAACCGCTCCTCATTTGGACTCTCTTAGCTCCCTCTACCAATAAATATGTGCCCCCCCCCCGGATTTTCGCGCAGACCAAACCCTAGCTCCACCCCTCTACGCCGCCGGACACGTCCGGTCCGCACCGGACAGAGATTGCCGCCGCCTCCGCACCACTCCCGGGCCGCCACGTGGTACCCTGGCTACCCGCGCCGCACCGGCCCGCCCGAGCCCGGGTCGGGCCCCCCAAGCCCATCGCCGCCCGCGCGCCTCCCGCGGCTCCCCCGCCGCCCGAGCGCCGGTCGCCGCCGTCCGCCGCCGCCCGCCCGACCCCGCGCCTCCCGCGGCTCCCCCGCCGCCCCCGCGCCGGTCGCCGCCGTCCGACGCCGCCTGCCCAACCCCGCGCCTCCGCCGCCGGCCGCCGGCCGCCGCCCGTCGCTCCGGCCGCGCCGCCACGCCGGTCACCGCCACCGGCCTCCTCCGCCGCTGCCACGCGCTGGATCCGGCCAGATCCGGCGGGGCCCGTCCACCCCGACCCGCCGGTGCCTCCCCCGAGCCCTTCTCCGGCCGCCGCATGCTCCGTATCCGGCGAGCCCCTCCGGCCGCCTCGGTTCCCGCGCGCTCGATCCAGTTCTGGAGAGGTTCACTTCCCCCCCCCCCCCTCCGTTTTCTGCTAAGTCCCGAAATTCTAATGATATGTTGCTTTATTCATCGGGTCATAACTCTATGCATACTGCTCTGTTTCGTGCATGTAATATATCAAAATGTTTGCTGTGATATGCTCTACATTTCATTCCATTGCTCCATGTTCTTTTGAGTCCTTATTGGTGCCCTAATCCTCGTTGCAAGAGTGCTATATGATGTTAACCTGTTGAAACTGTTATAACTTGTTGATTTGTCTTTTTTGTTGCATTTTGTGTGTGCATCCTATGAGCATGAGCTCTACATGTGTTTTGTGCTACATCACGCCATATTTACAGTGGTGCAATCCATGTATTTTTGTAATTCTTGTAGTGACTGCATCGAGCTCGTGAAGTAGGGTACTTGTTGTTACTGTTTTGCTAGACTGTTTCTGCTATATCATGATGCAATGTAAACCTTCTTCTACAAGTCATTATATGCATAATCTGGAGATGTTCACTATGGATGTTTTATTATACATGTCATTATCTATCCATTAATTCCCTTGGTTGCATTTATAGCCTGCTGTAACTTGTTGTTAGCTCGCTCCAAACTTGCTAAATAATATTGCTGTCAGCCTGTTAACATTAAGTTCAGTTTTGCCTTGTGCTTTGCTAGTGATCCATGCACCCTATGGACTTTCTATTGCCATGCTTAGCTTCATAAACATTCCTTCTTACTGTTGATTACCTTCTCATGCCATGTATTGCTCTTTGGTGAGTGGTACAAGCTCACCAACATGCCTACTTATTGTTGTTCCTGCCATGTATGAATCTGTCATATCATTTGCCATGTTTGCATGGATGCTACCATCTTTTCAGTTGATCTTTAGAATAAGTTCAGTAAGGGAGTTTTGTTCTTTGTATTTTGTTATAGCATGTCAAGCCTCTGGTTGCCATGATAAGTTCTTGTAACATGTTGTTTGATAGCTCTAAACATTGCAACCTGATGTTATTCCTGTTAAGTCTGAAACTGTTATTATTTGCAATCTTGCCAGGTCCTTTTGAGCATGTTATATTGTTTTCTGGAGATAGCTCAGTGTTCATGTTTTGTCATTCTTTACCTGTACTTCATGCACATGCCTTTTGTTCTTATGTAGGGGTGCTATAGCATATTGTTTTGATGCTTGCTAGATGCCTAGTTGCTGTTTTGGACAGCTTGTCCTTTAAACTTGTATAGTGTATGCGTTGAATCTTTGCTCCGTTTTGAGTGTGCTCTATATGAAACTTGCTTGATTTTGCATGTAGCTTCATATTCTCATGTTGCATCCTTGTTTTGAGGTGTTTGCTTGATGTTTGTATGCATTTTGCGTCAATGCCATGCTTATCTTGTTTTGCTCATATCTTCTAGGCCGTAGCTCCAAATTAAATGAACTTTATATGTAACTTGACTAGAATTTCGTGTAGATCATCTTGGTGCATCTTAACTTGCTGTTTAACAACTTGAACATAAGGTTTATTCAGTTCTGGACCAATTTCGAAAGTTGCATATGAGGACTTACCGGATTTGTTATATGTTGTTTCCGGCCTCATTTAAACTTGCCTTGATGTGTTGTTCTTGTTTGCATCATCTCTTGCCATGATAGATACATGTAGTATTGTCTTGCATCATACTTGGTTGAGCATCATGTCATGTTTATGTGTGGTGTGTTTACCATGTTGTGTGCTTCTTCTCGATAGTTCCTGTTTCGTTGCGCTCGTGAGGATTCGTTCGTCTACGCTTGGTTCGGCTTCATCCGTTCGTCTTCTTCATGGACTCGTTCTTCTTCCTTGCGGGATTTCAGGCAAGATGACCGCTACCCTGGATCTCACTACTATCATTGCTATGCTAGTTGCTTCGTCCTATCGCTATGCTGCGCTACCTATCCCTTGTTCTATCAAGCCTCCCAAATTGCCATGTCAGCCTCTAACCTTTTCACCCTTCCTAGCAAACCATTGTTTGGCTATGTTACTGCTTTGCTCAGCCCCTCTTATAGCGTTGTTAGCTGCAGGTGAAGTTGAAGATTGCTCCATGGTGGACAGGATTATGTTGGGATATCACAATATCTCTTATATTATTAATGCATCTATATATTTGGTAAAGGGTGGAAGGCTCGGCCTTATGCCTGGTGTTTTGTTCCACTCTTGACGCCCTAGTTTCCGTCATATCGGTATTATGTTCCCGGATTTTGCGTCCCTAACGCGGTTGGGTGATTTATGGGACCCCCTTGATAGTTCGCCTTGAATAAAACTCCTCCAGCAAGGCCCAACATTGGTTTTACCATTTTCCTACCACCTATACCTTTCCCTTGGGAGTAATTAACCCAAGGGTCATCTTTATTTTAGCCCCCCCCCCCGGGCCAGTGCTTCTCTAAGTGTTGGTCCGAACCGAGCAGCCTGCAGGGCCCCCTCGGGGAAACTCGAGGTCTGGTTTTACTCATAGTTTGACTTATCCGGTGTTGCCCTGAGAACGAGATATGTGCAGCTCCTATCGGGATTGTCGGCACATTGGGCGGCTTTGCTTGTCTTGTTTTACCATTGTCGAAATGTCTTGTAAACCGGGATACCGAGACTGATCGGGTCTTCCTGGGAGAAGGAATATCCTTCGTTGATCGTGAGAGCTTATCATGGGCTAAGTTGGGACACCCCTGCAAGGTATAAACTTTCAAGAGTCGTGCCCACGATTATGTGGCAGATGGGAATTTGTTAATGTCCGGTTGTAGATAACTTGACACCAGATCCGAATTAAAACGCATCAACCTCATGTGTAGCCGTGATGGTCTCTTCTTGGCGGAGTCCGGGAAGTGAACATGGTTTTGGGTTATGTCTGACGTAAGTAGTAGTTCAGGATCACCTCTTGATCATTGCTAGCTTCACGACCGTTTCATTTGTTCTCTTCTCGCTCTTATTTGCGTATGTTAGCCACCATATCATGCTTAGTCACTGCTGCAACCTCACCACTTTAACCCTTCCTTTCCCATTAAGCTTTGCTAGTCTTGATACCCATGGTAATGTGATTGCTGAGTCCTCGTGGCTCACAGATTACTACAACAACAGTTGCAGGTACAGGTTATGCGATGATCTTGACGCGAGAGTGATGTTTGCTTGTTTTGGAGTTCTTCTTCTGCTTCTTCTTCGATCAGGGGATAGGTTCTAGGTCAGCAGCCTGGGCTAGCAGGGTGGATGTCATTTGAGTTTCTGTTTGTGTTTCATCCGTAGTCGGATGGTGCTCTTATGTAAGATGATGTTGTATTCGTGTGGCATTGTATGCCTTTTGTATGTATCCCCATCTATTATGTAATGTTGATGTAATGATATCCACCTTGCAAAAGCGTATCAATATGTGGTTCTATCCTTGGCGGGACCTTCGAGTCTCTTTAGGATAGTATCGCATATTGGGCGTGACAACACAAGTGCTCTTCCTTGCAAAACTAACCCATGTAGGAAGATGAACTCCAACTACAAGCGGTGCTTTCACCTCTTGATGAACTACATCAACCTTGAGCATGCTACACAAGTTCAACTACATGATCAAGATCACCACCACCATGGTATGTCATTCCATCTTAGAGAAGCTTTACCCCAACACATGGGTCAAAGCAACTCAACAAGGTGTGAATACATCAAAATGCCTCAACAAAAAATCGTAACCTCATTTCGAGCTTAAACGATGAGTATGACCTATGATCAAGTGCCATCACTTGACTCCTAAGTTAATAGACTCTAACATAGGTGACTTTGTCACCGACCAATTCTAGATGAAGTTCTCTTATTTCTGTGTTCTTCCATTCGTTTCTTGCATTCATTTTCCCCTTTCAAAAAAAACTTCATCTAGACTTTATTTCTTTTCTCTGCTATTTTCTGCATTTCCCTGCATTTAATTCATTGCAAATTATTTAGTTAATTCCCTGCAAATCTTTGTGAGTAACCTCTTGCGTAGTGAGCTGAGATGACAAAATCATTTCTCTGTGATGAACTCGGCCTCACCGATCTTTTCTTTTCGGCCAGACCGAAACAATTCGGTGTCATCGAAGAAAAGAGCTCGGTGTTACTGATTTCACTAAAGTGGAAACATTTTGCTATTTGTATCCTACTTTTCTTATCCAGCTACATTCGATGATTCTAATCCTCTACGAGCATCACATGTTTTCACTTCTTAGTCATGTGACTCAAGGACCAAACCTATTTGACTCATGCTCCAGAACAACCCTTCTTGGAAATTGATGTCAAAGGGGGAGAGAGAGATCACATCAAAGCTTAATCACAAAAGGGAGAGAGAGATCCTATGGGAAATAAAGACCTCTTAATCTTCCCAGATGCTTGGTAAACAAATAGGAGAGAAGCCACATGTCTTTTAGAGGGGAAAGACATGTTAGTTGAAGATATTTCTTTGTGCCTTTGCTCTATTTTTCATTTGCTTTCCATTTGTTCTGATTTTCTATTACCCTATCTTCTCCCATTACCCAATGTCAGATTCAAGGGGAGAAAGACATCTAAGGGAAGAAAATCTTTTGAATTCATTGCATATCTTTATTCTTGGGGACATGTCAATATCCAACTAGAGTACTAAGTACTCACTCTCTACATGTCATCCCAGTCTTGGTACTCTTGTGGTTTATCATTCTTGCTCTGGCTAGTACATGTTCCTGTGTTGTCTAACCCTGTTTTCTCAGGTTCATCTCTTCCAAAGTTAGCTGAAGACCACAAGGTAAGTATATGCATCACACTCATGTGCATGAGGATCTCTTGCTGATGTATATATTGTTTGCAAGGACTCATGAACATGTAGGTAAGCCAATACTATTAAAAGGGGATGAGGTGTTGCTTAATGGCTTGCTTGCTCAAAGTGCTTAGTGATATGCTCTAGAGCCCTCAACCACTTTCTAATTTCCACATATGTCCTAAACCTAAAGTAAAACTCAGCCCCACCGATTTGATCTATCCGGTGCCACCGAGTTCACTTGACATAGCCATATCCACAAACCCTATCAGTTCGGTCTCCCCGATGGGATCTCGATCTCACCGATATGGCCTTGCAAACTCTCTGTTACCTATTGCAGTTATTTCGGTCTCATCGAGATACGCAGTCAGTCCCACCGAGTTTACTTGACCAAGTCTCTGTTCGCTTATTGCTGAAACCGATCTCACCGAGTTCATGCAATCGGTTTCACCGAGATGAGGTTTTGCCATAACCCTAGCACACCGGTCCCACCGAGTTGACCTTGTCGGTCCCACCGAAATGCCTAACGTTCACATTTTGAAACAAGTAGGTCTGACCGAGTTTAACCATTCGGTCCCACTGAGTTTGGGAATTTGTGTGTAATTGTTAGATTTTGTGTGGAGGCTATATATACCCCTCTAACCCATTCTCCATCAGTGAGACAGCCATCAGAATGTACCTACACTTCCACTACTCAGTTTCTGAGAGAGAACCACCTATTCATGTGTTGAGACCAAGACATTCCAATCCAACCATAAGAATCTTGATCTCTAGCCTTCCCCAAGTTGCTTTCCACTCAAATCATCTTTCCACCATAACCAAATCTGTGTGAGAGAGAGTTGCGTGTTGGGGAGACTATCATTTGAAGCACAAGAGCAAGGAGTTCATCATCAACACACCATCTATTAGCTTTTGGAGAGTGGTGTCTCCTAGATTGGTTAGGTGTCACTTAGGAGCCTCTGTCAAGATTGTGGAGTTGAACCAAGGAGTTTGTAAGGGCAAGGAAATCGCCTACTTCATGAAGATCTACCCAGTGAGGCAAGTCCTTCGTGGGTGATGGCCATGGTGGGATAGACAAGGTTGCTTCTTTGTGAACCCTTCGTGGGAGGAGCCATCCGTGGACTCGCGCAGCCGTTACCCTTCATGGGTTGAAGCCTCCACCAACATGGATGTACGATAGCACCACCTATCGGAACCATGCCAAAAATCTATGTGTCTCCAATTGCGTTTGCACATTCCAATCCCATCCCTTTACTTTCTTGCAAGTTGCATGCTTTACTTTCCGCTGCTCATATACTCTTTGCATGCTTGCTTGAATTGTATTATGAATGCTTAAAATTGTGCTATTTTTGCAACCTCAACTTGAAAAACCTGAAAACTGCTATCTTTACTTGCTGAGGGTCTAATCACCCGCCCTCTAGACACCTCTCCTCGATCCATTCACTTTGCATGCTTCTAGTGAACCTTTTATTGACACACAAGAATCCCAATGATATCTCTATTTCTGATGCTGAGACACAATCTGGTGATGAACATGAACCTAGTGAGAATGTTAATGATGATGTTCATGTTGATGCTCAACGTAGTAATGATAATGATGTAGAGATTGAACCTACTGTTGATCTTGATAACCCACAATCAAAGAATCGATGTTATGATAAGAGAGACTTTGTTGCTAGGAAGCACGGTAAAGAAAGAGAACCATGGGTTCAGAAACCCATGCCTTTTCCTCATAAGCCATCCAAGAAAAAGGATGATGAGGATTTTGAGCGCTTTGCTGAAATTATTCGACCTATCTTTTTGCGTATGCGTTTGACTGATATGGTCAAAATGCCTCCTTATGCTAAGTATATGAAAGATATTGTTACAAATAAAAGAAAGATAAGAAGCTGAAATTTCCACCATGCTTGCTAATTATACTTTTAAGGGTGGAATATCAAAGAAACTTGGAGATCCAGGAGTACCAACTATACCATGCTCCATTAAAAGAAACCATGTTAAAACTGCTTTATGTGATCTTGAAGCTGGTGTTAGTGTTATGCCTTTCTCTTTGTATCGTAGACTTGATTTGAATAAGTTGACACCTACTGAAATCTCTTTGCAAATGGCTGATAAATCAACTACTATACCCATCGGTATTTGTGAGGATGTACCTGTTGTTGTTGCAAATGTTACTATCTTAACAGACTTTGTTATTCTTGATATTCCCGAGGACGACAGTATGTCGATTATCCTTGGTTGACCCTTTCTGAATACTGCAGGGGCTGTTATTGATTGCAACAAAGGCAATGTCACTTTTCATGTTAATGGTAAGGAGCATATGGTACACTTTCCGAAGAAACAACCTCAAGTTCATAGTGTCAATTCTATTGGAAAAATTTCAACTATTACTATTGGAGGTTTTGAATTCCCTATTCCGACTCTCAAAAAGAAATATGATATTCTTATTGTTGGGGACATGCATATCCCCGTTGAGGTAACCTAGTGTTATTCGAAAATTCTCCGGTTTCATTTTATTCGAAAGAGGTTTGTTAACAAGACTTGATCAACCTTGTTAATTGGCTCCTTTTGATGAGGATGAGAAGGATGAATTTAGGAAGCACAACTTTCTGTACCCTCCTTTTACTTTCTGTTGTTTAGATTAAATAAAGCAAAAATAGTAATCTATGTCTATTTTCTGAATTATCATTGCAATAAAAAAATACGCTAAAAACAAAAGTTCTCCAAATGCCCTGAAAATTTAGTATGACTTTTTGTAGTAATTTGAGAATTTCTGGCACTGAGAACACACCAGGGGGATGCACCAGCTGGCCACAAGGGTGGAGGGCACGCCCTACCCCCCCTGGGCGCGCCCCTTGTCTTGTGGGCCCCACGTGGGCCCCCTCCACTTATTCCAGCACGCATCCACTTTGTCTTCCTCCAGAAAAATGATCATGTAGCTCAAACCCGTGTTCTTGCTCATTTTGCTGCCATTTTTGATCTCCTTGCTCAAAGCTCCATTCACAAAATTGCTTTGGGGGTTCTTCGGTATGTGAATCCTCCAATGGTCCAATTAGTTTTTGTTTTAGTGCTTTATTTATTGCAAATTTTTGCTGCTGTGGTGACCCTGTTCTTGATCTTGCATGTCAAATTTATATGGTCCAAAGTAGTTTTGATGCATGATATTGTCTCGAGGCATTTGTAGGAGTAGTTATTATCAATCTTGTTGAGTTTGGTTCACTTTTATTTTGAGTCACTAAAAATTTTAGAAATTTTTCAAAGGAAGAAAAATGTTTAGGAAAATGTACCAAGGTGGTTCTTCGAGGAAGCAAGCACCGAGGCTCGTGATACGTGAGTTGGACCCTGAACCACCAAGGGAAGCTCAAGTGCGGCCTTGTGAATGGTCGTCGGATGAATTTATGGTCCATGCAGGCTTCAAGGATGAATTTGACGTGTGTGTACGTACTGCTGATCTTGAGGACTTTTTATCAGATAAGTGCCGACAATACTATTACCTCCCTGATTCCTTTGTGGAGAGGTTTGAATTTTTGTCTAAGTGCAATACTCATACTGTTATATTTGACCATTATGATAAATCATATACCATGGACCTTGTAGATTTTAGTACTGCTTGCAAGATCCCACAGTGGGGCGTTCTTAGTGAGCCTCACAAATCTGAATACAATGATTTCCTTGCTAGCATCACTGTGGGAGAAACTAGATATATCACACAAGCTACCATAGGGAGCATTCACTTTCCTGCCATACATTACTTTGCTCTCTTCATCGGAAGATGCATTAATGGTAAGCATGATCATAGCCACCTTTGCGTTCCAGGTCTTAGTGTCCTCAAATGTGCATTGTTAGGTGATAAGCGATATAACTTGGGGGCCATTTATCGGCGTTCTGGGAACGGGGGTCCCCAGACATGCCTGCCTGCGGCCCACGGCGTGGCTCCACCAGCGGCCCAGTATGGCCCGTCTTCGTCAGCTAACACTCAAGACCCTCGTGAGGGGCCAAGCCTCGCGAGGTGGACGACACGAGGCCTCCTTAGGAGCGGCCTCACCAGGCAGGCTCGCGACGGGGCAGAGAGATCAAGGCAAGGGGTACCTCGTGAGGTTCCCGTGATGCAAGCCATGACGACCAAGGCCAGGCGGGTGACAAGCGGGCGCCAGTGCGCACAGTGTACTCGTTTCCCCTTTGGTGCTAAGTTGGCAACCGCAGGCGCAGGGTACCGAGGCATCAGGCAAAGGTTTCCATATTGGTGCAACAAGACAAAGACCAGCAGGACGGCATGACGGAGGTCATCATGGAGCCCAAGACGACGTCATCACCAGCGCCTTTGACAGGCAAAGACCACCTTTAGTCAGGATAGCTCGTACTAGTTGTGCCCTTTCAAATTGGCCGTTGTTGGATCCCTTCCCGCTCAATATTTGGGGATAGGACCAGGGCCTCTATAAATAGGACTAGCCACCATAGTAGAAGGGGACCAGACAAGTAGACGGGAACGAACTCAGTTCATCCTTGCATCCAGCAAGCACAAGAACACCTCTCCTCAGGAGGCTGTTCTTCCCTTGTACTGTTCATCATCAGCCCAAGAGGCAATCCACCACCACCACACGGGAGTAGGGTATTACACCACAACGGTGGCTCAAACCAGTATAAATCTTGTGTCTCTTGTGTTGTGAGTTTGTCGAGCTAAGCTTAGAGATTGGGCGAGGTTGAGGGCGAGGTTCGGTAGGGGGAAATCTTTGTGCGCACCCCAGTGTTCGAACCTCAAGGGTTTTGCCGGAACCCTAAATCTGATATTTGGCGTGCCAGGTAGGGGTGCGTGGAGCTTTTCCTCCCGTCGGCCCGCACTCTGCCAACACCGCGCTTCACCCTCATGGCGGACATCGCGCCTCCGGCCTCGGCGATCGGTGCCAGTGCTGGGGCCAGGGGGCTCCGAGCCTCGGCCCCCGCCTTACAGCGGGTGAAGTGGCCGCCCAAGTTTAAGCCAGAGATGCCGCCGCGCTACGACGGCACGGCGGACCCGGTGGTTGTTCTTGCTGGCATACGAGGAGGCTGTCCTCAAGGCCGGGGGCGATGAAAAGGTCATGGCCAACTGGCTTCCCATGGCCCTTACTGGCGTCCCACACGCCTGGCTGCTCAACCTTCCCGGGTACATGGTGGCATCTTGGGAGGAGTTGCACAGTCTCTTCACTGCACGCTTCGCAACTCCGGCGCCCCACGCGGTCCCGGTCCTCCTCGGTGGCTCACAAGCGCCACCCTCAGACTGCCACACCAAGCCGTTCTTTCTACAGATCAGCATCGTCCTCGCGCGGCAAGGAGCTCCCCCGGGTTGGGTGGCGCCCAAGGCCGACCTGACCTTCGACTCGGAAGATCACCCCGTCACCACCGCTTGCTCGGCTGCGCTCCCGATGCTCTGCACGCCCACCATCTGCCACGTGGCCGTGACCAAAACCATCATCAATGGTGGCGCCGGCCTCAACGTGCTCTCGATGGAGGCCTTCAGCCTCCTCCATGTATCGCTAGAGCAGCTCCGTCCCAGCAAGCCCTTCTCAGGCGTCGGAGGCGGTTCCTACAGTCCCCTGGGGCAGATCCTCCTTCTCGTGACCTTCGGCACCCGCGACAACTACTGCATGGAGTTGGTCGACTTCGACATTGCTCACATCGGCCTCCGATACAACGCCATCCTTGGATACCCTTCCCTGGCTCAGTTCATGGCAGCAACCCATCCGGCCTACAACCTCATGAAGATGCCCGGAAGCAAGGGCGTCCTCACCATAGCTGGAGATACCAAGGAGGCTCTTATGGTGCTCAAGCTTGCCCTCAAGGCCGCCGCGGCAGCGCGGCCCACCGACATGGACGCCTCCAAGGCCAAGGAAGCCACACTGACCAAAAACAAGCAGCTGATCACTCAGGATAAGGCGGAGACCAAGCAGGTGCCAGTTGAGGAAGACGGGTCCTCGGGAGCCACCTTCACCATAGGTGCCGACCTCAATCCCGACCAAGAAAAGGCGTTGGTGAAGTTCTTGCGCTCGAACAAGGAGGTGTTTGCATGGGAACCCAAGCAGCTAGTTGGGGTCCCAAGGGGGGTGATTGAGCATCACCTGAAGGTGTGCCCCAATGTACGCCCTGTGAAGCAGAAGGAGAGGCGGCAGTCCATGGAGAAGCAGGCCTTGATCGTCCAAGAAACCCGCAAGCTGGAGGCAACAGGTGTTATTCGCGAAGTTCGCTACCCCGAATAGCTGGCGAACCCATTGTCATGCCAAAAAAGGGGGGAAAGGAGCACATGTGTGTCGAGTTCACCAACCTCAACAAGACCTGCCCCCAAGATCCGTTCCCACTTTCCCGCATCGACCAGATCGTCGACTCCACCGCCGAGTGCGACCTATTATGTTTCCTGGATGCGTTTCCTGGTTATCACCAGATCTAGATGGCGGTGGAAGACGTGGAGAAGACAGCCTTCCTGACCCCATGTGGGGTATACTGCTACACTTGCATCTTGTTCGGGTTGCGCAACGCGGACGCGACCTTCCAACGGTTGATGCCCATTGCCTTGGGCCGGTAGCTCGGGAGAAACGCCGAGGCTTTACATCGACGACATTGTGGTGAAATCTCGGGAGGCAAGGACTTTGATCCAGGACTTGGAGGAGACCTTCACGAGCCTCCGCCAGGTAGACCTGCGACTCAACCCGGAGAAGTGCGTGTTCGACGTCCATTCCGGCAAGCTGCTGGGCTTCCTCGTGTCCCACAGGGGGATCGAGGCCAACCCAGAGAAGTTCAAGGCGATCTATGACATGAGTCTGCCGCAAACCCTCAGAGAAATGCAGAAGCTCGCCGGTCGCGTGACCGCATTAGGATGCTTCATCTCCAAGCTGGGGGAGTGCGCCCTACCGTTCTTCAAGCTGATGAAGAAAAAAGGCCCATTTGAGTGGACACAGGAGGCCGACCAAGCGTTTCAAGACCTCAAGAACTACTTGACCAGCCCTCCCCTGATGGTGGCACCACGCCATCTCGAGCCCCTGGTGCTCTACCTTGCCGCCACTCCCTACTCCGCCAGTGCAGCCCTGGTGGCGGTTTGTGAGGAGTTCCAGGCTAAGGCGGCGTCCCGCCCAGCTACGGCCTTAGCCGGGGCAATACAAGACCAGGAAAGCCTCGCGAGGACCACGACAACGGCAGCAAGGGACCAAGCTGAGCAGGATGATGCCCTCGGGGCTGAAGAGGCCCCACCAAGCGACAAGGCGCTGGGGGCTCCATTATCTCAGGAGGCGCCTCAACCTCCGGAAGACGCAGGCCACGTCAGCGCCCCCACGCTCGTCGAGCATTCGATGTACTTCGTTAGCACGGTCTTGCGGGATGCAAGAGCACGGTACCCCATGCCTCAGAAGCTCTTACTCGCGCTCTTGGTGGCCTCGTGCAAGCTGCATCACTACTTTAAAGGTCACCCCATCAAGGTCGTCTCGGCCTACCCGTTGGAAAGGGTACTCAGGAGCCCCAACTCCGTCGGGAGAGTTGCCGAATGGAACATCGAGCTGTAGGCATTTCAGTTGGAGTTTAGCACAACCAGGGTCATCAAGGGAGCCGCACTTGCTAATTTCGTGGCTGAGTGGACGGACGCACCAGAGCTCAAGGTGGGCGACGATCGGTCTCTCTCCCCAGGAAGTGAGGCACTAGATGGCTGGGTCATGTATTTCGATGGTGCCTTCTCGCGGCAGGGTGCGGGGGATGGTGCAATGCTTATATCACCCACTCAGGACAAGCTCTACTATGTCGTACAGCTCTGTTACCAGCAGGGCGAGAAGGTCTCCAACAATATAGCAGAATACGAGGGCCTCATAGCAGGCCTGAAAGGTGCAGCAGTACTGGGAGTGAAGCGCCTCGTCATCAAGGGCGATTCACAACTCCTCATCAAGTTCTCCAACAAGGTGTACGAGCTGAAGGATGAGCACATGGAAGCATATCTTGCAGAAGTACGCAAGATGGAGAAGCAGTTCTGGAGGCTGGAGTTGCAGCATGCACCCCGCAGCACCAACCAAGAGGCTGATGACATCGCCAGGAGGGCGTCCAAATGGCTCCCCCAGGACCCTGGCGTTTTCGAGGAACGACTCTTCAAGCCGTCGGCGGCACCACCACTTTCAAGAACGGCACAGCCTCGGGAAGAACTCCCTCAGCCACCTGCCACAGGAGCCCTGGCCTGTGGCCCGACCTCGGGAGCGCGCCTACTCTTGGCGCTGGACCAAGGAATTCAAGGAATACCTGACGCAAGGGACGCTGCCGGAGAAAGAGGAGGACGCGGAGCGCGTGGCCCGACAGACCACGACCTACTGCATCCAAGACGGTGAGTTATACCGGAAGCGTCTGAATGACGTTTCCCTATGTTGCATCTCCAGGGAACAGGGGAAAGAGCTGCTAGCCGACATACACGGTGGAGATTGCGGACATCACTCGTCGTCACGGACCCTCATCGGCAAGGCATTTCGCAGCGGATTCTATTGGCCTACGGCACTCAATGACGTGACCGAGCTAGTGAAGTCCTGCGAGGCCTACCAATTCCACGCCAAGCAGATCCATTAGCTAGCTCAGGGCCTATAGACTATCCCGCTCTCGTGGCCGTTCGCAGTCTGGGGGCTGGACATCTTGGGCCCATTCCCTCGAGCGCTTGGGGCCTACCGCTACCTCTACGTCGCCATCGACAAGTTCACCAAGTGGGGGGAGGTGGAAGCCTTCCGCACCATCCTAGCTGGCTCTGCGGTCAAGTTCATCAAAGGCCTCGTGAGCCGGTTTGGGGTCCCTAACCGCATCATCACCGACAATGGTTTGCAGTTCACTAGCAATCTCTTCAAGATGTATTGTGCTAACCTTGGAAGGCAGATCTGCTATGCTTCGGTGGCGCACCCCCGGAGCAACGGGCAGGCCGAACGTGCCAACGCGGAGGTCCTGAGGGGCCTCAAGACCATGACCTTCAAAAAAATAAGCTGGAGGCCTACGACAGGGGCTGGCACGACGAGCTCCAGTCCATGCTGTGGTCCATCCGCACCACCGCCACCAAGCCAACGGGCGAGACCCCGTTCTTTCTCATCTATGGAGCAGAGGCGGTTCTCCCTCACGAGGTCAAGCGTTGCTCCATGTGGGTCCTGGCGTTTGATGAGGCACAGCAGGACGCCATGCGAGGGATGGTGATAGAGGCGAGGGTCCCGTTCTTTCGATGAGATGATAAATATCGATTTGGTGGAGACGACTTTGACGGTCCGACTACAAACGTGCACGACGTTGCGCCTTAGCAATCGCTAAACCAACTCCGAGAGGTTATTGACCACGCTGGAGCATGATCAACCTGACCACGAAGGTCTATTCCTGCAAGCAATCGAAGAACGAGCAAGAATATGATAAAGCAATCTGAATATTGCGAATATATATGAAGTATTGATAATGGTGGGGATCCGAAAGCGGTCTTGGTCTGGTCATTGGACACAAACGAAGTACACGAAGTTGCAATGGCTAACTTTTAACTAAACAAATCCCAAGGAAAAGCTACTAGATGGATCTACTTATATAGGAGCAAGGGGTGGCGGCCAAGGAGGTGGGAGGACGTCCCAAGGCAGCCTAAAACTAAATCTAGGTCGTACAAGGCCAATGGGCCCAAGTGAAGGTGATGTAACACCTTTGGACTTGTAGTTTGACTCGGATTCTGCTGCAGCATCAGATTGTTTCATCCACAACTCAACGCTCCGGACGAATTTGAAGGTGATTCCAATTGGGTTCGAAAGTGCATGAAATCTAGTTTCCAACAAAAAAAGAATCACCCAATTCGGAGTCCGTATGAGAAACTTGTGTGCGTTTTAAGTCAGGTGTGTCTGTGCAGTCCGAATCTGAATCCAGAACGTGAGAGACTTGGACTCTATCTTCTCTTGGGCCAAAAGTGATGTGAGAGAACTTTTTGGACAGCAAATAAACATCTCTTTCTTCCTTATCTTCATATGTGGATTGTACAAATGTCCCATACACCTGCAATTAGACAAAACACAAAAGTGTGTGAAGTATTTTTGTTCTGGATAACATAAATAGATTATTGAATAGTTTGCACTAGAAATCACCTGACAAATATGCATATATGCAATATTTTCGGTCATATCCAAGGTAGTCATGTCCTCATCATCCTCCCCTTCTTGAAAATAAAGCCGTCCTCGGCGTTGCTTAATCTAAAATGTGGCTAACAAAAGAGACAAGGTGTACATGTTCTATATGTATATGTCATCCATTTTTACTTCCCTTGATTTTTGCATATATGACACATGAATAGATGAGTAACTTGCATAGTTCATAAAATCTAAAGCCAAAAAATTAGCACAAGAAGTAGAAGGCATGAAAATATTGCAACTCAGTTTGCACATATAAGTGAAGCTCTTATTCATTTCAAAAGATTGACAATTTTCATCATTAAACCATCCCAACATTGGTGAATAAACCTTACTTGCATCAAATTTACATGCTACAACATGCTTAAATAAGCAAACATGCAATAAGTCATTTAACACAGAATCATCACCAAGATTAGAGGTCATATCAAAATGATTAAACATTGGTTCTTTTACATCAATAGTTAATTCAATGGGTGCACTCAAAATTGTTGGTATTTCAGTTGTTTGATCACATGGCAAAGTCAAATTATCAACATAGTCCTCTAAAATAGGTGGTGTGATCAAAGTAGTGGGTAGCTCATCAGATGGTGCATTCAAATTGACAAGGCATTCATCATTCTCATGTAGAGATGGAAGATCAGTACCTTTGTCATTACCTCTTATGATCAACTCAGATGATGTAGCCACTCTCGGGGGCGATGTGTCACATGGTGGAGGTGATGTAGTCCTGACAACAATAGATGTGGTTGTCATAGTATGCCTAGTAGTTGAAGGAACAATCATATCAACTCTTGGAATGTGCACCGTGCGCTTGTTCTCCTCGTGGCCAACACGTCCTTTTATTTCCTGTTCAGCTTTGCAAGCAAGATGAAACAAAT
The DNA here is from genome assembly GCF_018294505.1 of Triticum aestivum. Classification (NCBI taxonomy): domain Eukaryota; kingdom Viridiplantae; phylum Streptophyta; class Magnoliopsida; order Poales; family Poaceae; genus Triticum; species Triticum aestivum. The sequence goes on from NC_057795.1 coordinate 247,125,353, forward strand.
GGTCCATAGGATAACACTCTTCATGAATTAGTATCTCTTGAATATCACGGTTTAATCCTCCCCAAAATCTATCCATAAAATCATCTTCACTTTCTTCTAAAGAGGAATGCAACAAGGTAGTTTGTAAATCATCATAATATTTTGTTACAGTTTCACTACCTTGTTTTAAGTGTTGCAACTTCTTAATCATGTCACGAGTATAATAAGCAGGGACGAAAGTATGTCGCATGGCAAGTTTCAAATCATCCCAAGTAGTAGGTATATAATCAGGGTGTAACCGACAATATTCACTCCACCAAACCAAAGCATAACCAGTGAAAGAACCAACCGCAACCTTAACCTTTTTATGTTCATCGAAATTATGGGAAGCAAATATATTTTTTATGTTGAACTCCCATTCAATATATAAAGCAGGTTTAAAACGGCCATTAAATGGTGGTATAGATACATTAACCTGATCATGTGCATTTGGATGTTTGTGCACCTCTCGTGACGGTTGTGGTATTTGCAAAGGTGGTGGCACGTCTCCCGCGATCGACAAAGCCCATGAATTGACTCTGGATCCTGTCATGATTAGTAGAACAAGAAACAAAACCCAAAAATAATGTTCCTATAACTACTAGGATGTGGTGGTAAAACGCTCACAGTAAAGCAAATATCAATGTCTTACACGTTCTTACCATGCAGCAGGCGGTGATCGGCAACCAGCGGTGTCAAGTAACTCCGAATATTGAGTAAAGCGATTGCCAGGGGAGCGTACGTATACACGGTGTAGAAATATGTGGAGCTGGGTTGGCTATATATGGTAGCAAAAGATTAGCAATAATCAATTCAAAGATGCAATGTTGAATAAACGCTCAACGACGGTACTGTGCTGATCCTAGGCTAGACCGAACTAGAGACGCGAGCCTAGAACACTAATGAGGTCACGTCGTAGCACAACCAGCATCAATGAAGGATACAAAGTAGCTATGGACAGCAAGATATAAGTGAAGATCACAACGGCAGTAAAGATAATGATGTGAAACAATAGCCAAGCTGTTTTACTGAACAGTGCACAAAACAGATTCCAATCCGAATTCAGATACGAGATTGATTCTAGATAGATCCAATTTTTTTTTCTCTCTTTTTTTTTCTCACGCTTTTTTTTTCTTTTTCTTCTCCCTCTTTTTCTTTTTTTTCTTTCCTTTTTTCTCTCTTTTTTTTATCTTCTTTTTCTCCCTCTTTCCAAGACAAACTAGATAAGATGCAGATTCGATCAGGCGAAGATGTGAGTGACTCAACTATGATTATGACAATAAACAGTGCGTAGCACGTGGTGGAAATTGGTGGATTGGATGGTGGACAGCGGATGGGATAATGATGCAGCGGCTGCGTGACTAATGTGAACAGAACTCGAAACTCTAAAGGAACTAGACACTAAGACCAGCAACTCGACACGACGATGCAACCGATAATTCAACTATGCAAGCAATGAAAAGAAAATTGCAAAGGTTCAGACTGGCTTGGACCAAGGATGAATAGATCTAACTCTTTTTTGTGGCTTTTTCTTGGACAATAGGTAAGAAAATAAATCTAATCTAGGAAAACTGGAAATTCTCACCGAGCAACCTGAAAACTGATACCACTTGATAGAGGCGAGGGTCCCGTTCTTTCGATGAGATGATAACTATCGATTTGGTGGAGACGACTTTGACGGTCCGACTACAAACGTGCACGACGTTGCGCCTTAGCAATCGCTAAACCAACTCCGAGAGGTTATTGACCACGCTGGAGCATGATCAACCTGACCACGAAGGTCTATTCCTGCAAGCAATCGAAGAACGAGCAAGAATATGATAAAGCAATCTGAATATTGCGAATATATATGAAGTATTGATAATGGTGGGGATCCGAAAGCGGTCTTGGTCTGGTCGTTGGACACAAACGAAGTACACGAAGTTGCAATGGCTAACTTTTAACTAAACAAATCCCAAGGAAAAGCTACTAGATGGATCTACTTATATAGGAGCAAGGGGTGGCGGCCAAGGAGGTGGGAGGACGTCCCAAGGCAGCCTAAAACTAAATCTAGGTCGTACAAGGCCAATGGGCCCAAGTGAAGGTGATGTAACACCTTTGGACTTGTAGTTTGACTCGGATTCTGCTGCAGCATCAGATTGTTTCGTCCACAACTCAACGCTCCGGACGAATTTGAAGGTGGTTCCAATTGGGTTGGAAAGTGCACGAAATCTAGTTTCCAACAAAAAAAGAATCACCCAATTCGAAGTCCGTATGAGAAACTTGTGTGCGCTTTAAGTCAGGTGTGTCTGTGCAGTCCGAATCTGAATCCAGAACGTGAGAGACTTGGACTCTATCTTCTCTTGGGCCAAAAGTGACGTGAGAGAACTTTTTGGACAGCAAATAAACATCTCTTTCTTCCTTATCTTCATATGTGGATTGTACAAATGTCCCATACACGTGCAATTAGACAAAACACAAAAGTGTGTGAAGTATTTTTGTTCTGGATAACATAAATAGATTATTGAATAGTTTGCACTAGAAATCACCTGACAAATATGCATATATGCAATATTTTCGGTCATATCCAAGGTAGTCATGTCCTCATCAGATGGACCTCATGCTGCAGGAGGAACACCGCCATGAAGCCACGCTATGGGCAGTAAGATACCAGCAGGCGCTGCGGCGGTATCACTGTCGCAGCGTCCACCCCAGGACGCTCGAGGTGGGTGACCTCGTCCTGAGGCGGGTGCTCTCCAGGGAGGGGCTGCATAAGCTCTCACCCATGTGGGAGGGCCCGTTCAAGGTGGTCCACGTCTCCAGGCCTGGCGCCGTGCGCCTGGAGACCCAGGACAGGGTTCCCATCCCGAACGCCTGGAACATCCAGCACCTCCGGAAGTTCTACCCCTGAAGAAAGGCCCGGTGCCTGTGAAGAAGGCCCAGTGCCTTTGACACTCTCACGTAATAATGAGTGGGGTTGTACACGCCCCGGAGTCTCAGGAGTGCCGCCCTTGGGCCTCGGGGGCTCCCTCCCACGCCCGGTGGCAGCACTTAGCTCCGCGCTGGCGAGAAGACTTGAAGACTAGACTAGGTGCCGGACGCGGCTTTTCATTTGCTTTCTGTAGTTGGCTCGCTCTTCCTTGATTGAACCTTGACTGAAGTTGCTTCTGGTGTTCTTTGCCGGTTCTGTTCCATCGCCTTCTGCCTCCGTTTTCTGTCTTCAGCTCTTTGTCTGACTTGCTCTCTCTCGCATACCTCGCGAGGGGGCTATGCAGGCGCCCTCGTGAGCCTTTTCTTCTGATTTTCATGAGGCACTATCGTTCGAATTCGCAGCGGGAGCACCCCTCTCGTCCATGTCCCTCGGGTACTGCGACACAAAGCGTCGGGCCACAACCGGCAGCCCTTGCGACCAGGGTTCGGAAAATGACAGTCTGTCAACGAGTTTTTTGCAGCTCCTAAGGCGCCCGACAAGGCCTGAAGCGGGTACCTCGCGAGGCGGAAACTACTTCAAAACGTGCCAGGCTAAGTTGTTCCTACTCGCCGAAGTACAACAATGATGCCATGACATAGCACAGGGACAATAAATGCACATGTTAACTAGGAAATCATAGTTTGTTGCATGCCCCATGGGGCCCCATACTTGTCTCTCTCAATGCAGGAAGGACGGAAAACAAAACCAAAGCAGCACGCGCCTTGCAGCAGTTCGCGAGGAGGGATCTACGGCGGCCTCCTGAGCTCAGCCAGACCCCACCTCGTGCTTCACCGGAGCGTGGCGTCAGGATGACCCGCTGCCGCCCTCGAGGCTGGCACGGTGGCGTGGTGGTTGATCGAAGTTGCCGCTGTAGGAGCTGTTACCGGAGGAAGAGCCGTCGCAGCTTGACGAGCCGCGGTCGACGCCGGGAGCAAGTTCGCCTTCACCCTCATCACGACCGTCGCCAAGACCGAGCACCTCGTCGTCGTCATTGTCTTCAGGGCAACACCCAACGCGTCGGCCATCCTCTCCGAACACCCTCACGTAGAGGGTCGCGTCGCCATCGTACTTGAAGTGGAGGGTGCACCGCCTGCCCAGACCGCGCGCGGGCAAACGTCTGCCAGCCTCGGGCGAAGGCTGTGTTGCCGGTGATGGAGACCTCCACCACGACCCAGGAGGCCCTGCTGCAGCTGCCGTCCGCCTGTAACCAGAGCCTGCCTAGGCCAACGGTCGGCAGCTCGCCGACGAAGAAGCGCGGGAGTTGAAGCTAGTTGCCGGCCGGGTTTTCCGACCACACGACGAATTCCGGCAGCACCTCCGTCGAATGGAAGCGCGGCCAGGGAGGCCGCGCGGCCACAACACGCCTTCCTCCACCAACCGGGCTGCCTCGACATGGGCGACCCCCACCGCGTGAAGGGCCACCGCCACGGCCGCGGGGAGCCACGGCAGGGGTCGCGGAGTGCTTGTGAGGGCGACTGCGTCCGCACTTGGGCAGAGGAGAGCCAGGCCCTTCCTGGTGAGCCTTCCCCTTCTCCGTGGCCGAAAACCTCTTCGCAGGCACCATGGGGACGCTACAAGCAACGGAGCAATGGAGGAGAAGCAAGCGGAATGGGAAGAGATGGGCGACAGGGGCTCTCACCCCTCCTCATTTATAGCCCAAGGGAGGCCAACCGTCGACCTCCACGATCGCAGGTAATGATAACCCCTGGTGCATGCAGCAGGGACTCGTCAAGTCGGGCGGTTGTCGAGGTAGCATGGGGAAGCGGAGACGCCCACGTCCAGTCAGTCGCCACGCGTCGACCAAGGCCGCAAGCTGTTGGGGCTCGCGGCGCTTCGCACTTGCCCCTTTGGCTTCGCTGCTAAGCCAAGTCCGAGTGCGCCTTTGGGACCGCGGGCTACTGTCGGCATTCTAGAAACGGGGGTCCCCAGACTTGCCTGCATGCGGCCCACAACGTGGCTCCACCAGTGGCCCAGTATGGCCCATATTTGTCAGCCAACACTCAAGACCCTCGCGAGGGGCCAAGCCTCACGAGGCGGACGACACGAGGCCTCCTCAGGAGCGGCCTCACCAGGCAGGCTCGCGAGGGGCGGAGAGATCAAGGCAAGGGGTACCTCGTGAGGTTCCCGTGATGCAAGCCATGACGACCAAGGCGAGGCGGGTGCCAGGCGGGCGCCAGCATGAGCAGAGTCCTTGTTTCCCCTTCGGTGCTAAGGGGGCAAGCGCAGGCCCGGAGTACATAGGCATCAGGCAAAGGTTTCCATATCGGTGCAACAAGACCAAGACCAGTAGGACAGTAGGACGGAGGCCATCGTGGAGCCCAAGACAGTGTCATCACTAGCACCTTTGACAGGCGAAGACCACCTTTAGTCAGGATAGCTTGTACTAGTTGTCCCCTTTCAAATTGGCCGTTGTTGGATCCCTTCCCGCTCAATATTTGGGGAGAGGACCAGGGCCTCTATAAATAGGACTAGCAACCATAGTAGAAGGGGACCGGACAAATAGACGGGAACGAACCCAATTCATCCTCGCATCCACCAAGCATAAGAACACCTCTCTTCAGGAGGCTGTTCTTCCCTTGTACTGTTCATCATCATCCCAAGAGGCAATCCACCACCACCACACTAGAGTAGGGTATTACACCACAACGGTGGCCCGAACCAGTATAAATCTTGTGTCACTTGTGTTGTGAGTTCGTCGAGCTAAGCTTAGAGATCGTGGTGAGGCTGGGGGCGAGGTTTGGTAGGGTGAAATCTTCGTGCGCACCCCAGTGTTCGAACCTTAAGGATTTTGCCGGAACCCTAAATCCGACACCATTGTTGCAAGGAGGTTACATCTTAATGCTAAAGATTGAGATTTATTTGGTGGGATTTATGCAACTCATTTAGCTAATTATCTTGGGGTATCCATAAGAGAGAATGACATTTAGTTGCCACGTACTTTTCTAGATTATAATGCTATGGGTCATTACCAGTTTCTTGAGAGGAACGATCAGTCCCTCCAGTACCGACTAATCTTTGACAGATGGCGTGCTCTCCATATTACCCTTCCTGCTCCTGCATTCTTTAACTTTTAGGTAAATGAGAGATATTTTTTAACCAGAGAGGAGGCAAACGAGTATGAGAGAACAGCGGAGGCCGCTCGCCTCCAGGAAGCAGCTCGTCAGGCGGTAGCTGCCGCAACACAGTACAACCCCAACTATGATGTCGAATATCATCCGAGCCAGTGGTGGCCCTAGACCAACTTAGGCCAAAAGCCTAAGCTTAGGGGAGTATGTATTTCTCACCGACATTACATTCATGTTCCCACACTCATTCTACTTGCCGGTGTTCATACTTTTCCATTGTATTATCCATGCTAGTTTATTTTCTTTTCTTGCTTTCTTCTTGTGTGTTTGAAAAACCAAAAAATTAGCTGTAGCTTCTAGCTAGTTTACTTTTCATGTTTACTTAGTAGTATTATTACAAGGAAAACCCAAAAAGATTTCTCGTTCTTCTTTTGCTTGTTGGGAGCTTTCCCGTGTAAATAGTTTTTCTCGTTCTTATTTTACTTTCTTCAAAAAATAAAAACTCCAAAAATATGTGTTTTTATTTGAAATTCTTTTCGTTTCTTTGGGGGTCGAGTGGAGAAGACCACGATGAAAATGATGTGTGGCTCTCATATGCATTATTGTTAATCTAACAAAGAGCCTGTATAACCTTGTCTTCTCCTTTGAATAAATGTTTGCAGATTCCAGCTTAGTCCAATGCACATGCACTATTATTATTATCCACACCGTTCGTTCATGCAAGTGAAAGGCAATAATGACAATATATAATGCAATGATTGAGATGAGGAAAAGCTGGTATGAACTCGATCTATCTTGTTTTTGTAAATATGATTAGTTCATTGTTCCTGATTCAGACTATTATGAATTAAACAAGTTTGCAATGACAATTAGAAATTATAGTTATTCGTGCCATGCTTAATTAGCTTGGAGTTTATAATGGTTTACCTTGCGTGCCAACATGCTATTAAAATGGTTGTGATGTAGTATGATTCGAGTGACTTGACTTGACACATGTTCACGCATGTAGTTGAAAGAAAATCAACATAGCCTCCACGATATTTATGTTCAAGGTGATTTATATCCTACTCATCCTTGCACTCAGTGTTGGTTAATATTAATGCATGTTTATAAATGGCGTCGCTCTCTAGTTGGTCGCTCCCCAGTCTCTTTCTAGCCTTCACTTGTACTAAGTGGGAATACTGCTTGTGCATCCACTTCCATAAACCCCAACGTTGTTCCATATGAGTCCACCATACCTTCTTATATGCGGTATTTACGTGCCATTCCAAGTAAATTTGCATGTGCCAAACTCTAAACCTTAAAATGAAATTCGGTTTTGTATGCTCGAATCGCTCATGCAGCAACTAGGGCTGTCTATAGCTTCCATGCTAGGTGGGTTATTCTCATGATGAGTGGACTCAGCTCATCATTCACGAGAAAATGGCCGATAATCGGGATGCCCAGTCTCATGCTAAAATCAAATCAAAATAATTGCAAACAAAACTCCCCCATGATGGTTGTTAGTTGGACGGTACCCGTTGTTTTGGACCAGCCATGGAATGTGCTTGTTGGTGGTGGTGGAGTATAAACTTTACCATTCTGTTTGGGAATCGCCTATAATGTATGTAGCATGGAAGATACCGAGATCTATTGGTTGTTATGTTGACAATGAAAGCATACCGCTCAAAAAATTGTTTATCTCTGTTTCAAAACTCGAGCTCTGGCACCTCTGCAAATCCCTGCTTCCCTCTACGAAAGGCCTATCTATTTACTTTTATGCCGAGCCATCATCCTCTTATAAAAAGCACCAGTTAGAGAGCACCACCATCATTTGTATGCATCGTTATTAATTGATACTAGGTATGACTGTGACTGGATCTCTTTTTCCATGAATTACAATGTCTAGTCAGTCCTTGATCTTCAGGGGTGATCTGTGATACGTCTGAATCGTATCTACTTTTTCCAAACACTTTTGCCCTAGTTTTGGACTCTAACTTGCATGATTTGAATGGAACTAACCCGGACTAATGCTGTTTTTAGCAGAATTGCCATGGTGTTATTTTTGTGCAGAAATAAAAGTTCTCGGAATGACCTGAAAATCCACGGAGCAACTTTTCAGAATTAATAAAAAGTACTGGCGAAAGAAATAGCGTCAGGGGGCCCACACCCTATCGACGAGGGTGAGGGGCACGCCCCCTCCCCTGGGCGCGCCCCCCTGCCTCGTGGGCCCCTGGACGTCCACCGACCTCAACTCCAACTCCATATATTTGCTTTCGTGGAGAAAAAAATTAGAGAAAGTTTCATCGCGTTTTACGATACGGAGCCGCTACCAAGCCCTAATCTCTCTCGAGAGGGATGATCTGGAGTCTGTTCGGGGCTCCGAAGAGGGGGATTCGTCGCCATCGTCATCATCAACCATCCTCCATTACTAATTTCATGATGCTCACCGTCGTGCGTGAGTAATTCCATCGTAGGCTTGCTGGACGGTGATGGGTTGGATGAGGTTTACCATGTAATCAAGTTAGTTTTGTTAGGGTTTGATCCCTAGTATCCACTATGTTCTGAGATTGATGTTGCTATGACTTTGCTATGCTTAATGCTTGTCACTAGGGCCCGAGTGTCATGATTTCAGATCTGAACCTATTATGTTTTCATGAATATATGTGAGTTCTTGATCCTATCTTGCAAGTCTATAGTCACCTATTATGTGTTATGATCCGACAACCCCCAAGTGACAATAATCGGGATACTTCTCGGTGATGACCGCAGTTTGAGGAGTTCATGTATTCACTATGTGTTAATGCTTTGGTCCGGTACTCTATTAAAAGGAGGCCTTAATATCCCTTAGTTTCTACTAGGACCCCGCTGCCACGGGAGGGTAGGACAAAAGATGTCATGCAAGTTCTTTTCCATAAGCACGTATGACTATATTCGGAATACATGCCTACATTACATTGATGAATTGGAGCTAGTTCTATGTCACCCTATGTTATATCCATCACATGAGGAATCACATCCGACATAATTACCATCACTGATCCAATGCCTACGAGCTTTTCACATATTGTGCTTTTCTTATTTACTTTACTGTTGCTACTGTTACAAATACTACAAAACTGCTATCGTTACTTTTGCCACCGTTACCGTTACTTCCATACTACTTTGCTACTAAATACTTTGCCGCAGATACTAAGTTATCCAGGTGTGGTTGAATTGACAACTCAACTGCTAATACTTGAGAATATTCTTTGGCTCCCCTTGTGTCGAATCAATACATTTGGGTTGAATACTCTACCCTCAAAAACTGTTGCGATCCCCTATACTTGTGGGTTATCAAGACTATTTCCTGGCGCCGTTGCCGGGGAGCATAGCTCTATTCTTTGAGTCACTTGGGATTTATATCAGATGATCACTATGAGGAACTCAAATATGAAAGAACTAAGATTTTTCCCTCAACTATGAGGGGAGGTAAGGAACTGCCATCTAGCTCTGCACTAGATTCTCCTTCTGTTTTGAGTAAGCTTACGACACCTAAACCTGCTTCTGCTATGAATTCTGATATGTTACATGTTATTGATGATTCCACTTCTACTATGCATGATACTTATGATGAAACTGCTTCTGTGCTTGATACTACTTTGCCATTAGGTGAATTTCTAGATGAACAACTTGCTAGGGTTAGAGAGAATGAAATTATTGAAGATGATATTATTGAAGATAGTGATGATGAAGGTTATCCCCCTAAGTATGAATTGCCTGTTGTTATAGAGGGTTACGTTATGGATGAAGAAACTACTAGATCTATTCTTGCTTGCAATGATAGATCTGATCTTAAGAAGTTATTAGCTAAATGGAAACAAAAATCTCTAAATGCTAGAATGAAATATGACCCTGCTTTTGCTACTTCACCTATCTTTGTTACTGATAAGGATTATGAATTCTCTGTCGATCCTGAGATACTTACTTTGGTTGAATTTGATTCTTTTTATGGCAATGAATCTGAAACTGTTGTGGCACATCTTACTAAGTTCAATGATATAGCCACCCTGTTCACTAATGATAAGAAATCTCGCCCTATTATATCCTTAAGATATTTCCGTTCTCATTAAAGGGTGATGCTAAAACTTGGTTTAATTCTCTTGATCCTGGTTGTGTGCGTAGTCCCCAGGATATGATTTATTACTTCTCTGCTAAATATTTCCCTGCTCATAAGAAACAAGCTGCCTTGAGGGAAATATATAATTTTGTGCAAATTGAAGAAGAGAGTCTCCCACAAGCTTGGGGGAGGCTTCTCTGATTACTTAATGCTTTGTCTGATCATCCTCTTAAGAAAAATGAAATACTTGATTTCTATTATAATGGACTAACTAATGCTTCCAAGGACCACTTGGATAGTTGTGCCGGTTGTGTTTTCAGGGAAAGAACAATCGATCAAGCTGAATTGCTATTGAACAATATGTGGACTAATGAAAATAGTTGGACTCTTCCTGAGCCAATTCCTGAGCCAACTCCTGAGCCAATTCTTAAACCTACTCCTAAGAAGAGAGGTGTTCTATTTCTCAGTCCTGAAGATATGCAAGAGGCAAAGAAATCTATGAAAGAAAAAGGTATTAAAGCTGAAGATGTTAATAATTTACCTCCTATTGAAGAAATACATGGTGTTATATACCGCCTGTCGAACAAACACATGGTCTTGATAACCTGACACAAGTAGTAAAGGTAAATTCTCTCTATAGATATGATAAAGTTGAAATCCCGTCTTCTAAGTTTCCTAGCCAATGTTTAGATGAATTTGATGACATTATGGCTAGACAAGAAAACTTTAATGCTTATGTTGGTAGAGAATTAAAGAGTAATGCTTACATGATTGGACGCTTGAGTGATTATATGGCTATAGTTAAAGGTGAACTTAAACTCATTAGTAAATATGCTTCTACAGTTACCACTCAAGCAGAATAAGTACTTAAAGCTCAAAGTGATTTGCTCGATGAATTAAATAATAAACATGATTTTGCTATTAGAGTGGCTACTAGAACTGGTAAAATGACTCAGGAACCTTTGTATCCTGAAGGCCTCCTTAAGAGAATTGAGCAAGATTCTCAGAGAAATAATTTAGAGGCACGTAGTTCTTCTAAAAAGAAGAAAAAGAAAAATGATAGGACTTTGTATGCTTCTAGTGAATCTATTGTAGACACACCTGAGAATCCCAATGATATTTCTATCTCCGAGGCTGAAACACAATCTGGTGATGAACATGAACCTAGTGATAATGTTAATGATGATGTTCATGTTGATGCTCAACCTAGCAATAATAATGATGTAGAGATTGAACCTGCTGTTGATCTTGATAACCCACAATCAAAGAATCAATGTTATGATAAGAGAGACTTTGTTGCTAGGAAGCATGATAAAGAAAGAGAACCATGGGTTCAGAAACCCATGCCTTTTCCTCCTAAGCCATCCAAGAAAAAGGACAATGAGGATTTTGAGCGCTTTGCTGAAATGATTAGACCTATCTTCTTACATATGCGCTTAACTAATATGCTTAAAGTAAACCCTTATGCTAAATACATGAAAGATATTATTACAAATGAAAGAAAGATACCGGAAGCTGAAATTTCCACCATGCTTGCTAATTACACTTTTAAAGGTGGAATACCAAAGAAACTAGGAGATCCAGGGGTACCAACTATACCATGCTCCATTAAAAGAAACTATGTTAAAACTGCTTTATGTGATCTTGGAGCCGGTGTTAGTGTTATGCCTCTCTCTTTATATCATAGACTTGAATTAAATAAGTTGACACCTACTGAAATATCTTTGCAAATGGCTGATAAATCAACTGCTATACCTATCGGTATTTGTGAGGATGTGACTGTTGTGGTTGCAAATGTCACTATCTTAACGGACTTTGTTATTCTTGATATTCCCGAGGACGATGGTATGTCGATTATCCTCAGTAGACCATTTTTGAATACTGCAAGGGCTGTTATTGATTGCAACAAAGGCAATGTCACTTTTCATGTTAATGGTAATGAGCATACGGTACACTTTCCGAGGAAACAACCTCAAGTTCACAACATCAATTCTATTGGAAAAATTCCAACTATCATTATTGGAGGTTTTGAATTCCCTCTTCCTAGTGTCAAGAAAAAAAATATGATATTCTTATTATTGGGGATGTTCATATCCCCGTTGAGGTAACCTAGTGTTATTCAAAATTTCTCTGGTTCCATGTTATTCGGAATGAGTTTGTCAACAAGACTTGATCAACCTTGTTAGTGGATTCCTTTTGATGAGCATGATATGGATGAAATTAGAAGGCACAATGTTGTATGGTGGAACCCTAGGTGAAGATCTTTCACGAATTGGAGGGGGAATCCCCAAGAACAAGATGAACACAAGAGAAAAAATAAGAGGAACACTCAAGAACAAGTCCAATCACACATCCACTAGACCAACAAACACACAAGATCCACAAGGTATATGAACAATCAAAGGGAAACAAGATACATGGTAGAGTTCATCCCAAATCCTATGAAGGAGATGCGGGCTTGATGATCTAGGTAGATCCTTCCCTCAAGGGGGGCTTGAATCCCTAGGGATCTTCTCCAATGGAGGTCTTGTACTCCAATTGAGTCTTCTCTCTCAAGAGGAATCCCACAAGGGGAGATACATGAGCTAAGCTTCGCTCAATAGGCGCTCGTGTTGCACAACTCAAGAGAGACGCTAGCACGATTGCTCAATAGGCGGATACGACACTTGTGCACAACCTATAAGATGCAAAATGTATGAGCCTTCGATCCCAAGAATGCTATGTGTATGATGTTCCCGATGTTCTTATCAAGATGATCCAAGATGATCGGATATGACAATCTTATGTGCAATGTGGTATGATGCTATGGATATTTCTTACAAGCTCTTTGCTCTCTTTTCCTTTTGCTTAAAAGCTTATTCTCTTTTTTTTAATATGGCCACTTATGCAAAATGCACAAATCAAGATAGCAATTGTGTATATGCGGGAACGATCTTGTGACACGAGGGATGATATGATGATACCAAGATGACACCAATATGATATGGTATGTATGCAATGGAAGGTATGGATCACTAATGTGAACAAGTAACGTTGCCGGCAATACTCAAATGGCTCTTATCGATAGGCAAGTGACACAAAATAGGCTAAGGGGTTAACAATACAATGGCAAGAATGTACAATGATAGGATACCACAATACCAAGATGATATAGAGGATACCTTTCTTGCTTACGGTTAGGGTGTCAAATTGGTGAAGTGGTCGATGTCGATGACGACCTCGCGGCGATGATGAGTGGCGGTGTTCTTGATGTAGATACCAAGATGATGTAGACCCGTCCCTAAGTAGCCGAAACACCTTAGGAAACGGTAAAAAACTGCGAACTCAAAATCTCAAGGAAAATGTCAAACGGTGGTAGCGGAATGCATTGGTGGTTCCGGAGTTAGCAATGCAGAAATGGTGGTGGTGGTTGATGATGAAGCAATCGTCCCTAAGTAGCCTAAACACCTTAGGAGACTCAAGTCACCACTCAAGAAACCAAAAATGCTATACGGAACTAAAATGGGTTAAGTTGCGGAAAGCGATGGTGGTATGGCGGATGATATGGTGGATGGCCTATGCAAAGATGCCAAAATGCCAAATTTTTGATGGAGTCAAATGATGTTGGAACCTACCTAGATGGATGGGGGATGTCAATAGCTACTCAACGAGCTAAAGAACGTCAAAATCGGACTCCGGAGGTGAAAGTTATGGCCGAAACGGTGAGTGGAAGTGGGCTGATTCGGGGGGTGCGGGTGCCCGGGGTTTGGGGGTGCGGGCAACCGGGGTGGTCAGGGACAAACAGCCCGGGGGTGCGGGTGCCCGAGGCTTGGGGTGCGGGTACCCGGGGTGGTCAGCGGGGATGCGCGGGGGGTCCGGGTGCCCGGGGTTTGAGGTCCGGGTGCCCGGGGTGACGGATTTGGGCGGAAATTCGTGGGAAGATGCAAGAAATTGGTGGATTTCGTGGAGGGGAAGGTGGAGATGGCTGGGGGAAGGCTAGATCCACTTGAAACCAAGCAAATCCATGGATAAAATCCAACAAAATCTCATCAAACCAACAAATCACAAAAAAAATTGGGGCTATTTTTGGTGGGGAATTTTCGAAATTGGGGAAGAACACATAAAATTAGGCTAGAAAACAAAGAGGGGGGGGCTCCAATTTCGTGATAAACGTGGCTCATGATACCAAGATGTTGTAGGGTGGAACCCTAGGTGAAGATCTTTCACGAATTGGAGTGGGAATCCCCAAGAACAAGATGAGCACAAGAGAGAAAACAAGAGGAACACTCAAGAACAAGTCCAATCACACATCCACTAGACCAACAAACACACAAGATCCACAAGGTACATGAACAATCAAAGGGAAACAAGATACATGGTAGAGTTCATCCCAAATCCTATGAAGGAGATGAGGGCTTGATGATCTAGGTAGATCCTTCCCTCAAGGGGGGCTTGAATCCCTAGGGATCTTCTCCAATGGAGTCTTCTCTCTCAAGAGGAATCCCTCAAGGGGAGATACATGAGCTAAGCTCTATGATTTGTGTCTATTCTTAGTTATCCCCTCAATGAGCTAGGGGAGAGGTATATATAGTCTAGGGACAAAATAGAGGAAGAGGGGGATACAAGGGACCAAATCCCAAAAGTGCACGCAGGCACGCGGAGGGGTCCGGGCACCTAGGGTAAAGGGGGTCTGGGCACCCGGACCGGTCAGAGGCGCCGAGCGAAGGAGGACCGGGCACCCGGGGCGCGAGGGGCCGGGCACCCGGACTAGGCCAAGGCCGGCTGGGAGCGGGCCGGGCACCCGGGGGTGATGGCCCGGGCACCCGGTAGCGAGGCTGGACCACGCTGGGAGGAGGCCGGGCACCCGGGGGTGGTGACCCGGGCACCCGGGGTGGGCTGCACAGCGCCTTGGTGGGCAGGGCTGGGCACCCGGGGTGGCCTGGGCCTTGGCCAACCGGTGGCTGGTGGCCTTGCACCCGGGGGTGCTGGTGGCCGGGCACCTGGACGGGTCCGAGGCTTCTGTAGCTTCGCGCTCTTCTCTCGCTCTTCTTCTCTTCATGTGCTTGTGTCTCCGTCCTCGCCTCTTCACGATCTTCTTCTTGGTACCTACGAGTGCATAGAGTTTCCATATGAGGTAGAATCTGACTCTTGTGTGACACCGAAAGAGACCCGAAGAGGAAAGAGTTCACCTCGGTTTCGATGGTGCGTGCACGAGCTCTTGTCATAGGTCCTCTCCATGCTTGTGGTGTGACGTCCATGGGGATGGTCGAGGGATGCTCCGCATCATCTCCCCCCCTCCCCTTGGGAGAGATCCGTCCACGGATCGTGATCTTCATCACCATGGGAAAGAGAGGGCATCGCCATGTAGAAGTGGTCAACCACCAAGGACTTGTCATGTGGAATTTTGAAATGGTCACTCTCCAATGTCGCATCGTCTCGTGATTCCTTCAAAAGGAGCAACTATAACAAACACTTGGAAAAACAAATGTGGTTACCGCTAGTGCATAACCAAGCATTCAAGAGGTGATTCACCAAACAAGTGTCGTCATCAAGCATAATATATGGTGTGACAAGGGATTGTGGCATGGCATGTAAGCACATAAATTGAGCAAATCAAGGACATCAAGGACATCATGGAAACAAGCATGTAAATGTGAGGTAGTGATGCAAATATGTGTTTCAAGATAATAGGCATCGACCTCAATGTCATAGCAAGCATGCATAAGACTCTCAATGAACGGTCTATGGTAGGCATAAGAGTCATTCACAACACTCAAGAAGATGATATGACTAAACACATGTGTCAAGTGCAATACAATCCAAGCATAATGTGCATAGGGTGTAGTGAAAATCGAGTGGCACTCAACACAAATAGAAAGAGAAATTGTTAATCATGTGTGAGGCAATCAAGGCAAGCATGTAGCAATCAATGGGACATGGCATATGTGAAGGAATGACATTGTTGCAACCAAACATGTGATAGGAGCAAGTATTCCAAGAGGTGGATGCAACAAGAGAAAGCATAGAAATCAAGTCTTGCAAACTAGTGCAGCGAAGATGCAACACACTAGAGGAAATCATGGCAGTCATGTCATGTGAGAAAATAATAAGCATAGACAATGCACATGACATATCACAAGCACGAACAGAAAGCAAGATCATAGTATCATCATAGGCATGGGTCATGGGTAGAACATGGCAATAACAAGCAATATCTCCACCAAGCTTTCAAATACACATACAAGTGGTAGAATTAATCATTATGTGTAATGCAAAGCATGGGTCACAAATGCATGGCAAAGGCATAGGAATGAGCATATCATGCAAAGTGAACATGGCAATATGGGCATAAAGTGAGAGGTGGTAAATAACCCATAACCATGTGAGAGCCATGTAGAAGAAATGCGCGAAGTCTTTGCACGAAGAGAGCGGTGGGAAAGACACTCCAAGGGATACCAAGCCATCGTTGCTCTCTAGATCTCATTTTGTCAACTTGTGGGATTGCAAGGTTGACAAGTATTCGTGGGTACCTACACAAAAGAAACACAAACCAAAGAAATTGTGCGTGTGGTAAATGTACACATCATCCATCATGATGTGTATGTGCACATGTGAGTTAGCACAAGATAAGCATCGCTCAAAGAAATTTGATGCATGGTATAAGAACATGTCATCCATCATGAAAGAATAGTTATTGTGTATGACACGATGGGGATGCAAATTTAGCATAGAAGTATATGGCACATCAATAGCATGTTTATTCATGGGAAGCATATTGTGCACACAAGTATTGGGATCATGCAACGGATAGGATGAATCAAAATCTACTAAAATGTAAGAGGAAACTATGGGGTTGTCCTCATGAGCAATAGTGGAAACATCATATGGAGAAAATGGAGAACATCCAAAAAAATGCATATTCGAAACTAGATGGTCATGGCATGGCATATGAGATAAATGATGCAAAGGAAGCATATCAATATCATCACAAGAAAAACAAATGCCAATAACCATGGGCTTGTCATCTATGCCATATGTGCAAATTGGACTAATTTTAATGGCATATGCATAGTCACTATGATGAGATTGCAAATATCACATATGATGGATCTCATGCATAGCATATGACAAGTCAAGCGGATTATCAAACATGATGTGGCCGAGAGAATTGTCACAAGCAATCCTATGTAACATGGCATCACAACTACTAGACTCCACATGAGAATCATCATACTCATCATAAATGGGCAAATCATCGCATGGGGTAATCGCACTAGCATGAAGCATGGAAATAGGTGGATCAACATCATGCAAGCAATCAATATCAAGAATGTCCACTAGTGGGACAAGAGCATCACCTTCACTTATGTTACCTTGTTCATTCCACTCAAGTGGTGTAGGTGAGGTGGCAAAGACCAAATGGTGGTCATCATCTTCATCTTGATGGAACCATGTGGGGGTGCATCATATTCCACCATGGCCATCGTCTTGTCCAATGGAAGGACGAAGTCGTCGAGGATCGGCGCGTCATCATAAATGGGACCTAACACCAAATGAGAAGACACAAAAGAGGTAGAGGTTAAGTTGTTAGAAATCGAAATGGCCTCACATGCCCTATCAACTACCTCACACTCTCTATGTGGTGGTGGCTCACTCACTCCCTCAAGGTAGGTGCACTCAATGTCACATATGGTGGAGTCACTCAAATCACTCAAGTGGTGGTGTTGGTAGCTCTCCTCACATGGGAATCGTGGCAACTCATCATATATGGGGCTAGTGGTGAAGTCACGCTCACTCCCAATATGGTGGCACAAGTCACTCGAGTCATCATACGTCGCCGTGGTCGAAGGGAAAATCCCATGCTCAACCATCTCATCGTCATCACCGTGGATGAAGGCCGAAGATGGCACATCATCGCTCTCCTCCATGACCGAAGTGAAAATCCCATGCTCGATCATCTTGTCATCGTCGCCATGGATGGCCTTGAGAACACTTGGCGAAGATGCCGAAGTGGTGGTAGTAGTCGTAGCTCCATCTTGTTGGTTCTCGTCTCGCGGTCTTCTCTTTTGCTCATGAAGTTTGGTCGTAGCTTCATGTAGAGCCTTTTGGGACTTGTAGGTGTACGCATCGCGAGCATCTTCATCTTAATGGTGTTGTAGTGCTTGAGCTCGATGACGTTCCAAAGATTGGCCACTTGAGCGTCGCCGCATTGAAGATGACGAAGGGGAAGAAGACTTGTAGTTGGCCACCATGTCTCGTACTTGATCCCTTTGTTCGGCCAACTTGGTGTCGAGGTAGTCCCTTATCATTGCTTCGTTTTGGCGAATGTCGATGGTGAGTCGCTCAATGCCTTGCATTGCTCGTTGTAGTTCGAAGATGGACGTTTTGGAGATGTAGTTGTTCGCATTGTTGTTGTCGTGGAAGACCGGAGATGCAATACCTTGCCTATCCATCACAAGACTCGAGTAGAGGTGAGTAGGAAATGAGATAAACAATACCAAGTGACATTTTCCCAAAGTTGAGGATGTATCCTGTTTCACTCAATGTGAGATGAAAGAATAGTGGAATTGGTACCGGACTTGTTCACTCACACCTATCAAGTAAAGCTTATGGTGGAGCTCGGTGAGGATAGTGGCACAAAAATTTGATGCAAAATGTTAGCAAGATTCAATAATGTTGGAAAAGATTCACAAATTCGCAAGTGAAACAAGTAGACCAATAGAAATATGTGGCACACGAAAACACACACACGGATAGATAAATGGGGTCATGCAACCAAGGAATGAGCACAAAATGTGGAATCCACGGAAAACGCTCGTGTTGCACAACTCAAGAGAGACGCTAGCACGATTGCTCAATAGGCGGATACGACACTTGTGCACAACCTATAAGATGCAAAATGTATGAGCCTTCGATCCCAAGAATGCTATGTGTATGATGTTCCCGATGTTCTTATCAAGATGATCCAAGATGATCGGATATGACAATCTTATGTGCAATGTGGTATGATGCTATGGCTATTTCTTACAAGCTCTTTGCTCTCTTTTCCTTTTTCTTAAAAGCTTATTCTCTTTTTTTAATATGGCCACTTATGCAAAATGCACAAACCAAGATAGCAATTGTGTATATGCGGGAACGATCTTGTGACACAAGGGATGATATGATGATACCAAGATGACACCAATATGATATGGTATGTATGCAATGGAAGGTATGGATCACTAATGTGCACAGGTAACGTT
This sequence comes from Triticum aestivum, assembly GCF_018294505.1. Taxonomy (NCBI): domain Eukaryota; kingdom Viridiplantae; phylum Streptophyta; class Magnoliopsida; order Poales; family Poaceae; genus Triticum; species Triticum aestivum. Next base: position 247,144,685 of record NC_057795.1, read on the forward strand.
GCCGGCAATACTCAAATGGCTAGTATCGATAGGCAAGTGACACAAAATAGGCTAAGGGGTTAACAATGTAATGGCAAGAATGTACAATGATAGGATACCACAATACCAAGATGATATAGAGGATACCATTCTTGCTTATGGTTAGGGTGCCAAATTGGTGAAGTGGTCGATGTCGATGACGACCTCGCGGCGATGATGAGTGGCGGTGTTCTTGATGTGGATACCAAGATGATGTAGACCCGTCCCTAAGTAGCCGAAACACCTTAGGAAACGGTAAAAAACCGCGAACTCAAAATCTCAAGGAAAATGTCAAATGGTGGTAGCGGAATGCATTGGTGGTTCCGGAGTTAGCAATGCAGAAATGGTGGTGGTGGTTGATGACGAAGCAATCGTCCCTAAGTAGCCGAAACACCTTAGGAGACTCAAGTCACCACTCAAGAAACCAAAAATGCTATATGGAACTAAAATGGGTTAAGTTGCGGAAAGCGATGGTGGTATGGCGGATGATATGGTGGATGGCCTATGCAAAGATGCCAAAATACCAAATTTTTGATGGAGTCAAATGATGTTGGAACCTACCTAGATGGATGGGGGATGTCAATAGCTACTCAACAAGCTAAAGAACGTCAAAATCGGACTCCGGAGGTGAAAGTTATGGCCGAAACGGTGAGTGGAAGTGGGCTGATTCGGGGGGTGCGGGTGCCCGGGGTTTGGGGGTGCGGGCAACCGGGGTGGTCAGGGACAAACAGCCCGGGGGTGCGGGTGCCCGAGGCTTGGGGTGCGGGTACCCGGGGTGGTCAGCGGGGATGCGCGGGGGGTCCGGGTGCCCGGGGTTTGAGGTCCGGGTGCCCGGGGGTGACGGATTTGGGCGGAAATTCGTGGGAAGATGCAAGAAATTGGTGGATTTCGTGGAGGGGAAGGTGGGGATGGCTGGGGGAAGGCTAGATCCACTTGAAACCAAGCAAATCCATGGATAAAATCCAACAAAATCTCATCAAACCAACAAATCACAAAAAAAAATTGGGGCTATTTTTGGTGGGGAATTTTCGAAATTGGGGAAGAACACATAAAATTAGGCTAGAAAACAAAGAGGGGGGGCTCCAATTTCGTGATAAACGTGGCTCATGATACCAAGATGTTGTAGGGTGGAACCCTAGGTGAAGATCTTTCATGAATTGGAGGGGGAATCCCCAAGAACAAGATGAGCACAAGAGAGAAAACCAGAGGAACACTCAAGAACAAGTCCAATCACACATCCACTAGACCAACAAACACACAAGATCCACAAGGTACATGAACAATCAAAGGGAAACAAGATACATGGTAGAGTTCATCCCAAATCCTATGAAGGAGATGAGGGCTTGATGATCTAGGTAGATCCTTCCCTCAAGGGGGGCTTGAATCCCTAGGGATCTTCTCCAATGGAGGTCTTGTACTCCAATGGAGTCTTCTCTCTCAAGAGGAATCCCTCAAGGGGAGATACATGAGCTAAGCTCTATGATTTGTGTCTATTCTTAGTTATCCCCTCAATGAGCTAGGGGAGAGGTATATATAGTCTAGGGACAAAATAGAGGAAGAGGGGGATACAAGGGACCAAATCCCAAAAGTGCACGCAGGCACGCGGAGGGGTCCGGGCACCCGGGGTAAAGGGGGTCCGGGCACCCGGACCGGTCAGAGGCGCCGGGCGAAGGAGGACCGGGCACCCGGGGCGCGAGGGGCCGGGCACCCGGACTAGGCCGAGGCCGGCTGGGAGCCGGGTCGGGCACCCACGGGTGATGGCCCGGGCACCCGGTGGCGGGGCTGGACCGCGCTGGGAGGAGGCCGGGCACCCGGGGGTGGCGACCCGGGCACCCGGAGTGGGCTGCACAGCGCCTTGGTGGGCAGGGTCGGGCACCCGGGCCCTCCTGGCCGGGCACCCGGGGTGGCCTGGGCCTTGGCCAACCGGCGGCTGGTGGCCGGGCACCCGGGGGTGCTGGCGGCCGGGCACCCGGACGGGTCTGAGGCTTCCGTAGCTTCGCTCTCTTCTCTCGCTCTTCTTCTCTTCATGTGCTTGTGTCTCCGTCCTCGCCTCTTCACGGTCTTCTTCTTGGTACCTACGAGTGCATAGAGTTTCCATATGAGGTAGAATCCAACTCTCGTGTGACACCGAAAGAGACCCGAAGAGGAAAGAGTTCACCTCAATTTCGATGGTGCATGCGCGAGCTCTTGTCGTAGGTCCTCTCCGTGCTTGCGGTGTGACATCCATGGGGATGGTCGAGGGATGCTCCGCATCACACAACCTTCTGTACCCTCTTTTTACTTTCTGTTATTTAGAATAAATAAAGCAAAAATAGTATTATCTGTTCTGAATTATCCATGCAAAAAAAAATATCCCGGAAATAAAAGTTCTCCAAATGCCCTCCCAATTTAGTATGATTTTTTCTGGAATATTTGAGGATTTTAGGCACTGAGAACACAGCAGGGGGGCAAGCACCTGGCCATGAGGGTCCAGGGCGCGCCCACCCTTACAGGGCGCACCCCCTGCCTCATGGGCCCATGGTGGCCCCCCTCCACTTATTCCTGCACCCACACACTTCATCTTCCTCCCAAAAAAATCACCATCCAGCTCAAACACGAGCTCTAACTCATTTTGCTGCGATTTTTGATCTCCTTGCTCAAAGCTCCATTCAAAAAACTGCTTTGGGAGATTGTTCCTTGGTATGTGACTCCTTCAATGGTCCAATTAGTGTTTGTTCTAGTGCTTTATTCATTGCAAATTTTTGCTGCCTAGGTGACCCTGTTCTTGAGCTTGCATGTCAAATTTATGAGGTCCCAAGTAATTCTAATGCATGATATAGGCTCTAGGCACTTGTGGGAGTAGTTGTTATCAATTTTATTGAGTTTGATTCACTTTTATTTTGAGTTACTAAAAATTTCAGAAATTTTTAGAAAATGATGAAGAGATTTTTGAGGGGCTCTTCTAGCCAAAGCTCCAAGGATAAACAAGCTAAGGAGAAAGAAAAGGCCAAGTATAATCTTCCTCGCGTAGCGGAAGTAAGACCGTGTGAGTGGCCTTGTGATAATTTCTTCAGAGTAGCCGGGATTTATGAAGACTTTTATTCTTTGCCTGATAATGCGGGCCTCACCGACTTCCTCCACAACCGGATCAAACAGTATCTCTTACTCACCAATACTTTTGTGTAAAACTTCTACTATTATCCTAAGAATTCACCTCCTTCAGTAGCTTTTCATTTATATGATGAGTCTAGGGAGATGTCATTACGTAATTTTTGCGCGGTTTGCGGAATAACCTTTGAGGGCAGTTTAGAGGAACCACATCATAAAGATGTGGATGGTTTTATTGATACTATTACTGTAGGGGAATCGAGGATGGTTTCCGATGCAAGAATAACTAGCATACATTTTCCTGTTTTATGCTACTTTGCCATATTTGCTAGTCGATGCTTAATTGGTCGCGGAAACTGTGGAAACCTTAGTGTTCCTGATATTATTATTTTGTTCCATGCTTTATTTCTTGGTAACTCTTATAGTATGGGTTGCCGTTATTGCCAAACGTTTAAGCCTAAACCGTAAACCTTTGGAGGTATCAATGCTGCACACCTTGCTAAACACTTCAAGATACCTATTAGGCATTTTGAGAAAGAGGAAAAACTGCTACCCCCTACTTTTCTAGATTATAAGAGCATGATAGCACATGAGTTTATTGTTAACAATGATGATAAGATGCTTCTGTATAATTTGAGATTTAATAAGAAACACAATGAGATTATTATCTTGCCTGCGCCTTCTTTGTTTGATTTAACTGCAGGCCATTACCTCGTCTTGCCGTCAGCCATGTACGCGCACCGAGGCCAGACATCAGCTCCAGAGCCTGAGCCGGAACCACCACTTGACCCTTGTCGTCCATCATCTTATCAGTGGGATCCGGAGCAGATCGCCAGCCAGTGGCAGTACGATGACACTCCTCGGTACACCGGGGAGAGTAGCCGCGATCCATGGCCATAGACCAACTTAGGCCAAAAGCCTAAGCTTGGGGGAGTACATATTTCTCACCAACATTACATTCATGTTCACACACTTATTCTAGTCGTCGGTGCTCATACTCTTTCATTGTATTATCCATGCTAGTTTAATTTCTTTTTCTAGCTTTCTTCTTGTGTGTTTGATAAACTTTAAGAAAAACCAAAAAAATTAGTTAGTTTAATTTCCATTCTTGTAGTAATAATTAAAAGAAAACCCAAAAAGATTTCTCATTCTTCTTTTGCTTGTCGGGAGCTTTCCCGTGTAAATAGTTTTATTTTCTTTTCTTTTCTTTTGGGGTCGAGAGGAGAAGACCATAATGAAAATGTTTAGTGGCTCTCATATGCATGATTGTTTATTTAACCAAGAGCCCATATTACCTTGTCTTCTCTCTTGAATTGAATGCTTGCAGATTCCAGCTTAGTCCAATGCACGTGGACTATTATTATTATCCACACTGTTCGGTCGTGCAAGTGAAAGGCAATAATGACGATAAGATGGACTGATTGAGATGAGGGAAGCTGATATGAACTCGACCTCTCTTGTTTTTGTAAATATGATTAGTTCATCGTTCCTAATTCAGCCTATTATGAATAAACATGTTTGCAATGACAAATAGAGATTATAGTTGCTTATGCCATGCTTAATTAGCTAGGAGCTTATAATGGTTTACCTTGCATGCCAACATGCTATTAAAATGGTTGTGATGTGGTATGATAGGGTGGTATCCTCCTTTGAATGATTCGAGGGACTTGACTTGGCACATGTTCACGCATGTAGTTGAAACAAAATCAACATAGCCTTCACAATATTTATGTTCATGGTGGATTATATCCTACTCATGCTTGCACTCAGTGTTGATTAATTTTAATGCATGTTCATGACTGTTGTCGCTCTCTCAGTTGGTCGCTTCCCAGTCTTTTGCTAGCCTTCACCTGTACTAAGCGGGAATACTGCTTGTGCATCCAAACTCCATAAACCCCAAAGTTATTCCATATGAGTCCACCATACCTTCCTATATGCGGTATTTACCTACCGTTCCAAGTAAATTTGTATGTGCCAAACTCCAAACCTTCAAATGGAATTATGTTTTGTATGCTCGAGTAGCTCATGTGTCAACTAGGGTTGTCTGTATCTTCCATGCTAGGTGGGTTATTCTCAAGAGGAGTGGACTCCGCTCCTCATTCACGAGAAAATGGCTGGTAACCGGGATGCCTAGTCCCATGATCAAAAAGATCAAATCAAATCAAAATAATTAAACAAAACTCCCCCAGGATTGTTGCTAGTTGGAGGCACACGTTGTTTCGGGCAAGCCATGGATTAATGCTTGTTGGTGGTAGGGGAGTATAAACTTTACCATTCTGTTTGGGAACCGCCTATAATGTATGTAGCATGAAGATATCGAGATCTCATAGTTGTTGCATTGACAGTGAAAGTATACCACTCAAAATGTTATTTATCTCTATTTCAAAATTGAGCTCTGGCACCTCTACAAATCCCTACTTCCCTCTGCGAAGGGCCTATCTATTTAATTTTATGTTGAGTCATCACCTCTTATTAAAAAGCACCCGCTGGAGAGCACCGCTGTCATTTGCATGCATTACTATTAGTTTATATTGGGTATGACTATGATTGGATCTCTTTTACCATGAATTACAATGTTTAGTCAGTCCTTGATCTTTAAAGGTGCTCTGCATTTATGTTTTGCAGTCTCAGAAAGGGCTAGCGAGATACCATCTTGTTATATCATATTATGATTGTTTTGAGAAAAGTGTTGTCATCCGAGATTTATTATTATTGCTGGCTAGTTGATTATGCCATTGATATGAGTAAACATGAGACCTAAGTGTTATTGTGAATATGGTTAGTTCATAATATTTGTTGAAAAATTGAATGTTGGCTTTACATATTTACAAAAACAAGACCAAACAGAGTTTGTAAAAGTTTTTCTTTATCACTTTTAGTGTGTTAACTGAATTGCTTGAGGACAAGCGAAGGTTTAAGCTTGGGGGAGTTGATACGTCTCCATCGTATCTACTTTTCCAAACACTTTTGCCCTTGTTTTGGACTCTAACTTGCATGAGTTGAATGGAACTAACCCGGACTGACGCTGTTTTCAGCAGAATTGCCATGGTGTTATTTTTGTGCAGAAATAAAAGTTCTCGGAATGACCTGAAAATCCACGGAGCAACTTTTCAGAATTAATAAAAATATTGGTGAAAGAAATAGCATCAGGGGGCCCACACCCTGTCCACGAGGGTGGGGGCGCGCCCCCTCCCCTGGGCGCGGCCCCTGCCTCGTGGGCCTCCTGGATGTCCACTGACCTCAACTACAACTCCATATATTTTCTTTCGCAAAAAAAATAGAGAGAAAGTTTCATCGCGTTTTACGATACGAAGCCACTGCCAAGCCCTAATCTCTCTCAGGAGGGCTGATCTGGAGTCTGTTTGGGGCTCCGGAGAGGGGGATTCGTTGTCGTCGTCATCATCAACCATCCTCCATCACCAACTTCGTGATGCTCACCGCCGTGCGTGAGTAATCCATCGTAGGCTTGCTGGATGGTGATGGGTTGGATGAGATTTACCATGTAATCGAGTTAGTTTTGTTAGGGTTTGATCCCTAGTATCCACTATGTTCTAAGATTGATGTTGTTATGACTTTGCTATGCTTAATGCTTGTCACTAGGGCCCAAGTGCCATGATTTCAGATCTGAACCTATTATGTTTTCATGAATATATGTGTGTTCTTGATCCTATCTTGCAAGTTATAGTCACCTACTACGTGTTATGATCCGGCAACCCCGGAGTGACAATAGTCGGGACACTTCCCAGTGATGACCGTAGTTTGAGGAGGTCATGTATCCACTAAGTGCTAATGCTTTGGTCCGGTTCTCTATTAAAAGGAGGCCTTAATATCCCTTAGTTTCCATTAGGACCCCGCTGCCATGGGAGGGTAGGACAAAAGATGTCATGCAAGTTCTTTTTCGTAAGCACGTATGACTATATTCGGAATACATGCCTACATTATATTGATGAATTGGAGCTAGTTCTGTGTGACCCTATGTTATAACTGTTGCATGATGAATGCCATCCGACATAATTATCCATCATTGATCCATTGCCTACGAGCTCGTTCCATATTGATCTTTGCTTAGTTACTTTTCCGTTGCCAGTGTTACGATTGCTACAAAACTACTACTGTTACTTTTGCCATCGTTACCGTTACTTCCATACTACTTTGCTACTAACTACTTTGCTGCAGATATTAAGTCTTTTAGGTGTGGTTGAATTGACAACTCAGCTGTAATACTTGAGAATATTCTTTGGCTCCCCTTGTGTCGAATCAATAAATTTGGGTTGAATACTCTACCCTCGAAAACTATTGCGATTATACTTGTGGGCTATCAGGCGTGCCGATAATCTAGGCCGCCCGACCCCCATTTATTCCTGCGGCCATTTACCTTCATCTCTTGCGCCACACGACATAATAAGCACACCCACGACAACACATATAGAGAGGACATTCGGCGGTTCCAATGGCGCTCCGTGTGGCTCCAATGGCGCTCCCAGTGGCCGACGATGACAACGATGGGCAGTTCACCACGCATCATGTAGTGGACACCCATGTGAGGGGGAAGGCCCTCTCGGTGGTGTACACGAACAAGCCGGTCTCGGTGGAGAGCTCAATCAAAACTATGGAGCAGTTGCTTTTTTAGGACAAGTACCAAGTGGTCGGCTTCGACCTCGAGTACTGATGAGGACATGACTACCTTGGATATGACCAAAAATATTGCATATATGCATATTTGTCAGGTGTATGGGACATTTGTACAATCCACATATGAAGATAAGGAAGAAAGAGATGTTTATTTGCTGTCCAAAAAGTTGTGTCACATCAGTTTTGGCCCAAGAGAAGATAGAGTCCAAGTCTCTCACGTTCTGGATTCAGATTCGGACTGCACAGACACACCTGACTCAAAACGCACACAAGTTTTTCATACGGACTCCGAATTGGGTGATTCTTTTTTGTTGGAAACTAGATTTCGTGCACTTTCCAACCCAATTGGAATCACCTTCAATTCGTCCGGAGCGTTGAGTTGTGGGCGAAACAATCTGATGCTGCAGCAGAATCCGAGTCAAACTACAAGTCCAAAGGTGTTACATCACCTCCACTTGGGCCCATTGGCCTTGTACGACCTAGATTTAGTTTTAGGCTGCCTTAGGATGTCCTCCCACCTCCTTGGCCGCCACCCTTGCTCCTATATAAGTAGATCCATCTAGTAGCTTTTTCTTGGGATTTGTATAGTTAAAAGTTAGCCATTGCAACTTCGTGTACTTCGTTTGTGTCCAACGACCAGACCAAGACCGCTTACGGATCCCCACCATTATCAATACCTCATATATATTTGCAATATTCAGATTGCTTTATCATATTCTTGCTCGTTCTTCGATTGCTTGCAGGAATAGACCTTCGTGGTCAGGCTGACCATGCTTCCGGCATCGTCAGTAACCTCAGGAGATTGGTTTAGCGATTGCTAAGGCGCAACGTCGTGCACGTTTGTAGTCGGATCATCAAAGTCGTCTCCACCAAATCGTTAGTTATCATCTCATCGAAAGATCGGGACACCCTCGCCTCTATCAAGTGGTATCAGTTTTCAGGTTGCTCGGTGAGAATTTCCAATTTTCCTAGATTAGATTTATTTTCTTACCTATTGTCCAAGAAAAAGCCACAAAAAAGAGTTAGATCTATTCATCCTTGGTCCAAGCCAGTCTGAGCCTTTGCAATTTTCTTTTCATTGATTGCATAGTTGAATTATCGATTGCATCGTCGTGTCGAGTTGCTGGTCTTAGTGTCTAGTTCGTTTAGAGTTTCGAGTTCTGTTCACATTAGTCACGCCACCGCTGCATCATTATCTCTTCCGCTGTCCACCACCCATCCATCAATTTCCACCACGTGCTACCCACCATTCATTGTCATAATAATAGTTGAGATCGTTCACATCTTCACTTGATCCAATCTGCATCTTATCTAGTTTGTTTTGGAAAGAGGGAGAAAAAAAGAGAGAAAAAAAAGAGAGAAAAAAAGGAAAAAAAGTCAGAGAAAAAAAAAGGAGAGAAAGAAAAAAGAAGTGTGAGGAAAAAAAAGAGAGAAGAAAAAAAACAAAAAAATCGGCACAAACTTTTTCAGAGGAAAGTTGGAGACAAAGTTGTTGATATATCCTGCTTGGCTGTTGTTTCACCTCATTATCTTCACTGCTGTTGTGATCTTCACTTATATCTTACTGTCAAGAGCTACTTAGTATCCTTCATTGATGCTAGTTGTGCTATGCCGTGACCTCATTAGTGTTCTAGGCTCGCGTCTCTAGTCCGGTCTAGCCTAGGACCAGCACAGTACCGTCGTTGAGCGTTTATTCAACATTGCATCTTTGAATTGATTATTGCTAATCTTTTGCTACCATATATAGCCAACCCAGCTCCACATATTTCTACACCGTGTATACGTACGCTCCCCTGGCAATCGCTTTACTCAATATTCGGAGTTACTTGACACCGCTGGTTGCCGATCACCGCCTGCTGCATGGTAAGAACTTGTAAGACATTGATATTTGCTTTACTGTGAGCGTTTTACCACCACATCCTAGTAGTTATAGGAACATTATTTTTGGGTTTTGTTTCTTGTTCTACTAATCATGACAGGATCCAGAGTCAATTCATGGGCTTTGTCGATCGCGGGAGACGTGCCACCACCTTTGCAAATACCACAACCGTCACGAGAGGTGCACAAACATCCAAATGCACATGATCAGGTTAATGTATCTATACCACCATTTAATGGCCGTTTTAAACCTGCTTTATATATTGAATGGGAGTTCGACATAAAAAACATATTTGCTTCCCATAATTTCGATGAACATAAAAAGGTTAAGGTTGCGGTTGGTTCTTTCACTGGTTATGCTTTGGTTTGGTGGAGTGAATATTGTCGGTTACACCCTGATTATATACCTACTACTTGGGATGATTTGAAACTTGCCATGCGACATACTTTCGTCCCTGCTTATTATACTCGTGACATGATTAAGAAGTTGCAACACTTAAAACAAGGTAGTGAAACTGTAACAAAATATTATGATGATTTACAAACTACCTTGTTGCATTCCTCTTTAGAAGAAAGTGAAGATGATTTAATGGATAGATTTTGGGGAGGATTAAACCGTGATATTCAAGAGATACTAATTCATGAAGAGTGTTATCCTATGGACCATTTGTTTCATCTTGCTTGCAAAGCTGAACAGGAAATAAAACGACGTGTTGGCCACGAGGAGAACAAGCGCACGGTGCACATTCCAAGAGTTGATATGATTGTTCCTTCAACTACTAGGCATACTATGACAACCACATCCGTTGTTGTCAGGACTACATCACCTCCACCATGTGACACACCGCCCCCGAGAGTGGCTACATCATCTGAGTTGATCATAAGAGGTAATGACAAAGGTACTGATCTTCCATCTCTACATGAGAATGATGAATGCCTTGTCAATTTGAATGCACCATCTGATGAGCTACCCACTACTTTGATCACACCACCTATTTTAGAGGACTACGTTGATAATTTGACTTTGCCATGTGATCAAACAACTGAAATACCAACAATTTTGAGTGCACCCATTGAATTAACTATTGATGCAAAAGAACCAATGTTTAATCATTTTGATATGACCTCTAATCTTGGTGATGATTCTGTGTTGAATGACTTATTGCATGTTTGCTTATTTAAGCATGTTGTAGCATGTAAATTTGATGCAAGTAAGGTTTATCCACCAATGTTGGGATGGTTTAATGATGAACATTGTCAATCTTTTGAAATGAATAAGAGCTTCACTTATATGTGCAAACTGAGTTGCAATGTTTTCATGCCTTCTACTTCTTGTGCTAATTTTTTGGCTTTAGATTTTATGAACTATGCAAGTTACTCATCTATTCATGTGTCATATATGCAAAAATCAAGGGAAGTAAAAATGGATGACATATACATATACAACATGTACACCTTGTCTCTTTTGTTAGCCACATTTCAGATTAAGCAATGCCGAGGACGACTTTATTTTCAAGAAGGGGAGGATGATGAGGACATGACTACCTTGGATATGACCAAAAATATTGCATATATGCATATTTGTCAGGTGTATGGGACATTTGTACAATCCACATATGAAGATAAGGAAGAAAGAGATGTTTATTTGCTGTCCAAAAAGTTCTGTCACATCAGTTTTGGCCCAAGAGAAGATAGAGTCCAAGTCTCTCACGTTCTGGATTCAGATTCGGACTGCACAGACACACCTGACTCAAAACGCACACAAGTTTTTCATACGGACTCCGAATTGGGTGATTCTTTTTTTGTTGGAAACTAGATTTCGTGCACTTTCCAACCCAATTGGAATCACCTTCAAATTCGTCCGGAGCGTTGAGTTGTGGGCGAAACAATCTGATGCTGCAGCAGAATCCGAGTCAAACTACAAGTCCAAAGGTGTTACATCACCTCCACTTGGGCCCATTGGCCTTGTACGACCTAGATTTAGTTTTAGGCTGCCTTAGGATGTCCTCCCACCTCCTTGGCCGCCACCCCTTGCTCCTATATAAGTAGATCCATCTAGTAGCTTTTTCTTGGGATTTGTATAGTTAAAAGTTAGCCATTGCAACTTCGTGTACTTCGTTTGTGTCCAACGACCAGACCAAGACCGCTTACGGATCCCCACCATTATCAATACCTCATATATATTTGCAATATTCAGATTGCTTTATCATATTCTTGCTCGTTCTTCGATTGCTTGCAGGAATAGACCTTCGTGGTCAGGCTGACCATGCTTCCGGCATCGTCAGTAACCTCAGGAGATTGGTTTAGCGATTGCTAAGGCGCAACGTCGTGCACGTTTGTAGTCGGATCATCAAAGTCGTCTCCACCAAATCGTTAGTTATCATCTCATCGAAAGATCGGGACACCCTCGCCTCTATCAAGTGGTATCAGTTTTCAGGTTGCTCGGTGAGAATTTCCAATTTTCCTAGATTAGATTTATTTTCTTACCTATTGTCCAAGAAAAAGCCACAAAAAAGAGTTAGATCTATTCATCCTTGGTCCAAGCCAGTCTGAGCCTTTGCAATTTTCTTTTCATTGATTGCATAGTTGAATTATCGATTGCATCGTCGTGTCGAGTTGCTGGTCTTAGTGTCTAGTTCGTTTAGAGTTTCGAGTTCTGTTCACATTAGTCACGCCACCGCTGCATCATTATCTCTTCCGCTGTCCACCACCCATCCATCAATTTCCACCACGTGCTACCCACCATTCATTGTCATAATAATAGTTGAGATCGTTCACATCTTCACTTGATCCAATCTGCATCTTATCTAGTTTGTTTTGGAAAGAGGGAGAAAAAAAGAGAGAAAAAAAAGAGAGAAAAAAAGGAAAAAAAGTCAGAGAAAAAAAAGGAGAGAAAGAAAAAAGAAGTGTGAGGAAAAAAAAGAGAGAAGAAAAAAACAAAAAAATCGGCACAAACTTTTTCAGAGGAAAGTTGGAGACAAAGTTGTTGATATATCCTGCTTGGCTGTTGTTTCACCTCATTATCTTCACTGCTGTTGTGATCTTCACTTATATCTTACTGTCAAGAGCTACTTAGTATCCTTCATTGATGCTAGTTGTGCTATGCCGTGACCTCATTAGTGTTCTAGGCTCGCGTCTCTAGTCCGGTCTAGCCTAGGACCAGCACAGTACCGTCGTTGAGCGTTTATTCAACATTGCATCTTTGAATTGATTATTGCTAATCTTTTGCTACCATATATAGCCAACCCAGCTCCACATATTTCTACACCGTGTATACGTACGCTCCCCTGGCAATCGCTTTACTCAATATTCGGAGTTACTTGACACCGCTGGTTGCCGATCACCGCCTGCTGCATGGTAAGAACTTGTAAGACATTGATATTTGCTTTACTGTGAGCGTTTTACCACCACATCCTAGTAGTTATAGGAACATTATTTTTGGGTTTTGTTTCTTGTTCTACTAATCATGACAGGATCCAGAGTCAATTCATGGGCTTTGTCGATCGCGGGAGACGTGCCACCACCTTTGCAAATACCACAACCGTCACGAGAGGTGCACAAACATCCAAATGCACATGATCAGGTTAATGTATCTATACCACCATTTAATGGCCGTTTTAAACCTGCTTTATATATTGAATGGGAGTTCGACATAAAAACATATTTGCTTCCCATAATTTCGATGAACATAAAAAGGTTAAGGTTGCGGTTGGTTCTTTCACTGGTTATGCTTTGGTTTGGTGGAGTGAATATTGTCGGTTACACCCTGATTATATACCTACTACTTGGGATGATTTGAAACTTGCCATGCGACATACTTTCGTCCCTGCTTATTATACTCGTGACATGATTAAGAAGTTGCAACACTTAAAACAAGGTAGTGAAACTGTAACAAAATATTATGATGATTTACAAACTACCTTGTTGCATTCCTCTTTAGAAGAAAGTGAAGATGATTTAATGGATAGATTTTGGGGAGGATTAAACCGTGATATTCAAGAGATACTAATTCATGAAGAGTGTTATCCTATGGACCATTTGTTTCATCTTGCTTGCAAAGCTGAACAGGAAATAAAACGACGTGTTGGCCACGAGGAGAACAAGCGCACGGTGCACATTCCAAGAGTTGATATGATTGTTCCTTCAACTACTAGGCATACTATGACAACCACATCCGTTGTTGTCAGGACTACATCACCTCCACCATGTGACACACCGCCCCCGAGAGTGGCTACATCATCTGAGTTGATCATAAGAGGTAATGACAAAGGTACTGATCTTCCATCTCTACATGAGAATGATGAATGCCTTGTCAATTTGAATGCACCATCTGATGAGCTACCCACTACTTTGATCACACCACCTATTTTAGAGGACTACGTTGATAATTTGACTTTGCCATGTGATCAAACAACTGAAATACCAACAATTTTGAGTGCACCCATTGAATTAACTATTGATGCAAAAGAACCAATGTTTAATCATTTTGATATGACCTCTAATCTTGGTGATGATTCTGTGTTGAATGACTTATTGCATGTTTGCTTATTTAAGCATGTTGTAGCATGTAAATTTGATGCAAGTAAGGTTTATCCACCAATGTTGGGATGGTTTAATGATGAACATTGTCAATCTTTTGAAATGAATAAGAGCTTCACTTATATGTGCAAACTGAGTTGCAATGTTTTCATGCCTTCTACTTCTTGTGCTAATTTTTTGGCTTTAGATTTTATGAACTATGCAAGTTACTCATCTATTCATGTGTCATATATGCAAAAATCAAGGGAAGTAAAAATGGATGACATATACATATACAACATGTACACCTTGTCTCTTTTGTTAGCCACATTTCAGATTAAGCAATGCCGAGGACGACTTTATTTTCAAGAAGGGGAGGATGATGAGGACATGACTACCTTGGATATGACCAAAAATATTGCATATATGCATATTTGTCAGGTGTATGGGACATTTGTACAATCCACATATGAAGATAAGGAAGAAAGAGATGTTTATTTGCTGTCCAAAAAGTTCTGTCACATCAGTTTTGGCCCAAGAGAAGATAGAGTCCAAGTCTCTCACGTTCTGGATTCAGATTCGGACTGCACAGACACACCTGACTCAAAACGCACACAAGTTTTTCATACGGACTCCGAATTGGGTGATTCTTTTTTTGTTGGAAACTAGATTTCGTGCACTTTCCAACCCAATTGGAATCACCTTCAAATTCGTCCGGAGCGTTGAGTTGTGGGCGAAACAATCTGATGCTGCAGCAGAATCCGAGTCAAACTACAAGTCCAAAGGTGTTACATCACCTCCACTTGGGCCCATTGGCCTTGTACGACCTAGATTTAGTTTTAGGCTGCCTTAGGATGTCCTCCCACCTCCTTGGCCGCCACCCCTTGCTCCTATATAAGTAGATCCATCTAGTAGCTTTTTCTTGGGATTTGTATAGTTAAAAGTTAGCCATTGCAACTTCGTGTACTTCGTTTGTGTCCAACGACCAGACCAAGACCGCTTACGGATCCCCACCATTATCAATACCTCATATATATTTGCAATATTCAGATTGCTTTATCATATTCTTGCTCGTTCTTCGATTGCTTGCAGGAATAGACCTTCGTGGTCAGGCTGACCATGCTTCCGGCATCGTCAGTAACCTCAGGAGATTGGTTTAGCGATTGCTAAGGCGCAACGTCGTGCACGTTTGTAGTCGGATCATCAAAGTCGTCTCCACCAAATCGATAGTTATCATCTCATCGAAAGATCGGGACACCCTCGCCTCTATCAAGTACACCATTGGTCGTGCCGGGCATGATCAGAAGGTTGCCGTCGCCCAGTTGTGCGTGCAACATGACATCCTCGTCTACCACTACCACCTGGCCACAAGGCCTTGCGAGCATTTCTCCAAGTTAATCAATAGCTCTGCCTACAGTTTCGCTACGGTGGACACCACCAACGATCTAAAAGCGCTTAAGGTTTCGGGCTTGAAATGCCAGAATCTTGTCAACATCCAAGACCACTACTACATGAAGACTAAGGATGCGAGCAAGAAGGACTAGAACGCGTGACACAGTGTCCGACATGAGAGATTGGATGAACAACACATCAAGTACTTGGCCAAGGACGTGTACACAAGCTACGAGGTGTACATGTGGATCGTTGACATGAGGGAGTGTCTTCTTCATGCCCCAGACGAGGGATCGAGCCACAGAGCTGTGGCGGGAGTCTCACAAAAAGTAGATGACTAGACGATCATTTTTCATAGCTTAGAATGCATACAATTATTTATTGAGGTGTGTGCGAATGATCTGTATAGTCACGTATGTAATTGGATGTTTATTTTAGTTATTCTTCTGTAGACAGAGCAAATCACACGACTTATTAGCAGTAATCGTCTGTGTTATTATTGGTCTTCGCACACATTTCTGATTACAGACCTGTTTGCCACGTATCACACACATCTTGTTCAGTTGAACTGTTCCTGTTGTGTTGGCTCATCGTAAATAGTTCATCTAAGTGAACTGGATGCCCTCCATCGCACACACCTTGATCTGGCTGACCATTTCTAGTTTGTTTCCTAATCACACACAATTCATCCTAGTGAATTGTATGTCGTATATCGCACACACCCTCATCTGGCTGCCCATTTCTGTTGTTCTGCCTCATCGCAAACAGTTCTTCTAGATTAACCGTTTGCCACGCATCACACACGCAACTCCAATCTGAACCATGCTCGATGTCACCGCCATCGCAAAGGTTTTGCATCTTTTTTGATGGTTTTATTACATCATCGTTTGTGATTAATGCATCGCACGCAGTTTCGTCGAAGGGTTTCTGATTGGACTGTCATGTTTGGACCATCCTGCAGTAGTCCTTCACCGGACAAGAAGACCCGAAGCGACCCAAACAGGCCGTCTGCCTCCTGATGTGTTGAGCGGAATGCTCCAGATCTTGACCGGTGCAGAGGCAGGCGAGCTCCCAGAGTCAGGGTACTCCCCGTACAACTACATGGGCAGGGAGACCTTCACAAGGAGGATGCTGCATTTCGATCAGTGCGGGCTGCTTCCCGTGGGCCACGAGGGGCCGTGGGACAACCCGTTCCTAGTGGTCCTAGTGCTGGAGGGATCCGTGGGTGCATCGCCTTAGGCCACAATGGCAGTGGACAACGATGACCCACCACCCCGGGTTACCCAACAACTCACCCCCGTGTGGGCAGACATGGGTGGCACCGCCTCGTTTGGGAACAGGGCCGCCACTGCCAGCGCGTCGAGCAGCGCATGGAGTCTTGAGACGTCGATCCCTGGGACGCGCGCCCCTGCGTGGAGGGCTCGGCCGGAGAGTGGCGACGGCGCCCTACCAAGGGCGCTGAAGAAGAGGAAATGGGTCGCCGTGGATGAGTAAGCGCCTTACTCCCCTTAGCCTCTCGTGCAATAGATGCCCTAAAGTTCTTCGTCCTCGCAGGTACTCCCCGATCGTGAAGGTGAAGGATCCCCCGAATGGAATTGGTGCCTCTTCGCCGCCCGCCACGGCCATGAGCGCAACTAACCAGGGAGCCACGCCTGCGCCCGTGTAGGGGTAACTCCCTCTTCACCCGCAAGAGGCGCGGGGCATAGGACGCCCATGGTGGGCGGCGCCTTGCACATAAGGGGGACGGCGGTCCCCCGGGGGAGCCTTGGACGGGCCGCTCTCCCATCCGTGCGGACGCCCGGGGCCATCGCGGATATGCAGCTGCCTACACGAGGGTGCCGAGCCCGTAGGGCACGTCGCCCTGCCCAAGAGGAGCAGAAGAAGCATTGGGCCACTTTCATCCAATGCCAGGTCCCGCCAGAACTTCCCGCATCACGGAAACAGATGGAGGCGCGGGGCCCAGCCTCGGCCTGTCCTTAGCACTTGTGAGTGGTTGGGCTGCAATCAGGCATGGCCTTTTGTAGAACACAAAGAACGCGTTGAATCAGCTCGAAGCAGAGCTTCAGAGTGTTGATGCGCGCCTCGCGAATGAGCATTCTGTCAGATTCTGGGCTCCGCAGACCCAAGAAAGGTTCGAACACAGGGGCGTGTGCGAAGAACACAACCTCTCAAGCTGACCGACTCACTGCTCTCACGACCTAGCTCGATGAATAGGAAGGAAAAGTACACGATAGTTTACCCAGGTTAGGGCCACCATGCGGTGTAAAAACCTACTCCTGCTTTGTGGTGGATTGGCCTCGCGTGGGGGGGGGGGGCTGAGGATGAACTAGTACAACTGGAAGAACAACCTCAGGAGGCTTGTTCTTGTGATGATCTCTTGGGGATTCGATGAGTCCATCACCCAATGCCTCCTACGGTGGTGGCTAAGCTATATTTATAGTGGCCCGGGTTTTCTTCCCCCAAAACTTAGGCGGGAAGGGGTCCGACAACGTCCAATTTTGAAAGGGGACAATTAGTACACTCGATCCTGATGAAAGGTGGTCTTCTCCTGCAAAGCTTCTGATCATGACATCATGGTGGGCTCGCCGATGACATCCATCCTGCCGCTCTGATGGTCCTGGTCTTGTTGCGCGCAAACGTCAACCTTTGGCTGATTCCTTGGGACTCCGCACACGTGATTGCCTACTTTGCACCAAAGGGGAAACCTACCGCTCTACGCCTGCTGGCGCGCGTCTGGCCTTGGTCATCATGGCTGATGTCATTTCAGCCTCATGAGGTGTGGGCTTGCATAGAAATCTCCGCCCCTTAGGAGGCCGCCTGGGGAGGCCGCTCCTTCAGGAGGTCTTGATGTCGTCCGCCTCGCAAGGCTTGGTCCCTCGCGAGGGTCTCGTCTTGTCGTCGCTGAAGATGGGTCGTACCAGGCCGTTGATGGAGCCACGTCGTGGGCTACAGCCAGGAAGGTCTGGGTACCCTGGTTCCCAGAACACCGACACATTCATACCTAGCACGAGGGTGGCACCGACATGAGGTCACGGTGAAGCTTGGCCGCCTCCAGCGCGAGTCTGTCCCCTCGAAGGATGAGGCGTCCACCACCACGACGATTATGGCTCATGAGCACGCCCTTCAAGAAGCTGAGGTGGCGGACGGCAGCGTGAGGCAGCGGAGGTTTGCGAGCAGGAACTCCTGGCCTCAAACACCATCTTGGAGCAACAACTCGAGGCATGCAGGGATGCCCTCTCTGCCTCCATAGGGGGGCTAGCGACCCAAGAGGAGGACCTCAAGGCCCTCGAGCGGGAGCTGGCACCGACGTCGTCGGAGCAGAGCTTGGAGCGCAAGCGGCTAGAGGTGCTGGGCCGCTAGGTGGCAACCGCGGAAGCTTCCCTAGCTTAGCATGTGGAGAAGGCCAACGCCTCCCTGGCATCCAAGGAAGCAGTGATCTAGGAGCGGTCCAAGGAGAAGATCGTGAACGCCCACCAGGAGCTCATCAGCGATCACCACAGGAAGTTGGAGATTCAGGAGACCCACATATGTGCCCGGCGCGGGGAGCTACAAGGTAAGATAGATGACCTCGAGAAGAAACTGGCGAAGCTGTGGAGCAGCACGAGACCGACGATTAAAGAACACTTGAACAAAGCACCGGGATAATTGGATAACGGTAGATGAAATGTGAGGACGAAGAATTCTCCTAGAACGATGGCCTCCGATGAAAGGAAACAGACATCGACTTCTGACATACTCCGGATGGGTAAGAAAAGAATATCTGGCGATTGGAATAATTTGACAGGATAACATGAAGTTAGAACCATGAATCTTCGAGAGAACGGACAAGATTTAGAGGAAAAATTCTTCTTCGATCTTCAAATGACGACGAGAAAAACACCACCAAAAAAACTGAGGTACTCCGGGAAAATGAAAAAGAGGGAAGGTAGAACTCGAGATGAAAAGAATTTGAAAGCGATCTTGGAGAAGCATCTGACTGATGAAATTCATTCTTATGTCACACTTGAAAAGAATTGAGAATAACTCCGGGAATAATTAGAAGAGTCAGGTAAGATCCTGGGAAAAGACCTGTGGGTTAGGGCCCACTGAAGAGAAAACACCGTTGGAAAGGATTGATGAACAGATAGAAGATGCACCAGAACAATTGAAATATTTGAATGAGGTGACAACCTCGAATTAATTGGAACACAGACGAATCTCCTGAGATGTCTTGAGCACTCTGGAAGGATAGACTGTCGAGAGGCAAACGAGCAAGGAAAACACTTGATCCAAGGAAAAGAATATGATCAGCCCGAAAAACTTGAATTGAATCCACCGGAAAAGAAAAAGAGATGATGAATGTCAAGCGAAGCGAGAATACACCGGTTGAAATGATTGAGGGAAGACTGAAGAACCTCCGCACAAATGAGATAGATGGTCGAGACAGACTCAGGCTCCGAGAAGAAGAGGGTGGGAGGGCGGGAAAACAAAGGCAACTTGGAAGGGGAAATCGACGAATATCTTGAAGAGAAAACACCGGTTGAAAGAATGCAAATGCTTCGCACGAGTAGGATGGATACTCGATTACGGACTCCGGTTCCGAGATGAAAAAGGGTGGGCGGGTGGGAAAAGAAAACAACTGAAGATCGAACTTGGCAAAGATGAAGAGGCTCGAGTCAACTTGATGAGAAATGCACCGAATCAAAAGAGCTGAGAACCAACGATCGGAAAACCAACTGCGTGATCCTAAAGAAAAATTTGAAGGGGAAGAGAAGTAATTCAAAATACCTACGTCAAGATTCCTGACCAAAGCGATGAAGGGGCTGAGGAGTAAAAAGAATTCCTACTCTCCAATATAACTAGACTCCGAAAAAGATTTTTTTCTAGACTCAACAACGGCCAAACTACACGATCCATCAAGGGGGCTCCTAAGGTCGGTCGAAGCTCTAATACCAACTTGTCACGCCCAATATGCGACCCTATCCAAAAGGAACTCGAAGGTCCCACCAAGGATAGACCCGCATATTGAAACGCTTTTGCAAGGTGGATATCATTACATCAACATTACATAATAGATTGGGATACATACATAAGGCATACAATGCCACACAAATACATCATCACAATACATAAGAGCATCATCCGACTACGGATGAAACACAAACAGAAACTCAACGACATCCACCCTGCTAGCCCAGGCTGCCGACCTGGAACCTATCCCCTGATCGAAGAAGAAGTAGATGAAGAACTCCAATACAAGTAAACTTCGCTCTCGCGTCATGATCATCGCACAACCTGTACCTGCAACTGTTTTTGTAGTAATCTGTGAGCCACGAGGACTCAGCAATCCCATTACCATGGGTATCAAGACTAGCAAAGCTTAAAGGGAAAGGAAGGGGTAAAGTGGTGAGGCTGCAGCAGCGACTAAGCATGTATGGTGGCTAACATACGCAAATAAGAGCGAGAAGAGAGCAAGCGGAACGGTCGTGAAGCTAGCAATGATCAAGAAGTGATCCTGAACTCCTACTTACGTCAAACATAACCCAAAATCGTGTTCACTTCCCGGACTCCGCCGAAAAGAGACCATCACGGCTACACACGCGGTTGATGCATTTTAATTCGGATCTGGTGTCAAGTTATCTACAATCGGACATTAACAAATTCCCATCTGCCTATAACCGCAGCACGGCTTTCGAAAGATTATACCCTGTAGGGGTGTCCCAACTTAGCCCATGATAAGCTCTTGCGATCAACGAAGGATATACCTTCTCCCAGGAAGACCTGATCAGACTCGGAATCCCGGTTTACAAGACATTTCGACAATGGTAAAACAAGACCAGCAAGACCGCCCGATGCGCCGACAATCCCGATAGGAGCTGCACATATCTCGTTCTCAGGGCAACACCGGATGAGCAATCCGTACAACTAAAACCAGACCTCAAGTTTCCCCGAGGGGGCGCTGCAAAGGGCTCTAGTTCGGACCAACACTTAGACAAGCACTGGCCCGAGGGGGCTATAATAAAGATGACCCTCGAGAGAGCGACTCCCAAGGGAAAAGTAGGTGGTGGTGAGCCAAATGGTAAAACCAATGTTGGGCCTTGCTGGAGGAGTTTTATTCAAAGTGAACTGTCAAGGGGGTCCCATAAATCACCCAAGCGCGTAAGGAACGCAAAATCCGGGAACATAACACCGGTATGACGGAAACTAGGGCGGCAAGAGTGGAACAAAACACCAGGCATAAGGCCGAGTCTTCCACCCTTTACCAAGTATATAGATGCATTAATTAAATAAGAGATATTGTGATATCCCAACATAATCATGTCCCTCATGGAGAAATCTTCAACTTCACCTGCAACTAACAATGCTATAAGAGGGGTTGAGCAAAGCGGTAACATAGCCAAGCAATGGTTTGCTAGGAAGGGTGCAAAAGATTAGAGGCTGACATGGCAAATTGGGAGGCTTGAAGAGCAAATGATAGGTAGCGCAGCATAGCGATAGAACGAAGCAACTAGCATAGCAATGATAGTAGTGAGATCCAAGGTGAAGGTCATCTTGCCTGAAATCCTGCTAGGAAGAAGAATGAGTCCATGAAGAAGACGAACGGATGAAGCCACAAAGACGAACCAAGCGTAGACGAACGAATCCTCACGATCGCAACGAAATGGGAAGTATCAAGAAGAAGCACACAACATGGTAAACACACCACACATGAACATGACATGATGCAAAACAAGCATGATGCATGAAAAAACTAGATGAGGCTACTCATGGCAAGAGATGATGCAAACAAGAGCAACACATCAAGGCAAGTTTAAATGAGGCCGGGAACAACATATAACAATTCCGGTAAGTCCTCATATGCAAATTTCGAAATTGGTCCAGATCTGAATAAACATTACATTAAAGTTGTTAAACAGCAAGTTAAGATACACAAAGATGATCTACACGAGATTCTAGTCAAGTTACATATAAAGTTTATTAGATTTGGAGCTACGGCCTAGAAGATATGAGCAAAACAAGTTAAACATGGCATTGATGCAAAATGCATACAAACATCAAGCAAACAACTCAAAACAAGGATGCAATATGATAATATGAAGCTACACACAAAAACAAGCAAGTTTCATATAGAGCACACTCAAAACGGAGCAACGGTTCAACACACACACACTACAAGATATGGCAACAATCTGTCCAAAACAGCAACTAGGCATATTGCAAGCACCAAAACAACATGCTACAGCATCTCAACATGAAAACAAAAGGCATGGTCATGATGTACAGGTAAAGCATAACAAAACATGAACACTGAGCTAACTCCAGAAATCACTAGAACATACTCAAACACACATGGCAAGATTGCAAACAATAACAGTTCAGACTTTGCAGAAAATAACATCAGGTTGCAATGTTTAGAGACAACATGTTACAGGAACTTATCATGGCAAACAAAGGCATGGCATGAATCTACTAATTGCATAGATCAAAAGTCCCTTACTGACCATGAGCCAAAAAGGATCAGAAAATATGATGGCACCCACGTAAACATAGCAAGTTATATTACAGATTCAAACATGGCAGGAACAACGATACAAAGGCATGTAGATGAGCTTGTGCAACTCACTACCGAGCAAAACATGGCATGGCAAGGCAACCAACAGTAAGAAGGAATGTTTATGAAGCTAAGCATGGCAAGATCAAGTTCATAGGGTGCATGTATCACTAACAACAATCATGATAACAACTGAACTTAATGTTAACAGGCTGACAGCAACATTATCAAGCAACTTTGAAGCAAGATATGAACAAGCTACAACAAGCTATAATTGCAACCAGGGGCATGAATGGATAGAGCATGACATGTAGAACAAAACATATTTAGTGAACATCTCCAGATTATGTATAGAATGACTTGTAGCAGCAGGTTTACATAGCATCATGAAATAACAGATTCGGCCTAGCAAAACAGCAACAGCAAGTACCCTACTTAACAAGCTCGATTCACTCATCACAAAGCATTGCATGACAAGATAAGCATAACATCAGCAAGAAGACATGTTTGTGAAACAAACCAAGGCAAGAACAAGTTCATAGCATGCAATGATCAACTACAACAACCTTGGCAAAATTGAATAACATGTAAACAATCTGCCAGGAAACATTTTGAAGCAAAAGTAGAGCACGAAAATGACATGCTAGACTACTCCATAACTGCAACAAGGGGCATGAATGGATAGAGCAAAACAATATGTTCAAAACATCCTTACTGAAGTATCTCAAAATATGCATGGATCTCTCTGTAGAATCATGTTTACATGGCATCAAAATAACAACAGAACAGGGACTAAAATCAGCAACATCACGAAGCCTAGTTTACATGCTTGTGCTAGTCACCACAGAGATCACAAAAAATACATGGTAAGAACCTCTGTAAAGAAGACATGGCATAGTTCAAAACACATGTAGACATCAACCTCATAGGATGCACACATCAATCATGGCAAAAATGACAAAAGAGCATGTTCTGTTAACAGACAGCAGACAACATTATGAAGCACTCTTGCAACAATGATTCAGGCATCAAGATGAGCTCAAATGAACATGACGCAATGGAATAAAATGAAGCACTCGTTGAGACGAACAATTTGACATATTACACGCACAAAACGGAGCTACGGATGCAGAGATATGATGCGATGAACATGGCATGATAATGTCAAAAACTTCGGGGACTTGGTCGAAAATCAACCTCTCGGGGCAAACTGGATCTCGGGGTCCCGGGGACGAGACGGTGCAGCAGGGACGTTTGGTTGGTGGGTCTAGGGTGTTCCGAGATGGGGCGGTGCAGATCGGTGATGAGGTCGTCGCCGGCGACGGAGGGAGCTCCGGCGAGCCGGCGGAGGGCGGAGGAGGTCGGCGCGAGGCGGATCCGGCCAGCTCCCGGCCGGATCTGGTGGAAGAGGAGGTGGAGGGCTCGGCTCTGGCAGGGTCCGATGGAGGCGAGGTCTGGCCCACAGCGGCGCAGAGCTTGGTGGCGGAGGGCGGCGAGCGGCGGCGCTGGTGCGGATCCGGGCGGCGCGGGGCGCCTCGGCGACGGCGGGGCCGCGCGGAAGCCGGCGAGGCACGGCGGGAGGCGTGGCACCCGAGGCGGTGGGGCCGAGTTGGCGGCGAGGTGCTCCGGTGACCGGGGGTGGCGGCAGGCGGCGGAGGGCGCGGATCGGGCGCAGGGAGGCATCGGGCAGCGCGCGGCCGGGCCAGACACGGGCCAGGCGGCGGCGGGGATCTGGGCCCGCGCGGGCCCGTGATGGGCTCCGCGGGCCACGGCGGCTGGATCTGCGGGGAGGCGACATGGCGGGCTCCTGTTGGCTGGGGCAGCGGCGGCAGACGCATCCGGCGCCGTCCAGACGTGTCCGGCGCGCGGAGGAAGAAGAGGCTAGGGTTAGGGGGGATTTGATCCGCGAATTTCGGGGGGAGGGGCATATATATAGATAGAGGGAGTTAGGAGAGTCCAAATGAGGAGCCGTTTTTGCCTACGTGATCGTGATCGAATGGCGGAGAGCGTGGAGGGGGTTTGGATGGGCTTTGGGCCACTTTGGAGGGGTGTTGGGCTGCAAGACGAAAGAGGCTTTTACGGTTACCCGGTTAACCGTTGGAGTACCAAACGACCTCCAAATGGCACGAAACTTGACAGGCGGTCTACCGGTGCTATACCAAGGCCGCTTGGCAAGACTCGGTCCATTCCGAGAAAGTTTAACACCCGCACACAACAGGAGACAAAAGGGGAACGCCGGAGGGCATAGGAGTGCCGGATTGCAAAACGGACAACGGGGAAATACTCGGATGCATGAAACGAACACGTATGCAAAATGAAATGCACATGATGACATGATAAAATGCAACACGCAAGCAAATGACATGGCAACGACGGCGAATAACTGGTAGACACCTGGCGCATCGGATCCGGGGCGTTACAATACTACTAAGGAAAAAACTCCCCTGCCGGGCAGGCGAGCCTGGCGGAGATAAGGTTATCCTCGGAAGCAAGCCCCCCCACCCGCCCCCCCCCCCGAGTCGTCCCGGCAGGCCTGCCGAGACTAGCAAAGATGAGCCACTCCACTGCACCACCTCACCATGACGTACGTCATCGATGAGTGTGGTGTCAAGCTCCAAGGTGACTAAGTGGCTGCTATGTGCCACATGGCAGTCACCTCCTACAGAAAATACCTACAAGCGACACCCATCCTGCGACGTGTCGAGCAAGCAGGCGCCAAGCTAGTGAAACGGCCCGGCAGGGCCTACCGAGCAAGCTATGATGTGAGGCTGAGAGGCGCATTTAATGCGCTCTGTCAGCCTGCAGAGTTAGCTATGATAGCACCGTTTGCTATCTAATCAGTGTGTAATGACTAATTTGCCACAGTGGTGACCCCTTGATCTATAAAAGGAGGCCAAAATCATAGGAAGGATTCAAACCCTTGTACACTCATACGCGCGTAGCCGTTCTCGTCCCAAGGCAACCCTGTCGGGCAAGTGCGATGTGCTTTCCACCACAATCCACCATCAATCCACCAAAGCAGGAGTAAGGTTTTACGTCTCGCGGCGGCCCGAACCTGGGTAAAAACTGCCCGTGTGAGCTCCATCGTGCTGCCTCACGCTCCTCTGCTCTTTGTGCAACATGCCATCCCCCCGCCAAACCATAAAGGGGCTCATAACCCCATAGGTGGTCATGGTTCCCCACGACATCTTTGGTGCGCTAGGTAGGGGGATCACCTGCGCGAACCCGAAAGCATGAGCAGCATATCATCCTCATCGCCATTTTCATCGTCGGCGGCGCCGTTGCCTATGGCGCCTAAGAAGAAGCCCGGAGCTGCGAATCACCCGTCCACCTCAAAGGCTCCGCCGCCCGCGGCCGACAACGTCGCAGGAAATGAGGGGGCGCGTGAAGGCATGGACGTCGCGATAGGCGTGGTCGATGCAGGAGTCATTGTCACCACCATCCCCGTGGCCGAAGCAGAAGCAAGAGGCGCCGGGGAAGGACAAGATCAACAAGATCTTAATGGCCAGGCTCCTCGAGGTACGGGCGGGGGATTACTTTACCTGCATCCTCTCTCCTCGCCGAAGGGCACAACCGCAGTGGTGGCGATCGTTCTAAGGCAAACCGCAACCATCTAGCCGCCCCGCCACGGGTACGGCCGTGAGGCACGCACCGCCTCCAGAATAAGCCAGCCAGCTACTGTGCCCGACAGAGCTGCCAGCCCTCAAGCACCTCTGCTGCGTGACCGCGCTATCTAAGCGGCTGGCTCACGGCAGCGAGGACGCGATGCGGTCGCCATCGGCACCATCAGGAGCCGAGCGACGTAGCAGTCTTCATCATCTTCACCCATGCCAAGCACCGCCTCCAAAGCCATGGCGCGGGCCCATTTGCTACTAAGATTCCCACCAATGACTCATCAGATGGACGGGTGGTGAGTCACTATCCAAAGCATGATTGGTTTCGCTGAGGTGGGAGGATCGTAGCGGGCCAGCCCACCTCGGCCTCCCCAGGCGACGGCAACGACTCATGCGACTAGCCGCACGGAAGGGGTTGCCCGCACAGTGCAGTCCCGACCTCGGCATGCTGTATGGGAGCCACGTATCCAAGAGGTCGACGATGTCTCGATGGCTTCCTATGATCCTCGAGCACGACAAGAACCAGGCGAGCCCTAGAGGACAGGCGGAGGGAAGCCGCGGGTGCAGTCATCATGCGACATCGCAACAACCACCGCCAACCCAACTGGTGTGATGGCCCCAATATCGACGAGCCCACGCCCGGAGATGGCGGGTACCTACCTTTCGAGGTCGGATGCCCTGCCTTCACCCATGAGCTATGGCAAGTCCGTTGGACGTCCGCTCGCATGTTCAAGCCAGAGATACCTGAGAAATATGATGGAAGATTGAACCCGGCAGAGTTCTTGAGCATCTACACCATTGCTGTTCAGGTTCCGGAGGAAGAGATGAGAAGGTATTCGCCAATTATTTCCCTTTCACTACAAAAAAAATACACTTCCGTGATGATATGTGTTTGTCACAGTAGGTCATGTTTTCTGTCATGCATGTACATCCATGATGATTTTATGACAGAATCAAGATAGTCATACTTGCGCTGTCGTAGAAGTGTTCCATGATATTACCAAAATTATCATCACGGAAGTGTCCACTTCCATGACGATAAATCGCGCGCCATACAAGTGCTTTCATCAAGGGTGACCGACACGTGGCATCCACCATAACGGGATGCCGTTATGCTATCGGGTCCGGTTTTGGATCTGATAACCTGCTAACAGCCACGACCAATGCCGATTTTCCACATGTAAAATTTTCATTGGTCGACGGAACCATGTGTCAGCTCCGCATTGGCACATGTGTCACTCATCCAATGGGAGAGATGCGCCTATGATATGTTGACACGTGGACCGGCCCAAAAGTGGCCCATAAAGATTAAATGGGTTGGCCCAACTAAAGGCCCACAAGATTTTGCGGACCATAATGGGCCAACCCAGCTAAAGGCCCATAAGATTTTGCGGACCATAATGGGCCGGCCCAGCTAAAGGCCCACAAGATTTTGCGGACCATAATGGGCCGGCCCAGCTAAAGGCCCACAAGATTTTGCGGACCATAATGGGCCGGCCCAGCTAAAGGCCCACGATATTTCATCAACCATAATGGGTCGGCCCAACTAAAGGCCCACAAGATTTTGAGGACACTAGTGGGCCAGCCGATTAACAGGCTGCCATGTTTTGGGCCAAATGCCGACCCATATTTGATCCGGTCCATTAACAGCCTGCCATGTTCCAGGCCTAATAAAGGCCCATATGAGATCCGACCCATTAAAAGCCTACCATGTTCTGGGCCAAATTATGGCCCAGATTAGATCCGGTGGGAAAAACACTACCCATATGCACATGAGACAAGCACAATCATGTCACTTCAATCAATTCAAACAAGGGCATACAACGGTCTAACTATCGTTACAAAAGGGCTCGGACTATACTATATACATGGAGGAATACTACTACTGTTATGGTGGTCGACTAGAAAAATTGATCGGTCGAAGACTCCATGATATCTGCTCCAGCTTCATCAACATAGTCATCATCTCTATCGTCAAGGTCCGAGTCGGTGTCGTCAATGATGATGTAGTTCTCTGGGCAAGTGGAATCGTCGTCATCTCCTCCTGGCGCGGGGTATCCCATGAATATTCCTAGCTTCTTCTTCAGATCATCATTCTTCTCCACGAGTATCGTCATTTCCTCCTCATATCCATCATGAGTAGTCTTGAGTTATTCTTCCAACTCCGTGATCCTGGTCATTGCCTTCTTTAGATCTATCATGCCTGCAAACATCTGGTTTTCCTGGCGTCGAATGTGATGGTTGAACTTCTGGATGAAAGCTGCAATAGATCTATCCTTCCTGGTGCTGATCATCTCCCATTGCTCATCTCGGCGCCCATAAATCTGGTAGATAGTATCCTTGAGATCCTTGTGGTAAACTTCTCCAATGCATCCCATGGTGATGTGGGTTGCCATGCTCTTTCCTAAACTCTAGGTTGGTGCATCAAAGGAAAACTCTATGGGCTCAGTGACTGGCATGAACGTCCTTCCTGGAACTTGAACTTGAATCATCCAACACTCCTCTTCTGGTAAAGTGGCGATGTAGGTCCCGGTGAAGCTTGGTAGTCCAATATTCAGGTATCTAGTGACTTCCTTCAAGTGGCGTCCAAAAGGTGTATCTTCATCCGGTTGCATGAACTTGTTCCTTCCATCTGCCATCCTAAAGAGTAGAAAAGGCAAAGGAGTCAGAAATGAGAAAAGAGTAGTGATCTAGGGCTTTAGCTTAGTGGTCGTGTCCTATAGTCAACCTGGCTCTGATACCATCTTGTAGCGACCAGACCTCAAACAGTCTGATCTCTGTGCATCAGTGTCATCCCTGGATCGGTAATGGTGACACACATAGTACTTGAAGGATTTATAACAGAGTAGCAATCAAACACTTATTACATCGAATGTCTCAAAAGAGAACTAATTACAATAAATATGGCTTAAGGCCATCTAAATACGATAACAGCGGAAGGCTTGGAAGATAAAGTGAGTCCATCAACTCCAACGGCATCACTAAGTAAAAGATCACGACCTAAGGCACCTTACTCGTCATCTGAAAAGTCTTCAACATGAACGTTGCAGCCCGAAACGGGTCAGCGCATGGAATATGCTGGCAATGTAACACATAGAGAGAAATGAATAGAATAATGCTATCACTACATGCATATATGGCTGGTGGAAAGCTCTATGGTTACAGTTTTGCATAAAGCCAATTTTTCCCTACAACAAACGAATAAATTTTATTTAACTATCATGGTGGTTGTTGAACATTGAGAAGGTTTACCCAACTCAATTCCAATTAAGCATCATCATTAAACCCAATCAAATTATATTAAGAGTGATGAGATCCACATGATAATCCAAGAACTAGATACTCAAAACGTCCATAACCGGGGACGCGGCTAACCATGATTAGTTTGTACACTCTGCAGAGGTTTGCACACTTTTCCCCACAAGACTCGATCTCCTCCGTTGGATTTCTCGCACTACATGACGTTTGAGAAACGGATGACCGAGACATAGTCTTTCAGAAGCGTTTGCACCTTACAATGGGTAGACAATTACACCTACTGATGTAGGGTGGAACCCTAGTTGGACGATCTTTCACGTTTGGAGTGGATCCTACGGGGAATCACAAAGAACACGCGGAAGCACAAAGGGGAAACACGGGGAAAACGAGAGAGAGAATCACTAAACCAACAAGGAATCAATCACACAAGTGCTAGATCACCGAACACAAAGAGATACACGAGATCCAAAGTCAACAAAAGGTAAGGATACAAAGGTAACCGATCTTCTCCATGAGGAGGTCTTGAATCCACAAGGGGATCTTCCCTAGAAAGGGGTCTTGAATCCGATAGGATCTTCTCCGAAGAGGCCGCGGTCTCTCACGAGGAGGAGATCCGATGGATGAGCGAAGCTCTATCTCTAACTTGAGCTAAATCAACGCTAACTGTAACTAGGAGGAGGTGGGGGGTATATATAGTGCTAGCCCACGAAGGGGTAAGTGAGAGGGGGATACATGGGCCCTTGGCCCATTCTCTGCGCACAGGCAGGCCGGAAGTTCCGGGCAGGGCCAGAAGTTCTGGCCGGGTTCCGGGCTAAACAGAGTGTTGGCGCGCTCGGGGCTGGTCTGGACCCCAGGGGCCGGAGGTTCCGGGCAGGCCAGAAGGTCCGGGGGCCGGAAGTTCCGGGCAGGCCGGAAGGTCCGGGCTTTCCAGAAGCTTGTCCCTGCTTCTTCTTCCTTCTCCTCTTCCATGCTTGGCCTTTGTCCTTGGATCCTCCATGGTCGTCTCGGTTGTACCTGAGTGTATGCAAGGTCCATGCATGAGGTAGTAGCCATGTCTCACATGTGGAAAGTGAAGGTTCGAAGAGGAGTGAGTTCACCTTGTGCCCAATGGTGTATGGTCGAGGTCTCATCATATGTCCTCTTGGGGCTTGGAGAGTAGTCGGAGTGTACATGGGGATGAATGTGGGATGCTCCACATCATCTCCCCCCCCCCTTGGGAAATATCCGACCTCGGATCGTGATCCTCATCACCATGGAAACGGTTGTCGTGGACGGACTTGTAGTTGGACAGAGTTGAAGGCATGACGCAATCAAAGTACTCCAAGGTGTCTCCGGTATGTGGTACATGCAAAATGAACAAACACAAGCGACACTCGGAAATACAATGGTTAGCGCACACAAAGTGTCCATCATGTAAGAATGAGTCCGTGCAACAAGATTGTTCGTGACAAAGCACATGAAGCTTATCAAGATGATATAGAATGATATGCAAAGCATTCATGGGATCAAAATCATTCATTGTGCACACAAATGTGTTGTGAATATGATCAAGGAAACCACAGTGCAAAATGATGTCACAGTGAGACGGTTTATCAATAGCATGAATATGGCAATGGATGCTCAATATGATTATGTTATCATGCAATTGATGGTAGGCAATGTGATCATTATGTATGAATATGCCATCAAGAAAGATCACAACAAATTTGCTAAGGAAATGCACAAGCTCATATATCATGGATGACATAGAAATACAAGATGCACCAAGGCAATCATAATGCAAGTCAATCCATGTATAAAGTGCAAACTTGTTTTGGGAGTTGTTGTACCATGGCTCAATGTCGTGGTAGAAATGGTGGTCCGTTGGTGAATCCACTAAGTCCGAGCACTCCTCAACTTGAAGGTCCATAGGGTCCATCTCCAATGTCGCTCCTCCGCTCGCGAGATGTATCATGTAGATAACAAGAAGGAAACAACAATGAAAGAATGACCCATCCAATATGCATATTTGAGGATGGCTCAAAGAGAAGGAGTTCACCTCAAGAAATTTCCCGAAGATGTTGGAGTTGTACATCATGTATGCCTTCACATAACCAATATGTCGCATAACGGCATCGCCTTGTGAATCCTCCAAAATGAAAGAACATGATAAACACTCGGAAAAACAAATGAGGTTAGCGGAGATGCAAAACCTATCATTCGAGTGGTAAGATACCCAACAAGTGTATGCATCATGCTCATCATAAGAAAGTACAAGGGAGCATTTCATGGTATGGAGGCATATGATGCAAGAACAACCAAATGCAATAGGCTCAATCAAACAAGCATGCATCACAAGTAAGGTGTCAAAGTCTCCAAGATCAATAAGCATAGGATGGTTGCACTCAATACAAGTGGATATGAAAGAGGCAACTAATGGACACAAGAGACGATGATCAAGATATATCATGTGAGAGGCATGAGCATATATGTCATCAACCCAAGAAAGCGAGTAATAGTGGAACATGGGTGATGCAACCAAGCAAGCAATCATAGCGATCAAGTCAAGCAAGCTAGTAGTGCGAAGATGCAACATACTAGGAGGAATCATGGCAAGCATGTCATTGGTGCAAATAGTGTGCAAGAATAATTCACATGACATAGCACAAACATGAAAGCAAGATATGAGGAAAGTAGGTTCATGGTGTTGGCAAGAAGTCCTATGTAAATAGCAATGGGTCATCATGACTCTCCCAACACAACAAGCATTGATAGCATGGGGCACATGATAAACATGGCAATAGCAACAAGGATCTCCACCAAGCATGCAAATACACATAGGAGTAGCATAATGACGAATCATGGGTAGATGCAAGCAAGGGTCACAATTGCATGTCAAAGGCATAGAAGCAAGTATAACATGCAAAGTGAACACGGGAAAATGAGCATAAGGTGACAAGTGGTAAACAGCCCATAGCCGTGTGAGAGCCAAGTAAAAGAGATGCGCGTAGTTGTTGCGTGAAGGGAACGGTGGTAAGGATAGTCCACGGGATCCCAAAGCGTCGTTGCTCTCAAGAGCTCGTTTCGTCAACTCATGGGATTGTGACATTGACGAGTGTTCATAACTACCTACACAAAATAAAGGCAAAGGAAAAATTGTGTGTGCATGGTATATGTACACATCATCCATCATGATGCGCACATGCATGTGTCGGTTAGTACAAAATATCCAATGTTCAAATAAATGAGATGCGCGATGTAGAAACATGGCATCCATCATGATAGGTTTGTTATTATGTATAGCATAATGGAGACTCAAATTATGTAATGCATCATGAGAAATATCTAGAGCATTATTATTCATGGAATGCATATGGTGCAAGCAATTATGGGAATCATGCAAAGTATGAAATGCATCAAGATCTCCTAATATGTATGAGGAAACTATGGGGGTCTCCTCATGAGTATGAGTAGAAACATCACGTGGAGAATATTGACAACATCCAAAACAATGCATATTTGGAACAATGTGATCATGGCATGACATAGTAGATGAATTGCGCAAATCATGTAAAGGAAGCATGGCAATATCATCACAAGAGAAGCAAAAGCCAATGACCATCATCTCGTCATCTATGCCATAAGTGCAAATAGGATTTATTTTAATGGGGCATGCATAGTTACTATGTTGAGATTGTAATGATGCAATATGGGAGATCTCACTCATAGCATATGACAAGTTCAATGGATTGTCAAACATGATGTGACCAAAAGAATTTTCACATGATATCCTATGGAGCATAGCATCACAACTAGGCAACTCAACATGCTCAGCATCATATTCATCATAAATAGGTAAGTCAAGGCATGAAGAAGTCTCACTAGCATGAAGCATGGGAATAGGTGGATTAACATCATGGGAGCAATCGATGTTAAGAGAGTCCACTAGTGGGACGAGAGAAGCACCATCACCTATGTTACCTTTGGAGCATCGCTCATGTGTTGTAGGTGAGGTGTTGAAGATCCACTCGTTGTCATCTTCATCTTGATGGAACCATGTGGGGGGTGCATCATTGTCCACCATGGCCATCGGTGTCTCCATTGGAGAGATGGACTCGTCGAGGATAGGTGTGTCGTCATGTAGGAGACCTTGCACCAAAGAAGAAAACACACTCGGAGTAGAGGTTAAGTCGTTAGGAATCATAGTGGCCTCACATGCCATCTCAACTACCTCACTCACTACGTGTTGTGGCTCACTCACTCCCTCAAGGATGCTCTCACTCATATGGTTGGTGGAGTCACTCAAATGGCGCTCAACGTCACATAGGATGTGTGGCATGCTCTCATGTGTGGGGCTAGTGGTGGTCACACTCATCCTCTCATAGGAAATGCTCTCAATGTCACGTATGGTGGAGTCACTCATGTCACTCATGTGGTGGTGGATCTCCTCACATGGCACTTGGGGCATCTCTTCATATGTGGGTGTCGGAGAGATGTTGGTGCAAATGTCTCCATGCGCGGTCGCATAGCTTGACTCGGAGTATGAGTCCAATGTGGGCGCCGTCTTCATGTTGTAGAAGAGGTTGGCGCTCGTCGCCGTGGTCGAAGGGGATGGCCCTTGCTCGACCTTGTTGTCGCTGTCTTGTTGTTGGAGGCCCATATGATGTGGCACCTCGTAGCTCGTCTCCATGACCGAAGGGAGTTTCCCATGCTCGGCCATCTTCCTTGAGGGGCTTCCGAAGATGAAGTGTCGCCCTCTCTCGTAGGTGGTCGCCTTGGACTTGATGAAGTCGATGTAGGCGTACACGTGGGAAGTAGGCGAAGATGTCGTACGTCCAAAGGCGAAGATGCCTTGATAGCACTTGGCGAAGATGCCAAAGTAGTTGTTGTAGTTGTAGCACCGTCTTGGTGGTGCTCGTCTCGCGGTCTTCTCTTTTGCTTATGAATCTTGGACTTGGCGTGAAGTAGGGCTTGTTGGGACTTGTGCATTTGCGCTTGTGGAGCATCTTCATGATGATGATGTCGTGGTCATGCTTGAGCTCGTAGTAGATGTCGTTCGTTGTCGTCATGCACATGATGCTTGGAGGTGACTTGCCCTTCATGACGATGTGGATCACGAACGTGATGATGGTCGCCATGTAGATGTGGACAAGGACGATTTGCACTTGCATCTTTTTCGCGCTCCGAAGACTTGTGGCTTGAATGTCGCCGTCTTGAAGATGATGAAGTGGAAGTAGACTTGAGTAAGGTCCGAATCTCCTCCATCCTTGCATCTTGCTCCTCTTTATGTGCGGCAAGCTTGTTGTCGATGTAGTCCCTTCTACTTTCTTCGGAGTGACGAATGTCGATGGAGATGTTCTCGATGCGCTCTCGCAATCTTGATTGTGCGCCTTGCACTTGTCATTGTAGATCGAAGATAGACGCTTTTGTGATGTAGTTGTTCACGCCGTCGTTGTTGTCGAGGACCGGAGAGAAAATGCCTTGCCTATCCATCACAAGACTCGAGGAAATGTGAGTGGGAGAAAGAGAAGAACTTATACCAATGTACCTTGACCGATGTTGACAATGAATCAAGTTCACTGAAATGCGGACAATGAAATTGCACTATTGGTACAACCCTTGTCGGTTCTCACACCTACACAAGTAAAGCTTATAGTGGAGCTCGGTGAGGATAGTGGCACAAAAATTTAATGCAAAATGCTAGCAAGAGTCAATAATGTTGAAAGAGATTCACAAATTCGCAAGTGAAACAAGTAGACCAATAGAAATATGTGGCACACGGAAACACACACACGGATAGATAAATGGGGTCGTGCAACCAAGGAATGAGCACAAAATGTGGAATCCACGGAAAATGCTCGTGTTGCACAACTCAAGAGAGACGCTAGCACGATTGCTCAATAGGCGGATACGACACTTGTGCAGAACCTATAAGATGCAAAATGTAGCAACTTTTATCCCAAGTATGCTATGTATGTATGGTTCCCGGTGTTTGATCCAAGATGATCGGATATGGAAATCTTATATGCAATGTGGTATGATGCTATGGCACTTGCTTAAAAGCTTCTTTGCTCTCTCTTTTTTTTTTGCTTAAAAGCTTTTTTTTTCTATGGCCACTTTTGCACAATGCACAAACGAAGATAGCAATTGTGTATATGCGGGAACAAACTTGTGACACACGATATGATACCAAGATATGCACCACGATGATATGGTATGTATGATATGGGAAGTATGACCACTAATGTGCACAAGTAACGTTGCCGGCAATACTCAAATGGCTAGTCTCGATAGGCAAGTAACGCAAAATGGGCTAGGGGTTAATAATGCAATGGCAAGGGGAATATACAAAGGAGGGATACCACGATACCAAGATGATATGGAGGTTACCGTCCGACGATGATGAGTGTCGGTGTTCTTGATGTAGAAACCAAGATGATGGAGTCTCATCCCTAAGTAGCCGAAACACCTTAGGAAACGGAAAAACCGCGAACTCAAAATCTCAAACGTCAAATGTCAAAATGGTGGTAGCGGGAATGCGGTGGTGGTTTGCACTTGGCAAAACAGAAGTGGGATGATGGGGTATACATGTGTCGGAGTTTAAGTTGCCGTCCCTAAGTAGCCGAAACACCTTAGGAGACACAAGCCATAACTCAAAGAAGCTCAAACAACTATTGGGTTAAGTTGGGGGTGGCTTAAGTGTATGGTGGGCAAGCCTATGCGGAAGTTATGGTGGTGGTTGAGGAAGAAGCAACCGTCCCTAAGTATCCTAAACACCTTAAGAGACTCAAGTCACTACTCAAACAACCTCAAATGCTATGGGGACCATAATGGGTTAGGTTGCGGAAGTCGGTGGTGGCAATGCGGATGTTATGGTGGAAGGCCTAGGCAAAGATGCCAAAGTTCCAAAAATTTGATGGAGTCAACTGGTGGTGAAACCAATGTGAGGACCTCGGGCACGTTGATAGCTTCAAAACGAGCCAAAGAACACTCAAATCGGAGTTCGGAGCGAAAAGTTATGATGAAAAAGGTGAAAGAGGCTGATGCTGAAATTCTGTGCAATGTCTCTGGTTAGGCCGGAAGTTCCGGGCCTAGGGCCGGAACTTCCGGGCTCCGGAAGTTCCGGGGGTGGCCGGAAGTTCCGGGGGTCGTGCAAAAAGTGTCGGGGACTTTGGGTAAATTCTCTGTTTAGCCCGGAAGTTCCGGGTAAGGACGGAAGTTCCGGGGGCCGGAAGTTCCGGGGGTGGCCGGAAGTTCCGGGGGTCGTGGAATTTCGTCCGGGACGAACCCTAAATTCCAGATCTGAGAATGGGGGCGCAAAAACACGATTTCCCGGGGCAAAATTGGGGAAATTTCGTGGATGGAAATGGGGGGAAAAGAAGGGGAATGCTAGATCCACTCATAACACAGCGAATCCATGGATCAAAATCAACAAAACATCATCAAAACCAACAAATCACAAAAAAATTTGGGGGCTATTTTTGGTGGGGATTTTCGGATTTAGGACGAAAACAACAAAATCAAGCTAGAAAACAAAGGGTAGGGGCTCCAAAAACGTGATCAACCTGGCTCATGATACCAAGATGATGTAGGATGGAACCCTAGTTGGACGATCTTTCACGTTTGGAGTGGATCCTACGGGGAATCACGAAGAACACGCGGAAGCACAAAGGGGAAACACGGGGAAAACGAGAGAGAGAATCACTAAACCAACAAGGAATCAATCACACAAGTGCTAGATCACCGAACACAAAGAGATACACGAGATCCAAAGTCAACAAAAGGTAAGGATACAAAGGTAACCGATCTTCTCCATAAGGAGGTCTCGAATCCACAAGGGGATCTTCCCTATAAAGGGGTCTTGAATCCGATAGGATCTTCTCCGAAGAGGCCGCGATCTCTCACGGGGAGGAGATCCGATGGATGAGCGAAGCTCTATCTCTAACTTGAGCTAAATCAACGCTAACTCTAACTAGGAGGAGGTGGGGGAGTATATATAGTGCTAGCCCACGAAGGGGTAAGTGAGAGGGGGATACATGGGCCCTTGGCCCGTTCTCTGCGCACAAGCAGGTCGGAAGTTCCGGGCAGGGCCGGAAGTTCCGGGCTCCGGAAGTTCCGGCCGGGTTCCGGGCTAACCAGAGTGTTGGCGCGCTCGGGGCTGGTCTGGACCCCAGGGGCCGGAGGTTCCGGGCAGGCCAGAAGGTCCGGGGGCCAGAAGTTCCGGGCAGGCCGGAAGGTCCGGGCTTTCCAGAAGCTTGTCCCAGCTTCTTCTTCCTTCTCCTCTTCCATGCTTGGCCTTTGTCCTTGGATCCTCCATGGTCGTCTCGGTTGTACCTGAGTGTATGCAAGGTCCATGCATGAGGTAGTAGCCATGTCTCACATGTGGAAAGTGAAGGTTCGAAGAAGAGTGAGTTCACCTTGTGCCCAATGGCGTATGGTCGAGGTCTCGTCATATGTCCTCTTGGGGCTTGGAGAGTAGTCGGAGTGTACATGGGGATGAACGTGGGATGCTCCGCATCACCTACTTTCTCCTACATTTGCTAGTCTACCACTGTAAGAGTTCACATGACTTAATCAACTATGCTAGAGCTCATAGTAGCCTGTGGCTGCACATGGAAGTTTCTAGCATGAATAATCTTATGATCCCTTTGAGCCTGGGTGGCAGTCCATAGGAGAATCACACGGTACCCCGAGATTTCCAAAAATACGGGCAACACTGGGTTCCCCAGGTGCCTCAGTCCACCCAGATGTGTATTAAAGTAGCCACCTTAGGTTAACCATTAAATTAACAATACTCACATCTGTCATGGATACAGTCACCCAATCCACGTCTACAAGCATAGCATAGCAATATAAGCAACGTAGAAGTAACTCCCAAAGGTTTGATAGTAAACAGGAATAGGTACTACCTCATCTACTTCCCAAAACCCACATATTAATCAGATCCTAACCATGCAATTATTTGGGGATTGATCTAATGCAATAAAACTGGGTAGTAAAGAGGTATGATCAAAGTGTTACTTGCCTTGCTGATGATCCATCAAACCTAGAGACTCGTAGTAGCACGCTTCGCACTCCGGGTACTCTATCGCAAACAAACAATCATACAATAAGCACTCAACTAGAAGCATGGGTAAAACTAAAATAAGAGATCTAACCAGAAAGTTCAACTTAAGAACTCCGGTTTGCAAAAAGAATCAAATCAAACAAAGCAACGAAACTCAAACTGCGAAAGAAACAAGCTCCATTTACTAATCTGGACTGAAGTCAAATTTTACAGTAGAAAAAACTTGTTTAAGTTGGATAAACAGAAAGAGGGCTTCGAGACAAAACTCTAGGCCATTGAATCGCCTGATTATGATAAACGAGCGAAAAGATAAACTAAAAATGAAAATCAGGGCAGAAATCGCGATCGAAAATAATCGTGGAAAATCCCTGGAAAAAGAAAAACTAACGAATAGGCTAACGAACGAACATTCGCTGTCTACGGCTAAACGGTGAAAATCGTTCATTAAAACGACCAACGAACGGGCGTTCGCTAAATAACTAAACCGAAAAAAATAAAACCTATCTATAAAAAATAAACCACGGGTTCTTAAAAAACCGTACGGTTTTCTGAAGAAAACCGGCGGCGGCGGGCGGCTCTGGCGGCTACCTCGGCGGGACGGCGGCGGCGGGCGGCGGCTCCGGCAGCGGTCGGGTCGGGTGGTGGCGAGGTCGGGTGGGGCGACGGGGCTAGCGCGGCGCGGGGCTCCGATGGCGCGGGCGACGTGCGGCGGCGGCGGACCTCGCGGCGAGGGCGGGGCTAGGGTTAGGGTTTAGCGGCGAGTGGGCTGAGGCGGCTCGGGCCTCGCGGGCGCGACTTATAAGAGGGCCGCCCTGGGGAGTCCTGGCCGGTTACAGCCCGAAGTCGGTTTCGTTTTTTTAATAATTCCATGCAGAAAAACAAAGAAAAGAAATACTAAACGGACTCCAAAAATCCTGAAATAAATTTTCCCTGTCCTCTAAAAATATAGCTGACAAAGTGAACATTTATTTGGGCCTCTAATGCAATTTTGAAAAACACGTATTTTTCCTAATTCAAATAAAATAGCGATAAAACTTCGGATAAAAATCTTATTTGATTTTAATATTAAATCTCCAATATTTCTTTATTTTGGGAAAGTCATTTTATCCCCTCTCTTTTATTTTTATAAAAGAAATATTCAAAGAGAAAATAATCAAAGTCAAACGATCCTCTTTTAAAAATTTGAGAAAACTCAAATATGAAAATAACGAAATCCCCAACTCTCTCCGTGGGTCCTTGAGTTGCGTAGAATTTCTAGGATCAAGCCAAAATGCAATAAAATATGATATGCAATTATTATCTAATGTATAAAAGTCCAAATTGAAAATTTGGGATGTTACAAACCTACCCCCCTTAAGATGAGTCTCGTCCTCGAGATTCGGGGTGGCTAGAAAATAGGTGAGGGTGATCCTTCCGTAGGTCTTCCTCCCGTTCCCAGGTGGCTTCATCCTCGGTATGGTGGCTCCACTGAACTTTGCACAACTTGATAACCTTGTTGCGTGTGACTCAGCTGGCAAACTCAAGAATCTTTACTGGTTTCTCCTCATAGGTTAAATCACTATCCAACTGAATCGCTTCTAGTGGCAGTGTATCTCTCAGAGGAATATCAGCCATCTCCGCGTGGCACTTCTTCAACTCGTAAATGTGAAAAACACCGTGAACTCTTGACAATCCTTTGGGCAATTCCAACTTGTAAGCAACTTCTCCCATACGTTCCAAAACTTTGTATGGTCCCACAAAACGTGGCGCTAACTTTCCCTTAACTCCAAAACGCTTAACACCTGAAGTGGGGACACTTGAAGATAAACTATGTCTCTGACTTCGTAAACTGTCTCCTTGCGTTTAGAATCCGCATAGCTCTTCTTCCTGGAGTGGGCTACCTTGAGTCTATCGCGAATCAGCTTAACCTTCTCTTCAGACTCTTCAATTAAATCTGGTCCAAACAACTGACGGTCTCCAACTTCATCCCATAGCAACGGTGGCCTGCACCTCCTTCCGTACAAAGCTTCGAAAGGGGCCATCTTCAAACTGGCTTGATAATTGTTGTTGTAAGAGAACTCTGCATATGGAAAATTGTCATCCCAACTAGATCCATAATCTAGCGCACAGGCTCTCAACATGTCCTCTAGAATCTGATTGACTCTCTCGGTCTGTCCATCTGTCTGTGGATGAAAGGTTGTACTGAACTCTAGCCTAGTACCCAAAGTTTCGTGCAACTGATTCCAGAACTTTGAGGTAAATTGGGTTCCTCTATCTGATACAATGGTCCTTGGAACTCCATGCAGACACACGATCCTGGTCATGTATATCTTTGCCAACTTAGCACTGGTGTAAGTGGTCTTCACTAGGATGAAATGAGCTACCTTCGTCAAACGATCGACTACAACCCATATCGAGTCATAGCCTGAATGAGTCATGGGCAATCTCGTGATAAAATCCATGCCTAGCTTATCGCACTTCCATTCGGGTATTGGCAATGGTTGTAGCAATCCTGCTAGCTTCTGAGGCTCTGCCTTTACTCTCTGACATACATCACAAACTGCTACATACTCCGCAATATCCTTCTTCATTCCGGTCCACCAGAAACTATCCTTCAAATCCAGATACATCTTCGTATTTCCTGGGTGAATCGAATACGGCGAATCATGGGCCTCCTGCAGAATCAACTTCCTGATGTCCTGATCATTGGGCACATATACCTGGTCCTCAAACCATAAGGTATCATGCTCATCCTCATGAAATCCCTTAGCTTTTCCTTTGCTCATCCTTTCCTTGATCTCGGCAATCTCCTTGTCCGTCTTTGAGCTTCTCTGATTTTATCCATCAAGGTAGACTAAATCTCTAATGCTGCTACATAGCCTCTCGGAAATTTCTCCAAACATAGCTTGCGAAGATCCTCTGATAACTCCTTGGGTAACTCTCCAGTCATGAGTGTGTTGACATGGCTCTTGCGGCTCAACGCATCGGCTACTACGTTAGCCTTTCCTGGATGATAATACAACCTCATATCATAATCCTTAATGAGCTCCAACCATCTCCTTTGCCTGAGATTCAACTCCTTCTGCATGAAGATATACTTCAAACTCTTGTGATCCGTGTACACCTCACAATGGTTCCCGATGAGAAAATGTCTCCATGTCTTCAAAGCATGCACTACGGCTGCTAACTCCAAATCATGTGTAGCACAATTCAACTCATGGGGTTTAAGCTGTCGTGAGGCATATGAAACAACTCTTCCCTCCAGCATAAGCACTGCTCCAAGTCCTCAACGAGAAGCGTCACAATACACTTCATAATCCTTGCGTTGATCTGGTAGAATCAACACTGGTGCTGTAACCAAACGTTTCTTCAACTCATGGAAACCGGCCTCACATTCCTCAGTCCATTTGAACTTGGTGTCCTTCTTCAACAACTCCATCATGGGCTTTGCAATCTTCGAGAAATCCTCAATGAACCTCCTGTAGTATCCTGCGAGTCCAAGAAAATTCCGGATCTCTCCAACTGACGTGGCTGCTTCCCAGTTTGTCACAGGGACAACTTTGGTGGGGTCTACTGCTATTCCTTCTCCGGATATAACATGTCCAAGGAATCCAACTTCCTTCAACCAATTCCCACACTTGCTGAACTTGGCATATAACTGATGTTCTCTGAGCTTCCCAAGTACCAAACACAAATGCTCCTTATGCTCCTCTTCATTCTTTGAGTAGACCAGAATATCATCAACGAACACCACGACGAACTTATCCAAAAACTCCATAAACACCTTGTTCATCATGTTCATGAAATAAGCAGGTGCGTTAGCCAGACCAAATGACATAACGATATACTCATATAGCTCGTACCTTGTGGTAAAAGTTGTCTTAGGTATATCCTACTCTCGAATCTTCAACTGGTGGTATCCTGATCGCAGATTGATCTTGGAAAATACCTTAGCTCCTTGCAATTGGTCAAACAAATCATTGATCATCGGTAGTGGATATTTGTTCTTGATTGTTACTTCATTCAATCCTCGATAGTCAACAACCATCCTCAATGATCCATCCTTCTTCTCCACTAGAAGCAGTGGTGATCCCCAAGGTGATGAACTTGGGCGAATATACCCTTTATCCAGTAACTCCTTAATCTGCTTCTTAATTTCCTCCAGATCCTTTGCGGGCATCCTGTATGGTCTCTTTGATATTGGCCATGTGCCTGGCAAAAGCTCAATCAAAAACTCAATGTCTCTATCCGGTGGCATGCCTGGCAACTCTTCTGGAAATACATCAGGGAAATCCTTCACCATTAGTGCCTCCTCCTATACAACTCCTGATAAGGAATTCACCTGAGTCCTCTTCGGCACATGCCGGGATACATACTGAATCCTTCTTCCTTCTGGGGTGGTGAGCAAAATCGACTTACTGGCGCAATCGATGTTTCCTCCATACATCGATAGCCAATCCATACCCAGAATCACATCCAAACCTTGCAAATCCAAAATTATCTGGTCTGAGGGGAA
This sequence comes from Triticum aestivum, assembly GCF_018294505.1. NCBI lineage: Eukaryota > Viridiplantae > Streptophyta > Magnoliopsida > Poales > Poaceae > Triticum > Triticum aestivum. Next base: position 247,188,154 of record NC_057795.1, read on the forward strand.
AACATGCCTACCTATGGTCAATGGCATCTGAAAACATCCTTGGCTTGCCATATATTCCGCTCCTGGCGAGCTTACTAACATAGGTGTTCTAAGAACTTTGGTGGGCAGTTTATACTTATCCACAAATCCCCTTGATATGTATGAATACGATGCACCAGTATCAAAAAGAATGATTGCAGTAAATGACTTAACCAAAAACTTACCTATTACTGCTTCTGGCTGGGCTTCAACCTCCTCCACATTAACATGGTTCACCTGTCCCCTGTTCAAAGGGTTAGGCTTCTTCCTAGAGATTCCATTGCCATTTCCGTTCTTAGCTTCAGGACACTCATTGGCATAATGTCCAGTCTTCTGGCACTTGTGGCAAGTAATGTGACTTAGATCCTTCTTGGCAGGCGTTGTTGGGTTGGAACGGTTCTGGCCGTTGCTTCCTCCATTACCATTCCCATTTTTGGGCCCACTATGGTTGTGCGAACTTCCTCCATTGTGGTTGTGACCTCCATGGTTATGCTGAAAAGGTCCTCCCGAGTTCGGGGTAAAACGGGGCCTCTGCTGAGCTCCAGAATTGTACTTCCCTTGTCCATACTTCCTCTTGCGGTTATCAATCTGCTGCTGCTTCCCTTCAATCGTGAGAGCTCTATCTACCAACTTCTGGTAGTTGTTGAAGGTTGCCACCATCAACTGCCTGCTCAGTCCTTCCAGAAACTTCTCCTGCTTAGCTGCATCTGTAGCAATGTCATCTGGGGCATAATGTGCTAACTTACTAAAATCATCCACATACTGGCCAACTGTACATCCTCCTTGGCGCAAGTTGCGAAACTCACGCTTCTTCATGGACATAGCTCCTGCTAAAACATGGGTAGTACGAAAAGCCTGCTGAAACTGATTCCATGTGACAGTATTGATGAGGTAAGTGGCTGCGAAATTCTCCCACCATGATGATGCGGGTCTATCAAGCTGATGTGCGACAAAACACACTCTGTCCGCATCTGTGCATCCTGCAGTGGTCAACTCCCTTCCAATCTTGTGGAGCCAATCATCTGCAACTATCGGCTCGGTGCTACTGGAGAACACCGGCGCATTAAGCCTCAAGAAACGGACTAAGTGATCAACAGGTGGTGGTGGTGGTGGGTTGTTGTTGTTCCCCTGATTCTGATTCTGGACTAGTATCTGCATCAATGCATTCTGCTGCTGGATCAACAGAGTGAGCTCCGATGGGAAAGCAAATCCATTGTCGCGTCTCAGAGGCATATGAGGGTTTAGAAAAGATGAGAAAAAATAGAATAGAATGAGTTCTAGACGGAAAAACACTACCCATATGCACATGAGACAAACACAATCATGTCACTTCACTCAATTCAAACAAGGGCATACAACGGTCTAACTATCGTTACAAAAGTGCTCAGACTATACTATATACATGGGGGAATACTACTACTGTTATGGTGGTCGACTAGAAAAATTGATTGGTCGAAGACTCCATGATATCTGCTCCAGCTTCATCAACATAGTCATCATCGCTATCGTCAGGGTCCGAGTCGGTGTCGTCGATGATGATGTAGTTCTCCGGGCAAGTGGAATCATCGTCATCTCCTCCTGGCGCGGGGTCTGCCATGAATATTCCTAGCTTCTTCTTCAGATCATCATTCTTATCCACAAGTATTGTCATTTCCTCCTCATATCCATCGCGAGTAGTCTTGAGTTCTTCTTCCAACTCCGTGATCCTGGTCATTGCCTTCTTCAGATCTATCATGCCTGCGCACATCTTGTTCTCCTGGCGTCGAATGTGCTGGTTTAACTCCTGGATGAAAGCTGCAATAGATCTATCCTTCCTGGTGCTGATCATCTCCCATTGCTCATCTCGGCACCCACAAATCTGGTAGATAGTATCCTTGAGATCCTTGTGGTAAACTTCTCCAATGCATCCCATGGTGATGTGGGCTGCCATGCTCTTTCCTAAACTCCAGGTTGGTGCATCAAAGGAAAACTCTATGGGCTCAGTGACTGGCATGAACGTCCTTCCTGGGACTTGAACTCGAATCATCCAACGCTCCTCTTCTGGTAAAGTGGCGATGTAGGTCCCGGTGAAGCTTGGTAGTCTGATATTCAGGTATCTAGTGACTTCCTTCAAGTGGTGTCCAAAAGGTGTATCTTCATCCGGTTGCGTGAACTTGTTCCTTGCATCCGCCATCCTAAAGGTAGAAAAGGGAGACGAGTCAGGAATGAGAAGAGAGTAGTGATCTAGGGCTTTAGCTTAGTGGTCGTGTCCTACAGTCAACCTGGCTCTAATACCATCTTGTAGCGACCAGACCTCAAACAGTCTGATCTCTGTGCATCAGTGTCATCCCTGGATCGGTAATGGTGACACACACAGTACTTGAAGGATTTATAACAGAGTAGCAATCACACACTTATTACATTGAATGTCTCAAAAGAGAACTTATTACAATAAATATGGCTTAAGGCCATCTAAATACGATAACAGTGGAAGGCTTGGAAGATAAAGTGAGTCCATCAACTCCAACGGCATCACTGAGTGAAAGATCACGACCTAAGGCACCTTACTCGTCGTCTGAAAAGTCTGCAACATGAACGTTGCAGCCCGAAATGGGTCAGCACATGGAATATGCTGGCAATGTAACACATAGAGAGAAATGAACAGAATAATGCTATCACTACATGCATATACGGCTGGTGGAAAGCTCTATGGTTACAGTTTTGCATAAAGCCAATTTTTCCCTACAACAAAGGAATAAATTTTATTTAACTATCATGGTGGTTGTTAAAGACTAAGAAGGTTCACCCAACTCAATCCCAATTAAGCATCATCATTAAACCCAATCAAATTATATTAAGAGTGATGAGATCCACATGACAATCCAAGAACTAGATACTCAAAACGTCCATAACCGGGGAGACGACTAACCATGATTATTTTGTACACTCTGCAAAGGTTTGCGCACTTTTCCCCACAAGACTCGAATACATCCATGGTCGGAGAAACAAGACACGGTCTTTCTGAAACAATAACTCTTTACTGCGGGTGGACAGTTACACCTACTTTCCCCTACATCTGCTAGTCCACCATTGAAAGAGGTCTTGCAACATACTCAACTATGCTAGAGACCATAATAGCTTGTGGCTGCACACAGAAGTTTCTAGCATGAAGAATCTTATGATCCCTTTGAGCCTGGGTGGCGGTCCATAGGAGAATCACATGGTACCCCGGGATTTCAAAAAATACAGGCAACACTAGGTTCCCAGGTGCCTCAATCCACCTAGATGTGTATTAAAGTAGCCACCTTAAGTTAACAATTAAATTAACAATACTCACATCTGTCACAGATACACTCACCCTATCCAGGTCTACAAGCATAGCATAGCAATATAAGCAACGTAGAAATAACTCCCAAAGGTTTCATAATAAATAGGACAATAGGTACTACCTCATCTACTTCCCAAAACCCACATATTAATCAGATCCTAACCATGCAATTATTTGAGGATTGATCTAATGCAATAAAACTGGGTAGTAAAGAGGTATGATCAAAGTGTTACTTGCCTTGCTGATGATCCGTGAAACCTAGAGACTCGTAGTAGCATGCTTCGCACTCCGGGTACTCTATCGAAAACAAACAAGCATACAATAAGCACTCAACTAGAAGCACAGGTAAAACTCAAATAATAGATCTAACCAGAAAGTTCAACCTAAGAACTCCGGTTTGCCAAAAGAATCAAATCAAACGAAGCAACGAAACTCAAACTGCGAAAGAAACAAGCTCCGTTTACTAATCTAGACTTAACTCAAATTTTAGAGTAGAAAAAACTTGTTTAAGTTGGTTAAACAGAAAGAGGGATTCGAGACGAAACTCTAGGTGCTTGAATCGCCTCATTCCGATAAACGAGCGAAAAGATAAACTAAAAACAAAAATCATGGCAGAAATCGCGATCGAAAATAATCGCGGAAAATTCATGAAAATAGAAAAACTGACGAACAGGCTAATGAACGAATGTTCACTATCTGCGGCTAAATGGTGAAAATTGTTCGTTAAAACGAACGAACGAAAGGACGTTCACTAAATAACTAAACCGAAAAAAATAAAACCGTTCTATATAAAAAAATAAACCACAGGTTCTTAAAAAACGATACGGTTTTCCAAAGCAAACCGGCGGTGGCGGCGGCGGGACGGCGGCGGCGGGCGGTGGCTCCAGCGTCGAGCGTGGGCTCCGGCGGCGGCGGGGTCGGGTGGGGCGACGGGGCTGGCGGCGGCGCGGGCGACGAGCGGCGGCGGTGGACCTCGCGGTGGCGATGGCGACGGCTGGCGGCGGCAGCGCTGGCGGCGGCGGCGGGGCTAGGGTTAGGGTTCGGCAGCGGGTGGGCTGAGGCGGCTCGGGCCTCTCGGGCGCGACTTATAAGAGGGCCGGGCTGGGGAGTCCTGGCCGGTTACGGCCTGAAGTCGGTTTCGTTTTTTTAAATAATTCCGCGCAGAAAAACAAAGAAAAGAAATACTAAACGGACTCCAAAAATCCTGAAATAAATTTTCTTCGTCCTCTAAACATATTACGGACAAAGTGAACATTTATTTGGGCCTCTCATGTAATTTTGAAAAATGCGCATTTTTCCTAATTGAAATAAAATAGCGATAAAACTTCGGATAAAAATCTTATTTGATTTTAATATTAAATCTCCAATATTTCTTTATTTTGGGAAAGTCATTTTATCCCCTCTCTTTTATTTTTATAAAAGAAATATTTGAAGAGAAAATAATTAAAATCAAACTATCCTCTTTTCAAAATTTGAGAAAACTCAAATATGAAAATAAGAAATCCCCAACTCTCTCCGTGGGTCCTTGAGTTGCGTAGAATTTCTAGGATCAAGCCAAAATGCAATAAAATATGATATGCAATGATGATCTAATGTATAACGTTCCAAATTGAAAATTTGGGATGTTACAACATTTCGGCCCTATATTTATTTCGGTCTGTTAAAAGCTCATCATATAGTTGGGTCTAACTGCGGCCCGGTTTGCATCCAGCCTGCTCACAGCCGATAATCTGATTGGGCCAAACAAGGACCGAGACAATTTTGTCCTGGTAACGGCCCATGATGTGATTGGCACAATCATGGGTCGTGGTCTATTTCGGCCTACTGCTGGCCCATGAGCTGTTCGGTACGTTTCAGGCCCGACCTATTTTTCAGCCTCCTAAAAGCCCATTTAGTTTTCTTGCAAAAATAGGGCCAGCGGTTTACTCGGCCTGTTAAAGGCCCGAATCTACTAGTGGGCCAATTTACATTTAGGCCTGTTAGCGGACCAAGAGGACGGGGCCCATGATGCGGATCATAGATAGTGATTTGCATGGAGGACCGATTATGTACCGTTATTTTACTGTTCGCCACTATGATAATAAAGCAGACAACAGATTACATACACTGGGCATCAAAGATTGCCAGCAGTGCAAATAAACACACCGACAAAATAATATACAAAACCGACAACACTTCAATAGAGTTCAAGAAAGGTTAGCCCTGCTCAGGAGCGGTAGCGCAAGCAGCTGAGCAAGCTGATGAGACTACGCTTGTTTAACACTTATATCCTCCTCACTCTGAAATATAAACAAGCAGACAGATGACAGGTTTTGCACATATAAGTATCAGTGCTGACAATTCATCACTTTTCTTACTAAAGAATAAAGTGACACAGTTTAAAATAGCATTAATACAATATGGTATTGTTCAGGTCAAGACATGGCAGGAAATGACATTGTGAAGGAGTTGGCAGCTTCACGACACCACTGGATTACATATGAAGAACTCATAAGTATCAATGCTTAGTGTGCTATCAATTGATCCCATTTCAGATTGGCAAATAAAGAGATGGTTTAAATAATAGTAGAATGATATGACATTGTTCATAGTTAAGACATTGCAGAATATGACATTGTGCTGTAGTGGGTAGGTTCACCACACCACTGGATTACGGATCAAGAACAAAAGCATACATGCAGTGCAAAAGAAGATCACTTGCTCTGTATAGTTTAATTTACATGGTATGAAGAAGGAACTTGGTTGTACAACTGAAAACTTAAATTGAGAAGGACAAACTTTTGTTTATGAACTACATAATAAACTTTAAACATGCAATTTGACACGAACACCAAAAATAAATAGCTGTTGCAGTCATGCCTAACCAAATATACACAACAAAGTTCGAAGGCTTGAGAAGGACAAACTTACATTATTGGTGAAGACGGGCTCTATAAAGCCCTTGTTCATGCTGATGGGGGGGGATTCAAGAAGTTTACCACATAATCTTCTTCATAAGCATTGTCTTTATTCTACATTTTGTTAAGAGTAAATATAGATGCGATAATATAAGAAAAAATGGAGAATATTTAAGATAAGATGAAGAGTGATGCTACATAACCAAGTAGCTATAAGTGTAAGTACAATGATATAGGCAAAAGGTACAACCAAGAGCAATGCAGAGAACTTCTTCAGTACCATTGGTGTTATCCAACCTTATGGTAAGAGCAAATATAGATCTAACATGTAGAAAATGGAGGGCAAAGGAAAATAAGCTGCAGAGTGTTGGTACATGAACAACTACTTGTCAATATAAGTACACTGATAAAGGACAGCCGGTACTTACAAGAACAATGCAGAGCTAAAAAAATTCATTGGCATTGGATATATTCTACACTAATGTGACCATTCATACAGATCAGATAATTTGGAGTGAACGATTGATAAGAAAGCTATCATGCATACTACTATCACATAATGAACCAGGTATGTATGCAAGTACAGTGATACAGGACAACAGGTACTAACAAGAGCAAAGCAGCGGGCAGCATATTTGCGATATCATGTCATTCTTTTCAAACCAGAATTCTTCTTCGAGCAGATTTCCTACAAAAAAGATCTATAAGGCACATGCGGAAAAGTATAAGTTCAAATTACCATGTGATATCATAGAGAGTACCTCATCCTGGGAACGAAACCAGTGCATAACAAGGTTTTTCCATTCAATGTCTTCTAAATTTAGCACAGGAGACTTAACCGGAAATTCTTTTATAGACTTGCCATCAAAGTGTGATTTCCTCAGGTAACACTGATACTGCTGCAATGCTTCCTTGAAAAGCGCAAGCAAGCTTTGCTCATCATGACTATCCAGATTGACCCTCGCCTACTTACAACAATGTAATGTAAATCATTGATGTATTCAATCAGCAGAAAACAGAAAAATAATCACCATGAATAATAGCACTTACACGTAAGTGAGACATGAAGATGTGAAAATGGTGTTTGTCTTCACTATAATCTTCCCATGATGGGAATATATGCACATAGTCCCTAACAACATTGAAAGCATTGTCTTTTAAACTGGGAATAACTGGAATGGGGTTCCAATCTGCAGGAATTGGCCATCTCTGCAGTTGGGATAGGTCTTCGGCCGGTGGACTTGCTGTACTTTTTGCTGGAGTGGGATTTTTCTATGGTACGGTTGGTGCTATGGCAACTGAAATCGGCATACCTTTTGCTGGAGTGCAGGCCTTGTGTGGTGGGGCTAGTGGTGTGGCCACTGAAGTATGGGTATAGTCTACTGGAGTCGGTCCTACGTTTTGTGTCACTGGTTGTACAACCAATATAAGTGGAGTGTTGTCTGATTTCTCCGGCACCACCATGTTTTTCAAGGACTTTGCTGGTGCTCCTTCAGGTTCGGCAATCACCCTCTTCCTTTTTGATGTCTGGTGCACAAGAACAACATTTGAGTGGAAAAACATGGTATGGTGACAGATGGAATATGTATTGATAATGGATGGGAATGGCATCTCGACATATATGATGAGTAAACTAAGCAGATGGCGGTGCAACAAAGTAGAAGAAATGCAACACAACATACGCAAGATGCACGCAATCAATAAAACCTTGCCAAATTAGAATAGACACCTGGATGGGTGAACAGGACAGACCATCTGCCTTTGACTCCTCAAGGTTAGAATAGTCATTAGGATCATATTCTGAACAAGAATCAACAGGTGGGGAGCATATGAGTTTCATTGCATCCAGAATGGCACTCAATGCATTGGTCCCAATTTTGCAAGTCATTGCAGTGTTTAGCTTCAAGAGTGGACTGCTGCTAGTTTTACTCAAAGCAGCTACACAGATCATAGTGTAGATATAACAGGAAAACCGTAAGCATCAGAGTAAAATCAGTAAAGTGGAACTTGCTGGAATATATGTGCTAGTATTGCTGGTACGACTAGAAAGGCTTCGGATACCAGCTCTCTTCAACTGAACGTGTGGTACTGTTAATATCAGTGTAACTCTCAAAGGCAACACAGCTCCCCGCATTTCCTTGCTATTCTTATAGGATGCAAGTGGGCAGGCCACTACAAATCCTATTCCTATGTTTACAAAATCCTATGAATCAAAGAGGCCCGAAGAGTTCAAAGTGTCCATCACAACCGACCGTATAGACCTCTACACTGCAAATGTCCTTGCTCATCTTCACTACAAGGAACATAGTGTACTACTATCATACTCCCTCCGTTCCAATATATAAGTCTTTGTAGAGATTTCCACTATGGATCACATACAGATGTATCCAGATACATTTTAGAGTGTAGATTCACTCATTTTGCTCCATATGTAGTCCATGGTGGAATCTATACAAAGACTTGTATTTAGGAATAGAGATAGTACTTATTAAAGAAGAACGAAAGAGGAACATGCTAAAGAAGAGCAAGCAGATTATGGATAATAAAATGTTCGTTGCGCAGTGCCCACACATGATGAACCAGAGCGCATTAAGAATGAAACTCCCTGTTGTCTCTCTATATGTGGTGCACGTGTTTTCGAAAGTAAAGTAGGCACATTAGGCGTAGCGTGAATAGGGAAGCAGATGACATCGCCAAGAGGGCATTCCGCCGCGAGCCTAAGAAGTTGAGCGTCTTCGAGGAGAGGCTCTTCAAGTGGTCGACTGTGGCTCCGGCTGCAGGCCCGCTACTGCTCCGGGAGGAGCCGCCGCTTGTGCCACCCTCGAGCGCCCCAGCATGCGGCTTGGCCTTGGGAGCCCGCCCGCTCCTGGTGTTGGAACCTCAGGTGGGCGACTGGACCAAGGAGTTCAAGGCGTACATGCTCCACGGCGCCCTGCTGGAGAAGGAGGAAGATGCAGAGTTTGTGGCTCGACATGCCACTGCGTATTGCTTGCGGGACGGTGAGATGTACTGCAGGTGCCCCAATGATGTCTCACTACGTTGCATATTGAAGGAGAAGGGGCGCGAGCTATTGGCTGACATCCATGGTGAAACTGCGGGCACCATTTCTCGTCACGCACCCTCGTGGGAAAGGTGTTCCGCAGCAGGTTGTACTAGCCTATGGTGATCCACGGCACCACTGAGCTGGTTCGATCCTGCAAGGCTTGCCAGTTCCACGCTAAGCAGATTCACCAGCCGACGCAAGGGCTCTAGACCATCCTACTCTCATGGCCTTTCATGATCTAGGGGCTGGTCATTCTGGGCCCATTCCCTCAAGCGGGCGGTAGTTACCGCTACCTCTACGTCGCCATCGAAAAGTTCACTAAGTGGGCGGAGGTGGAGCCTGTGCGCACGATCCCCATAGGATCGGTTGTCAAGTTCATTAAGGGCCTCGTGAGCCGATTCGGTGTTCCCAACCGCATCATCACTGACAACGGCTCCCAGTTCACAAGCAATCTCTTCAGGTCATATTGTGCTAACCTTGGAACGCAAATATACTACGCTTCGGTGGCGCACCCATGGAGCAACGACCAGGCCGAGCGCGCCAATGCGGAGGTCCTGAGTGGCCTCAAGACCATAAGCTTCAAGAAGAAGCTCGAGGCCTGCGGTAGGGGTTGGCTCGATGAGCTACAGTCCGTGTTGTGGTCCGTCTGCACCACTGCGACTAAGCCCACCGGTTAGACCCTGTTCTTCCTCATCTACGGGGCCAAGGCGGTCCTCTCGCTCGAGATCAAGCATCGTTCCCCGCGAGTCTTGACATTTGACGAGGCATGTCAGGATGTCTCACGGGGGACTGATCTAGTGCTCGGAGAGGAGGCCTGCCACCAGGCCTCTCTCCGAGCCGCAAGGTACCAGTAGGCCCTGCAGCACTACCACTGCCGTAGCATCTTCCCAGGACTCTCGAAGTCGGAGACCTCGTCCTGAGGCAGGTCCTCTCCAGGGAGGGCCTCCACAAGCTCTCACCCATGCGGGAGGGCTCATTCAGGGTCGCCTGTGTCTCTAGGCCTGGAGCCGCACACCTGGAGATGGAGGACAGGGTCCCCATCCAGAATGTCTGGAACATCCAGTACCTCCGCAAGTTCTACCCCTAACACTCTCATGTAATAATGAGTGGGGATGCACACGCCTCAGAGTCTCCCGGTGTGCCGTTTCGCAGCCTCGTGGGAGCTCCCACCCACATTCTAGTGGAAGCCCCATGCTTCACGCTGGTGGAAACGGTCGAACAATGACTATGCCCACGCCCAAGTGGAGGCCGCATGCTCCGCTCTGGTGGGAAGACTAGTATAGGCGCCAGACATGGCCGTTTTTCATCCTCTCTTGTAAACGAATTTGCGATTTCTTGGATTGAAGTTTGATGTTTTCGCATCTTTGTTCGAAAAGGGTCGAGATTTTCTCCTTGCGGTGTTTCCCTTCTTGAATCCCATTTTTAAAGGAAATGGCGACTGCCTATTGCTCCCTCCCGCGCGTCCCACGAGCGGGGGCTGGGCACGGTGTTTACGCTTGGGTTAGCCCCAGTGGCATTGAGGACCCATGCCGCAACAGCCGCGGGTCCGCCGGTACGCACACCTTACCAAGGCTTTGTCGCTTAAATCCTCGTGTGATGCTCTCGAGCGAGTCAACAGGCACGTGCTACATTTGGCCCATGGCCTTGGGAGCACTCGCCCCCTGGCCTTGCCGGGCATCGTGACCCAGCACACCAACGACGACTAACCCTCACTTGGGGGCTCTATTTGCAGGAGGCGTGCCAAGGGAAGGTTGCCTGGGAAGGCAAAATTATTTCCCAACGCCTGGTGGAGGCGTCCCAGAGGGCCTCGGACCCTCGCGAGCCCTCCCAGTGCCTCGCGAGCCTCCCGGGCCTCCGGAGCTGTCCGGCCCGTGAAGAGGAAGACTCCCTAACAAGCTCCTCCGGCTGCCTCGATGCCCCAGCAGCATTGTTGCCGGAACAAGAAGTATGCATAGGATCAAAAGCTCCGGAGAAGCATGCCCCCACGATGCAGGAACCGTCCAAGGGCCACGAGCACACCAAGCTAAGTTATCCTAATCACGCCAGGAAGGAACCTTTCAATTAATGCCTTAATGCCAATATAATTGAAGAACATGAGAGGGAAACACTAATATAAAGGCGCAAGTGCCGTAGTTCATTTCATGCCCCTGCAGGGCTTTTCATGATTCTTGGCGCAGGAAATAAAAAAACAAAAAAATTGCCTCCTGAAGGTCGCAGCTCCTAAGGCGCTGGCCCCGGCGCCACATCACCTAGTCAGAGTCCTCCTCCTCCTTCACCAGGGTACGGCGACGCGGCGGCTCGTCGTAGTCATCGTCCGTCGAGCTCCCCCTGGAGGAGATGCCAGCGCTGCTGGAGGTGTCGCGACCATTGCCGAGGGCAAGTTCGCTGCCTAGAACGTTGCTGCCACGACGGTCGTCGTCGTCGGAACAGCGATCCCCGCTGCCGATGTCACCCTTCGGGCAGCACCCCAAGCGCCCGCCGTCTTCCTCAAAGATCTTGACGAAGAGCGTCGTCGCCCCATCATTGTTGAAGTGGAGGGTGTGCCTCCCCTTCAAGCAGTGGGTGCGGGCGAACGCCTGCCACCCACAGGTCAGGAACACTTAGCCCATGGAGGTAACCTCGACCTCCGCCCACGAAGACCGGTTGCAGCAGCCGTCGGGCTACAGCCATAGTCCGACGGGTCCTCCAGCCGGCAGCTCTTCCATGAAGGAGCATGGAAGCTGGATCCAGGTGTCGGACGGACTCTCCATCCGAGTGGGCATGCGGGCGAGGAGGCCTGGCGACCACCGTGTTCCTCCTCCCTTGGCCTCGGCTGCCATGGCTTCCGCGGTCGCTTCTGTGGGAGGGGTTCTTTCTGCGGCTGCCAGAACCAACACGAACCGCCAATGTAGGGCGGCCACGGCCCCAAGAAGACATTGCGGGCGTAGCCGTGGACGTGCGAGGGTGTTCGCGCCCCCTCTTGGGTGGTGGCGACTCTGGTCCCTCCTTGGGGACCTTCCCCTTCTCAGCGGTGGAGAACTTGCTCACTAGCGCCATGGCTACTACGACAAATGTTTGGAATGGATAAGCGAGAAGACGAAGACGTGCTGGGGGCTCCACTCCCCTTTCCCTTTTATAGGCGATCGGAGAAAGCCAACCGGCATCCCTTCACATTCAGGGCAATGATGGCCCCATGGCGCGTGCCAGTCTTTTGTTAGCCTAGGTAGCTGCTGAGGCAATGTGGGGAAGTGGGGGCGTCCTTGTCCCGTTGTGCGCCATGCGTTAAGCCTGCCCCGAAGGCGATTGGGGCCCACATTGCTTCACCCTTCGCCCTTGCCTTCGCTTCCAAGCCAGGCCGAGCGTGCCTTGGGCCCAGTGGCTACTATCGGTGTTTTGCAATTGGCGGTACCTGTTGTAGGGTGGAACCCTATGGGGAGATCTTTCACGAATTGGAGGGTGAATCCCCAAGAACAAGATGAACACAAGAGGGAAAACAAGAGGAACACTCAAGAACAAGTCCAATCACACATCCAGTAGACAATCAAACACACAAGATCCACAAGGTACATGAACAATCAAAGGGAAACAAGATACATGGTAGAGTTCATCCCAAATCCTATGAAGGAGATGAGGGCTTGAATCCTAGAAGGATCTTCCCACGAAGGGGGGCTTGAATCCCTCGGGATCTTCTCACATGTAGGTCTTGAACTCCATGGGAGTGGTCTCTCTCTCTCTCAAGAGGAGGAGGTAGGAGCTAAGCTCACATAAGAATGAGCTATCACTTCGCTTAGTCTAAATGGAGGAGCAAGGGGAGTATATATAGGTCCAAGGGATGAAGGGGTAAGTAGGGACGAGATGGGGATACAAGGGCCAAGCCCAACAGCCACGCACAGGTGGCCCCGTGTGCACGGGGTAAGTGGAGCCCGTGCGCACGGGGTATCCAGAGACTTGACGCATGAGCCCGTGCGCATGGGGTCCGTGAGGCCCGTGGACACGGGGGTCCCGTGGGCACGGGGTCGAAGGGGCCTGTGCGCACGGGGTCGCCTGGGAGCGGCTGCCTTCTTCTTGGCGCTTCCTTCTCCACTTCCAGGCTTCCCTCTTGGATGGTGTAGATGTTCTCTTCTTCTTGGACTCCTCCTCGATGAATGTGCAGCTCCGCTCACACCTATGTATGAATGCGAGGGAGGGGTCAAGTAGTATACCATCCTCGAAAGGTACAAGTGAACATGTGTAAAGGAGATGATTCACCTTTGTTTCCATGAAGTAGATGTGGCACGTGTCACTTGCCAAATGGACTTTTGACATGGTGATGACCATAGGATGCTCCGCATCATCCCTCCCCCTTGGGAAAGATCCGAGCTCGTATCGAAATCCAAATCACCATGGGAAAGAGATGGTGTCATCGTGTAGAAGTGGACGATCACCAAGTATTCGTCATCTTGTAGTTCCAAATTGGCACTCTCCAATGTCGCACCGTCTTGTAATTCCTTCAAAAGGATCAAAGATAACAAGCACTTGGAAAAACAAATGTGGTTGGCGTAAGACCAAAACCAAGCATTCAAGAGGTGATTCACCCAACAAGTGTTGTTATCAAGCATGGCATATGGTTTGACAAAGAAGTGTGGCATGGCATTTAAGCATATAAATTGAGCACAATCAAGTACGTCATGGGAACAAGCATGCAAATGGGAGGTCGAGATGCAAATATATGTGATAAGTGAACAAGCATCTACCTCAAGGTCATAACAAGCATGCATAAAGTGCTCAATGAATGGTCTATGGTAGGCATAAGAGTCATTCACAACACCAAATATAGTGAAATGTCTAAACACGTGGGGCAAGTGCAAGACAATCCAAGCATACGTGCATAGGGTGTAGTGAAGATATCGTGGCACTCAACACAATGGAAAGAGCAATTGTTCAACATGTGTGAGGCAATCAAGTCAAGCATGTGATAAGCAAAGGGACATGGCATATGTGAAGAACTAGATGCAACACACAAGGCATATATGTCATGGGGCATGGCAATGTGGTAATGATAAGTCGAAGCAAGATCGCTAGCATGTGTGCAAAGTGTCATGGAGCAAACAACACATGAAGTATGATCCACAATATGCATGCTCATGGTTTGTGTGTTCTTGAGATAGAATGATATCACCTCAAAAGCATGTCCTTGTGTGTTATTCACAATGTCGAAGTGGTAGGAAATGTGGTGTAGAAGCGAGTCATGGTCGAATGTATGAGGCTCGCTCTCAAGAGCTCGAATGGTCAACTCACGTGAAGTGGAAGTCGACATGAAGTCCAAGTACCCTACACATGCACACAACAAAACAAAGAGCGTATGCGCATGGTAGATAAACACATCAACCATCATGATGGTTCTGTTCTCTTGCACATAACCATTAGAAGCACAAGTGCATGAATAATATGATGCAATAATGGCGATATTCATGGCACTAGGTATATGGTGCAAAGAGGTAAGACAAGCATGCTTCACAAGAAATATTTCAAAATCTCCAAGTATATGCGAGAATGATATGGGGGCAATCTTATGAGCAAGACGAGAATCATTGTTGCACTCAATACATGGCAAATCATGTAGCATGAGAGAGGCAACACATGGAGATATATGACAAGAAGCAATATGAATCATGTGCAAAGCATATAGATGGTTGTCATCAACCGCATGAAATGAGCAAGTATGAGTCATTGGTGATGCAACATAAGCAAGCATATCAATCAAGTCGTGCAAACTAGTGGAGCGAAGATGCAACACACTAGAGTAAATCATGGCAATCATGTCATGTGAGCAAATAGTGGATATAGGCAATGCAGATGACATATCACAAGCACGAACACAAAGCAAGATCATAGTATCATCATAGGAATGGGTCATAGATGGAACATGGCAATAACAAGCAATATCTCCACCAAACTTGCAAATACACATAGAAGTACTGGAATCAATCATCATGTGTAATGCGAAGCATGGGTCACAAATGCATGACAAAGGCATAGGAATGAACATATCATGCAAAGTGAACATGGCAATATGGGCATAAATGAAGAAGTGATATATAACCCATAACCAAGTGAGGGCCATGTAGAAGAGATGCGAGAAGTCTTTGCGCGAAGGGAGCTGTGGGAAAGACAATCCATGTGATCCCAAGTCATCATTGCTCTCTAGAGCTCGTTTTGTCAACTCATGGGATTATGAGGTTGACAAATATACATGGGTACCTACACAAAATAGACATGAACCAAAGAAAGTGTGTGCATGGTAAATGTACACATCATCCATCATGATGTGTATGTGCACGTGTGAGTTAGCACAAGATAAGCAATGCTCAAAGAAATTTGAGGCATGGTATATGAACATGTCATCCATCATGAAAGAATAGTTGTTATGTATGACACGATGGGGACACAAATTGAGCAAACAAGTATATGACACATCAATAGCATGTTTATTCATGGGGAGCATTGGTGCACACAATCATGGAAATCATGCAAATCATAGGATGTGTCAAAATCTCCTAATAGGTATGAGGAAACTATGGGGGTCTCCTCATGAGCAATATCGGAAGTATAATATGGAGAAAATGGACAACATGGCAAACAATGCATGTTCGAAGCTAGGTGGTCATGGCATGGCATATTAGCTAAATGATGCAAAGGGAGCATATCAATATCATCACAAGAAAAACAAATGCCAATCACCATGGGTTTGTCATCTATGCCATATGTGCAAATTGGGTTTATTTTAATGGCATATGCATAGTCACTACAATGAGATTGCAAATATGACATACGGAAGATCTCATGCATAGCATATGACAAGTCAAGCTGATTATCAAACATGATGTGACAAAGAGAATTATCACAAGAAATCCTATGTAACATGGCATCACAACTACTACACTCCTCATGGCAATCATCAAACTCATCATAAATGGGTAAATCATCGCATGGGGAAATCATACTAGCATGAAGCATGGTAATAGGTGGATCAACATCATGCAAGCAATCAAAATCAAGAATGTCCACTAGTGGGACTAGAGCATCTCATTCACCTATGTTACCTTTCTCGTTCCACTCAAGTGGTGTAGGTGAGGTGGGAAATACCAAATCGTGGTCATCTTCATCGTGATGGAACCATGTGGGGAGTGCATCATAGTCCACCATGGCCATCGTCATGTCCAAAGGGAGGACAAAGTCGTCGAGGATCGGTGCGTCATCATATATGGGACCTAGCACCAAATGAGAAGACATAATAGAGGTAGAGGTTAAGTTGCTAGAAACCAAAATGGCATCATATGCCTCATCAACTATCTCACTCTCTCTCTATGTGTGGTGGCTCACTCACTCCCTCAAGGTAGGTGCACTCAATGTCGCATATGGTGGAGTCACTCAAATCTCTCAAGTGGTGGTGGTGGTGGCTCTCCTCACATGGGAATTGGGGCAGCTCATCATATATGGGGCTAGTGGTGAAGTCACTCTCACTCTCAATATGGTGGCAAAAGTCACTCAAGTCATCATATGTCGCCGTGGTCGAAGGGAGAATCCTATGCTCAACCATCTCGTAGTCGTTGCCGTGGATGAAGGCCGAAGATGGCACATCATCACTCTCGCCGTCTTGTAGCATGGTCGTTGCAAAGTGAGCTCAGGGTCGAGTAAACTTAGCCTTCTTGAGTTCTTGCTCCGCCTTGAGAGCACCAAAGTAGTAGTCGTCGAGGGACTTGTATTTCTCGAGGTAGATCGTCTTGTAGATGTCGTTGTTCAATCCCATCATGAAGTGGAACTTCATCAAAATGGGGTCATCCACTCCGGTTCGTCGCAAGGCAATTTTCATCTCCTTGAAGTACTTGTCGATGGACTTCGATCCTTGGATGGTGTTCTCCAATTGGCGTCAAAGTTGTTCCGTGTAGGTTGGAGGCACAAACTCTCGCCGCAAAGCTCTCTTCGTCTTGGGCCAACTCATCTCGTAGCTCTCCGAAGGTGTGTGAAGCCACCATGTCGAGGCGTAGTCGTGGAAGTTTCTTGTGGCGCACTTCACTTGATCTTCGGGACGAACTTGATGTAGCTTGAGGTAGTCGTCCATCAAGTGCTCCCACTCGAGATACTCCTCGGGTTCTTGAGTCCCATAGAAAGGAATTGCATGGTCGATGTCGAGGTCGTAGTAGCTCGAGGGAGTAGTGGACTTGAGCTCGTGGAGTAGGCGAAGATGCCATAAGTCCAAAGGCGAAGATGCCTTGAAGTCACTTGGCGAAGATGCCAAAGGTCTTGAAGAAGCCGTAGTCTTGTAGTTGATGTCGCGGTTCTGTAGAGCCCGTGTGCACGGGGGTGTAGGAAGCCGTGTGCACGGGGGTCGAGGGCCCGTGGGCACGGGGGTGGCAGAGCAGCCAACACGTTCCTGAAGCTCGCTCTTCATAGTCATGTCGATGTTGATGCTTGTGTGTACTTGTTGGAGATGGTAGCTCAGGAGTCTTTGCACTTGTGTGTCTTCTCGAAGATGAGGAAGACCGCTTGCGGTTCTTGATGAGGGCCTTGAGCTCCTCCATGCGCTTGTCCATCTTGGCGTCGATGAAGTTCTTCATAGCATCGAACTCGTCGTCGTTGTTGTAGATCGGAGATGATGTGCTTTGCATATCCATCACAAGACTCGAGCAAAGGTGAGTAGGAAATGAGATAAACAATACCAAGCTACCTTTTCCCAAAGTTGAGGATGTATCTCATATCACTCAATGTGAGATGAAAGAATAGTGGAATTGGTACCGGACTTGTTCACTCACACCTACAAGTAAAAGCTTATCGAGTGGCTTGGTTAGGAAAAGTGGCACAAATTTCATGCAAATTGAAGTCCAAGATATTGTAAATGTTGAAATAAATCCAAAGGACTCAAAATGCAAAGCAAGTGATCACAAATATAGAGGAGGGCAATAAAGAAACACACACGGTGGGATAATGGGGCTTGTGCAACTATAGGGACGAGCAATACAAAATTGCCTAACAAAGACTAAGCTCGTGTTGCACAAACACTAGGAGAGCACTAGCTTGATTGCACACTTGGGCACGATTCACCACTTGGCACCAACCTATATGTATGCAAGCTAAATGTTCCCTATTCCATGTATCATCATGCACAAGTATTTCTTTTCATGCTCAACTCTTTGCTTATAAGCTTATGATCATTCTCTTTCTTGCTTAAAAGCTTTTCTTTTTTTTCTTTTTTTTTTGACTTTCCTCTTCCTTTCCACTATGCTTAATGAGCCTCAACCACAAATATGGGACATGTATCACAATATATGCACGGGAGTAAACAATGGCACAATATGATATATCTAATGATGCAACAATATGATATCGTATCACTATGGTGCACCAGTTTTCGCGAAGCCCGGCAATACTCGGATAGCTAGTCTCAATAGATATGAAGGTATTCGCAAAGATAGTGAGACTATCAAGATGTAATGGCAAGGAAGGAAAAGTTTATTGCGGAATGGATACCTTCATCACACTTAACCTTTCACGAAGTCGGGGGTAATCGTCCTTGCTTCTGGTTGAAGATGGTCTCAAAGGATGGATGGTCGTCGTCGATGTGGAAGATCGTGGTGGATGTAGTCGATGGAATGATACAAGTCGTCGGTGGTTGATGTAGATGTAACCATCCCTAAGTAGCCGAAACACCTTAGGAGACTCAAATCACAACTCAAACAACCACAAATACCAAAGGAACCAAAATGGGTTAGTTTGCGGAAGTTTTATGTGGTGGTGCGAAAGTTATGGTGGAGGGCCGATGCAAAAGATGCAAAATGGACAAAATTTGATGGAGTCAAATGGTGGTAAAACCAAGATGAGCAGCTCGGGCACGTCGCTAGCTTTTCAACGAGCCAAAGAACACCCAAATCAGAGTTCGGGAGTGGGAGTTATGGGCAAAATGGTGAAATGCTCGTGGCTGTTGTAGGGGGGCCGTGCGCACGGGGTCCAGGGCACATGGACACGGGGTCCTGTGCGCACGGTACACATACCGAGGACATTGGGTCACCAGAGACTTCGCGGGGGCCCGTGGGCACGGGGTAGGCAGAAGTTTCGCGATTTTCTTGTCAAATTCGATGGGGGGAAGAAAAAATGGGGTATGGGGACGCAAGAGGGGGTAGATCTACTTGATATACATCAGATCCATGGATCAAAATCAACAAAAACTCACAAAAACTTCAAATCATAAAAAAATTGTATGGCTCTTTTTGTGGGGAATTTTCAAAATTGGGCAAGAACAAGCAAAATTAGGCTAGAAAACTAAGAGGGGGGCTCCAATTTCGTGAGAAACCATGGCTCATGATACCAAGATGTTGTAGGGTGGAACCCTATGGGGAGATCTTTCACGAATTGGAGGGGGAATCCCCAAGAACAAGATGAACATAAGAGGGAAAACAAGAGAACACTCAAGAACAAGTCCACTCACACATCCACTAGAAAATCAAACACACAAGATCCACAAGGTACATGAACAATCAAAGGGAAACAAGATACACGGTAGAGTTCATCCCAAATCCTATGAAGGAGATGAGGTCTTAAATCCTAGACGGATCTTCCCACGAAGGGGGGCTTGAATCCCTCGGGATCTTCTCACATGGAGGTCTTGAACTCCATGGGAGTGGTCTCTCTCTCTCAAGAGGAGGAGGTAGGAGCAAAGCTCACCTAAGAATGAGCTATCACTTTGCTTAGTCTAAATGGAGGAGCAAGGGGAGTATATATAGGTCCAAGGGATGAAGGGGTAAGTAGGGACAAGATGGGGATACAAGGGCCAAGCCCAACAGCCACGCACAGGTGGCCCCGTGTGCACGGGGTAAGTGGAGCCCGTGCGCACAGGGTATCTAGAGACTTGACGCATGAGCCCGTGCGCACGGGGTCCGTGAGGCCCGTGGACACGGGGGTCCCGTGGGCACGGGGTCGGAGGGGCCCGTGCGCACAGGGTCGCCTGGGAGCGGTTGCCTTCTTCTTGGCGCTTCCTTCTCCGCTTCCAGGCTTCCCTATGGGATGGTGTAGATGTTCTCTTCTTCTTGCACTCCTCCTCGATGAATGTGTAGCTCCGCTCACACCTATGTATGCACACGAGGGAGGGGTCAAGTGGTTTACCATCCTCGAAAGGTACAAGTGAACACGTGTAAAGGAGATGATTCACCTTTGTATGCATGAAATAGGTGTGGCACGTGTCACTTGCCAAATGGACTCTTGACATGGTGATGACCATAGGATGCTCCGCATCAGTACCTAGACTTGCCTGCCTACGGCCCAGAGCATGGCCCCGCTATCGGCCCGGTGCGGCCCAGCTGCAAGACCCAGTGAACAAGACCCTTGCAAGGGCCCTGGTGTCGGTGTCAAAACCGGCGGATCTCGGGTAGGGGGTCCCGAACTGTGCGTCTAAGGCTAATGGTAACATGAGACGGGGGACATGATGTTTACCCAGGTTCGGGCCCTCTCTATGGAGGTAATACCCTACTCCCTGCTTGATTGATCTTGATGAATATGAGTATTACAAGAGTTGATCTACCACGAGATCGTAAGGGCTAAACCCTAGAAGCCTAGCCTATGAGATTATGATTGTTGTCCTACGGACTAAACCCTCCGGTTTATATAGACACCGGAGGGGGCTAGGGTTACACAAAGTTGGTTTCAGAGAAAGGAATCTACATATCCGAATCTCCAAGCTTGCCTTCCACGCAAAGGAGAGTCCCATCCGAAAACGGGAAGAAGTCTTCTATCTTGTATCTTCATAGTCCAACAGTCCGGCCAAAGTATATAGTCCGGTTGTTCGAGGACCCCTTAGTCCAGGACTCCCTTAGTATCCCCCGAACCAGGCTTCAATGACGATGAGTCCAGTGCGCAGATTGTCTTTGGCATTGCAAGGCGGGTTCCTTCTCCGAATACTTCAAAGTACCTGACTTAAAGAGCGGTATTTGGCTTTCCCGTCAAAGTCGTGCTCCTCGGCTTCTGCACCTTCATGATTTCAGCTTCCACGTGTCGAGCGAATGCGAGAGGTCAGGGCATTTTTACATTTACCACCCCGACCATATGAGAAAATTGTCTATTTAAGGAGATGAGGATCCTCAGATCTAATCCCACACCAGCTCCCCCAAACGAGGAATCCTCGGAGCTTGCCCATAGAAACCACCCCAACATGGCTAGCGCTCCCAGCTCTTCCTCCTGTTCTCACGGCCCCGAACAGGGTGATTGGGAAAAGTGTTCCATATCCCACGGCCAACTTGTGAAGCTGCAGACCCAGGGATTTCTTCCCCCCGCAGATCTAGTTCCCGTTCGAGCCGGGTTGGCTTCCTTCGACGGTGGGTAGCAGGCGGAGAAGTTCCCCAACCCATCCAGGGGGGAACGAGTATGTTTTGTTCCCTATTTGTTGAGAGGTGTTGGCCAATCCATCCATGTAACGCCCCGAGACCGGCGCTCCAGAAGACTTCTAGCTATTCCGAGTTTCGTCATGTGATTTATTTGTTTGATGCATTCGTCATTGCATCATTTGCATTGCATCATGTCATCATGCAACCCTTTTTTTTAAAAGCTCAACTAAATAAATCGTAAGGATCCTCGGTCCATTTAAATTGAGGGATATTCACAATGGTGATTTCTCTTTATAACATATCCTCCCAATATTAGGGAGCTATTATATTGAAATATTCCATTAGTTTGGAACCACCCTCAAACACACTTGCAGTTTAAATTATATGCCTTTCATAATTTCCTTTTCAACCTTCTCCTAACCCTATGCCCAATTCTTTCCCTAACCTTTGCTCTTCTCTCTTTTTCTCCTTCCTTTTTTTCTGTAATAGAAGAGAAGTAGGGAGAGAGCGAGAGAACCAGGCCGGCCCAACCCTGCAGGCCCAGCCGTTGGCCTCCAACATCCCAGTCATCACCATCTTAACCCTAGCCTCCTCCCGATCCCCTCGCTCTCTCCCTCGATGCCCCATCCAGCGCCGCCATGAGCCCCGATCCCCATCTTCCTCCGCTCGATCTCCTCCTCACCCTCTCTATCTCCTAGCACGCGCCCCTTCGCCTGCCTGCTCCCTCCTGCTTCTTTGACCTCGCCTCGCCCCGTGACCCCGCCGTCGCTCTGGGCGGCGAGCCCATGCTCCGACGCCACCGTCCTCGTGCTGCAACGCCGCCAGCAAGCCCTGCCTCTGTCTCCTCCTTTCCCGCGCGTGAGATGCTCTCCTCCACCAGCCACCTCCCGCTCGCCTCCTTCTTCTCTTCCTCGTGCGCCTGCGACCATGGCTGCCTCATCATCAAGCTCGCCTTCGTCTCCCTGGTGGCCGACTGCCTCGACCTCCTCTGTAAGGACAAGCCACTGCTGCTGCCACCACCACCACCTTGCTCCGTCGCTCGCCTCCCTCACGACCTCACGTCGCCCCGCTGCCCGAGCCGTCCTCTCCACCCTCCTCCTATGCCGCACACACACGCCCCGCGCCTCACCTCCATGGCCTTCTGCCCGAGCCACCACGACCACGTGCGCCTCCTTCATGGTTGCCGCACTGTCGGTTTTTCATGCCTCGTCCTGTTGCTGCGGGTGCCACGCGAGCCGCCGATGTCCCCGCGAGCTGCTCTGTCCGATAGGGCTCCCCTCCAAGACAAGTTGGATGCCCCGTTGGCCCTGCTGCATTTGTCGTGGCCAAGTCAACCCAGATGCCCGGAGTCCATCTTTGGTTCCACACCAAGTCGGCCATGCCTTGCTGCCTCCTGTACATTGTTGGTCAATAGTTGATGCACGCCAAGTACTTTGACTACAGCCGATGCCCCAAGGACACCGAGTACGACTACACATGGCGATGTGTCAAGTTCCACTACCGTCGACCCCGTGGACCGCCAAGTTCCTCTACTGATGACTCAATCGTCTTCAAACGTGTACAACTACCGTCGCCAAGCCCGCGAGTACCACTACTTCCCATGATGACCCGTGAACGTCTACTTCCACTACCGTCGCGAGTACGACTACTTCCACTACGGCCTGTGTACCACTACTTCCTTCGACGAACTCGATCCGCCCCAAAACGCACGCTTCAAAGGTATAATGACGAGACGACCGCCCATGTAAGAATGCATGTTCTATGAGATGTCCGTGTTTGCTCCGTGTCCAAGTTGTCTTTGCACGTTCCTTCTCATTTGCCATGCCGTCTTCTCGTGGGAACCCGGAATCCTGGATCACCCCACCATCTTGCATGACTCGCTCACGTCACACTTCCTTTTGCACCGGTATCTCCATGAGCTAACGGAATTAATATGTTGTCGTGGCATCATTTTCGAATTCGTTGTCGTGGAACCCTTTCTTTCCACCACGGTGACTAATGTTTCATATCATGCTCATGTCAACATTTTCATAAAATTGCATGAAACTTGCATATGTCATCCACATCATGATAACAACATTTAAAATGTTTAAAATTGTTGTTTGCTTTAAATTGCCAAATGTCATATGGGGATTTTCCGGAATTGTTGTTTGTTGTTTCCAGACTCATTTAAACTTGCCTAAATAGTAGTTCACTTATGTTTGACCCCTTGCCATGTTTAATAACATTTAATGTTGTTGGGTACATAAACGAGAGCGAACTAAATAAATGGATGGGGTGTTTTGTCGATATGCAACTCGTTGCATATTAAACTCCACCTAACTTGTAGTTTTGTTTGTTGCACTTTGCCATGCCAAGCCTTATTACAGCGGACATGCATCATACTTGATTTTGCATCATGCCATGCTTACGTGATGATTGTTTACCATGTTGTTTGCTTCTTTCCGGTTGCGCTTCCCCTTGATAGTTCCGGTTACGTTGCGATTGTGAGGATTTGTTCGACTATGTTGGTTCGTCTACTTCTTGGACTCGTTCTTCTTCCTAGCGGGATTTCAGGCAAGATGACCGTCACCTTGGATCTCACTACTATCAGTGTTATGCTAGTTGCTTCGTTCAATCGCTATGCTGCGCTACCTATCTCTTGTTGATCAAGCCTCCCAAACTACCATGTCAGCCTCTAACCTTTTCACCCTTCCTAGCAAACCATTGCTTGGCTATGTTACTGCTTTGCTCAGCCCCTCTTATAGCGTTGTTAGTTGCAGGTGAAGTCGAAGATTGCTCCATGGTGGACAGGATTATGTTGGGATATCACAATATCTCTTATTTAATTAATGCATCTATATGCTTGGTAAAGGGTGGAAGGCTCGGCCTTATGCCTGGTGTTTTGTTCCACTCTTGCTGCCCTAGTTTCCGTCATACTGGTGTTATGTTCCTTGATTTTGTGTTCCTTAACCGGTTGGGTGATTTATGGAACCCCCTTGACAGTTTGCTTTGAATAAAACTCCTCCAGCAAGGCCCAACCTTGGTTTTACCATTTGCCTACCTAAGCATTTTTCCCTTGGGTTTCCGGAGCCCGAGGGTCATCTTTATTTACCCCCCCCCCCCCCGGGGGGGCCAGTGCTCCTCTGAGTGTTGTTCCAAACTAGAGCACCGTGCGGGGCCGTCCCTTGGCAACTTGGGTTATGTTGGTACTCGTACGCTTAGCTTATCCGGTGTGCCCTGAGAACGAGATATGTGCAGCTCCTATCGGATTTGTCGGCACATCCGGGCGGTCTTGTTGGTCTTTTTTACCATTGTCGAAATGTCTTGTAACCGGGATTCCGAGACTGATCGGGTCTTCCTGGGAGAAGGAATATCCTTCGTTGACCGTGAGAGCTTGTGATGGGCTAAGTTGGGACACCCCTGCAGGGTATAAACTTTCGAGAGTCATGCCCGCGGTTATGTGGCAGATGGGAATTTGTTAATATCCGGTTGTAGAGAACTTGACACTTGACTTAATTAAAATGCATCAACCGCGTGTGTAGCCGTGATGGTCTCTTTTCGGTGGAGTCAGCGAACCTGGTTTTGGGTTATGTTTGACGTAAGTAGGAGTTCAGGTTCACTTCTTGATCATTGGTAGCTTCACGACCATTCCGTTGCTTCTCTTCTCGCTCTTATTTGCGTATGTTAGCCACCATATCATGCTTAGTCGCTGCTGCAACCTCACCACTTTACCTCTTCCTTACCCATTAAGCTTTGCTAGTCTTGATACCCATGGTAATGGGATTGCTAAGTCCTTGTGGCTCACAGATTACTACAGCAACAGTTGCAGGTACAAGTTTTGCGATGATCTTGACGCGAGAGCGATGTTACTTGTTTCGGAGTTCTTCTTCTTCTTCTTCTTCGATCAGGGGATAGGTTCCAGGTCGGCAGCCTGGGCTAGCAGGGTGGATGTCGTTTGAGCTTCTGTTTGTGTTTCATCCGTAGTCGGATGTTGATCTTATGTATGATGTATTGTTGTACCCTTGCGGCATTTGTATGTCTTGTATGTATCCCCAACTATTATGTAATGGTACGATGTAATGATATCCACCTTGCAAAAGCGTCTCCAATATGCGCTTCTATCCTTAGTGGGACCTTCGAGTTCCTTTAGGATAGGGTCACATATTGGGCGTGACAATCCATTCCTCCGAGGGCTTCTAGAGCACTATGGCCTCCAACTGCACAACTTTACACCTGCCTCCATCTTGCATATTGCGGGTTATGTTGCTCTTTGCGAGCTATTTTTGGGTTGCGAGGCCCATTTCGAGTTATGGAAGAAGTTGTTTTGCCTCGTCCCTCGTAATCAGGAGGGATCAATATTCCAAGTGGGCAGAGCCGAGATATGGCGCATCGCCGGAACTGGATACCTATCCGGTACACTGAAGAAGGCATCCGAAGAATGGCCTTCTGAATGGTTTTATGTTGAAGACGTCTCCCTTCCTGACCCAATCCGGAAGGGTCTTCCTGAATATTCAAGTACTCCATTGAAGAAGCGCCTCAGCTGGCGTCCTCGGAGCCCCAGGGAGGAAGATACTATGGAAATCCACCAACTGATGAGCAAGATAACGACGCTCGCTCAATCTGGATTGTCAATAGTCGAGGTTATGGTGATATCCATAATGCGAGGGGTTCAGCCACTCCAATACCGAGGGCGCCCTATGTGGCACTTCATTGGAGAAGATAATGCCACCCGCTATGGTCGGAAGGGTCTGGATACTTCCTCTGCTTGGCGAAAATACTGTCCGGATTATACAAAGGGGAGGAGGAGCAGTTTATCCACATTAAGCCCAGGGATGGATTTTCCATGTACAACCCTCCCAGCTGGGTGAGTTTCCGTCCCACTACTCTGCTCCATCAACTCCCTGAATCCTTTTTGGTAAATATTAATCCGTCATTTATAACAGGAATGGCGGAAAGTCACCAGGGAGATCAACAGCCCCGCACCACAGCTAGAGGACCACAACCAGGCCCTAGATCCCGGATTAGAAGAGGATCCGGATATATTCGTGGAGCTTGGGGAAGGGGTGTTTTATCAGGCGAGCTGTGACGGCACAGAAGTGGCCATCATTGCTGACTATCCCGGTCTGCTCCCTGCGTCTCATGTAGGTAATTAGGAGACATGTCCTTTGGGAGAATTTCCCCCCTTCCGCCTTACCCACCGCACTATATTATGCTCTAAAGGGGAGGCGATCGGCACGCCACGCTGCACCTGAGGCGACACGCAAGAAGGCTGTCAGATTTCGGGTTCCGGCAAAACCCTTGAGTTTCGAACACTGGGGTGCGCACAAAGATTTCCCCTACTGAATCTTGCTCTCAGCCTTGCCGCATTCCCTAAGCTTAGCTCGATGAACTCACAACACAAGGGACACAAGATTTATACAGGTTCGGGCCACCGTTGTGGTGTAATACCCTACTCCTGTGTGCTGGTGGTGGGTTGCCTCTTGGGCTAATGATGAACAGTACAAGGGAAGAACAGCCTCCTGAGGAGAGGTGTTCTTGAGCTGGTGTGGTGTGAAGATGAACTGAAAACCCCATGCCTGCTACTCTGGTGGCTAGCCCTATTTATCGAGGCCCTGGTCCTCTCCCCAAATATTGAGCGGGAAGGGATCCAACAACAGCCATTTTGAAAGGGGACAGCTAGTACAAGCTATCCTGACTAAAGGTGGTCTTCGCCTGTCAAAGGCGCCAATGATGACGCCGTCTTGGGCTCCACGGTGACCTCCGTCCTGCCATCCTGCTAGTCTGGTCTTGTTGCACTGATATGGAAACCTTTGCCTGATGCCTGGGTACTCCGCGCCTGCACTTGCCCCCTTAGCACCAAAGGGGAAACGAGGACACTGCGCACGCTGGCGCCCGCCTGGCCTTGGTCGTCATGGCTTGTGAGTGAGTCCTGGATTAAGGGGTCCTCGGACAGCCGGACTATATACTTTGGCCGGACTGTTGGACTATTAAGATACAAGATTGAAGAATTTGTCCCGTGTCCGGATGGGACTCTCCTTTGCGTGAAAGGCAAGCTTGGCGATTCGGATATGTAGATTTCCTTCTCTGTAACCGACTCTGTGTAACCCTAGCCCCCTCCGGTGTCTATATAAACCGGAGGGTTTAGTCCGTAGGACAACAACAATCAGAATCATAGGCTAGCTTCTAGGGTTTAGCCTCTACAATCTCGTGGTAGATCAACTCTTGTAATACTCATATCATCAAGATCAATCAAGCAGGAAGTAGGGTATTACCTTCATCGAGAGGGCCCGAACCTGGATAAACATCATGTCCCTGCCTCCTGTTACCATTAGCCTTAGACGCACAGTTCGGGACACCCTACCCGAGATCCGCCGGTTCTGACACTGACATTATTGCTTTCATTGAGAGTCCATTGCGTCATCGCGGTAAGGCTTGATGGATCCTTCAATCATCTTCAATGACGCAGTCCATGGGGAGGTTTTCCTTCCCGGACAGATCTTCATATTCGGCGGCTTCGTACTGCGGGCCAACTCGCTTGGCCACTTAGAGCAGATCGATAGCTATGCCACTGGCCATCAGGTCAGGTTTGGAAGCTTGAACTATACTGCCGACATCCGCGGAGACTTGATCTTCGACGGATTCGAGCCCATGTCAGGCGCGCCGAACGTCATGACGGGCATGACTTTGATCTGTCATTGGACACTATTCGGGAGATCGTCCCTGCGGTGGTGCCGGGAATCAATCCGGAGCAGATCGTGCCTTCCGTGGACGGGTGAATGGACCCCGCCACGGAGGCTGCACACTCATCGGCGTCAGAGCCGAACACTGATCCCACCTCCTGTGAGGGTGGTGTCATCGGACCATCAGACTCGTCTCCGGCTACAGAATCTGAACCGCGTGCGTCCGTGCCTATCGAATCTGATTGGGCACCGGTCATGGGGTTCACCACCGCGGATATTTTTCAGCACTCACCCTTGGGTGACGTGCTGAACTCATTAAGGACTCTTTCCTTGTCGATAGATTCTTGGCCGAACTATGTCCGGCTCGAGTGGTAAGCGGACGATGAAGAAATTCGTTCCCCACCCACCACCCACTTAATAGCCACTGTTGACAACTTAACCGACGTGCTTGACTTCAACTCCGAAGACATCGACGGTATGGACGACGATGCAAGAGAAGAACAGGAACCACCGCCTATAGGGCGCTGGACAGCCACTTCATCATACGATATATATATGGTGGACACCCCAAAGAAGGCAATGGCGATGAGGCAACGGACGATAACCCCTTGGAGAAGCAATCTAAACACCGGTGTCATAGGCGCCGCTCCAAGCCCCGCCATAGCAAAAATAGCGATACCGGCACAAGAGATAACAATCCAGATGGTGCCGAAGACGAAAACAATCCTGCCCAGCCAGGCTTCAAGCAGGCTGAGCAAGAGGATGGGCAAGCTAGCCCTAAGGAACATGCGACAGATGGAGAATCAGAGGACGATAATTATATGCCTCTCTCCGAAGATGAAGAGAGCCTTGGCGACGAAGAATTCATCGTGCCTGAGGATCCCATTGAGCAGGAGCGCTTCAAACGCCGGCTTATAGCCACCGCAAAAAGCCTGAAGAAAAAGCAGCAACAGCTTCAAGCCGATCAAGATCTGCTAACTAATAGATGGACCGAGGTCCTGGTTGTCAAGGAATACAGACTCGAGCGCCCTAGCAAAAGCTACCCAAAGCGCAGGTTGCTACCTCAACTCGAGGAGGAGGCTTTAAAGCCCACGCTACCAGAGCATGATGCGGCTGACCGGCCACCCCGTGGCCGCGACAAAGCGGTGTACCAGCCCGAAGTCTAGACCGCACCCCGTCGCCAATCAAACGATAATACTAAGGCCCGGGGCTACACGAAGGACCTGCGAGATGTACTGGAAAACAAAGCAGGGTAGTCAAGATCGATCTACAGATCAAGGAGGTGTGCCACAAGACGTGACGCCGTCACACCGGATACAATAAACCAAAGTCCGGACGAGCCGAATACAATAGACCGGATTCATTTGAACTACGTCGAGATGTAGCCCGGCATAGAGGCGCCGCACACCCCCTATGCTTCACTGATGAAGTTATGGATCATGAATTCCCAAAAGGGTTTAAACCCGTAAATGACTCATATGATGGCACAACAGACCCCGTGGTATGGATTGAAGATTTTCTCCTACACATTCACATCGCCGGCAGCAATGACTTACATGCCATAAAGTACCTACCAGTTAAGCTCAAAGGACTGGCTCAGCATTGGCTGAACAGCCTGCCAGCAAGCTCCATTGGCAGTTGGGAGGACTTGGAAGATGCATTTCTCGACAACTTCCAGGGCACTTATGTGCGACCACCGGATGCTGATGACTTAAGCCACATAACCCAACAGCCCGGAGAGTCAGCCATGAAATTCTAGACTCGGTTCTTAACTAAAAAGAACCAAATTGTCGACTGTCCGGATGTCGAAGCCTTAGCAGCCTTCAAGCATAACATCCATGATGAATGGCTCGCCCGACACCTCGACCAAGAGAAGCCAAAGTCCATGGCAGCCCTCACGACACTCATGACCCGCTTTTGCATGGGCAAGGACAGCTGGCTAGCTCGTAGCAACATCACCCCCAAAAACTCAGGTGATTCAGACGCCAGGGATAGCAACGGCAAGCCACGACAAAATAGACACAAGCGTCACAATAATGGTGACAATGCCGAAGACATGGCAATCAATGCCGAATTCAGAGGCTTTAAATCCGGACAACGGAAAAAGCCATTCAAAAGAAACAGTCCGGGCTCGTCCAGTTTGGACCACATATTCGATTGCTAATGTCAAATTCATGGCACCCCCGATAAACCAGCCAACCACACCAACAGGGAATGCTGGGTGTTTAAACAGGCCGGCAAGCTGAATGCCGAAAACAAGGAAAAGGGGCTGCATAGCGATAACGACGAGGAGCCATGTTCACCGAACACAGGAGGACATAAGAAATTCCCTCCCCATGTGAAAACAGTAAATATGATATACGCAACCCACATTCCCAAGCGGGAACGGAAGCGTGTACTAAGGGATGTCTATGCGATGGAGCCAGTCGCCCCAAAGTTCAACCCATGGTCCTCTTGTCCGATCACCTTCGATCACAGGGACCATCCTACCAGCATCCTTCATGGTGGTTCGGCCGCATTGGTCCTTGACCCCATCATCGACGGATTCCATCTCACACGAGTCCTCATGGACGGTGGCAGCAGCCTGAACCTGCTCTATCAGGATACAGTGCACAAAATAGGCATCGACCCCTCAAGGATCAAGCCCACAAAAACCACCTTCAAGGGTGTCATACCCGGTGTGGAGGCCTGTTGTACGGGCTCAATCACACTGGAAGTGGTCTTCGGATCTCCGGACAATTTCCGAAGCGAGGAGTTAATCTTCGACATCGTCCCCTTCCGCAGTGGCTATCATGCACTGCTCGGACGAACCGCATTCGCCAAATTCAATGCGGTACCGCATTATGCATACCTCAAGCTCAAAATGCCAGGACCTCGTGGGGTTATTACAGTTAATGGAAACACAGAGCGCTCGCTCCGCATGGAAGAGCACACTACGGCCCTCGCGGCGGAAGTACAAAACAACCTTCTTAGGCAAACATCCAATTCGGCGATAAAGAACCCGGACACCGTCAAGCGAGTCCGAAGTACTCCGCAACAGGATCATCCGGCACGTCCAGAGCTCGACTAGCAATCCGGCCTCCGCTCTAGTCCCAGTCAAGCGGCAAAATTTGTGTCGCGCGTACACAACTACGCACTTAAAATACCCTGGGCATAGGCGGAGGCATGGCCATGACACAGTCCACAATGCGGTTCGACCGCCCCGGGACACATGCATCTTTGCACCCCTTTTTCTTTCAGGTCCCTATCTTCAGGAGGCTCTTCTGAAAGACCGGCTATCGGACACATAGCGGGACAGACACACCAGGAGGACAAGAATATTTCGCGTACAAGGGAATCCTCAAGTGGTCTCTGATAACGATCGTTATACCTATTTTACATACCCGCATACCGCCCGCTCCTGGTCAGGATGTGTCAAACAGTCCTATTTTGCTTATCACACTACTTGTATATGTACGCTTTGACGTATCATTTAAATAACAAGGGAAAATAGTATACAGCGTCAGCTTGCTATTACGTTTATTTACCCCTTTCCTTTACTGCTTATTTATTATACCCGTGCATTTTGGCACGACCAGTTTGCCAGGGGCTTCAGCACCCCATAACCTGGCAAGACAAGTCCGAACACTTTCGACAGTGCAGCACCCCGAACTTATAGCACTATATGCATCAGCTCCGAATCATGTCTTGGGTCAATAGTTGGGTTTGCCCGGCTCCTATGTTTTGGTACCTTACGTTCCGCTATATCGGCTAAGGTAGCACAGGGAGAACTACTGCGATTGTGTCCCGGTTCTTCCGGACGAGCACCTCAGTAGAGAAAGCCAAAAACTGACTGTCATGATAAGGCGAGAGCCGGTCGCTGTTCGAGAGGTCTCAAATCCTTAAATATTTTTACCGCTTCAGGCGAGGAATCGGCCTTGTACGATTTAGGCGTGTATAGCGCCCCGAGTCCGGCCTTCCGGATACTAGGGGCTTCACCAAAATTAAAAATTATAGACTTCTATGGCTAAGTGAGAGCGTTAAAGCTGTATAGTCTGATTGCCTCATTCGCGGCGCTAAACACCTCCATTAAAGGACCAAATTTTTTGGATAAAGAGTGTTTATATTTATCCCGAACACCCCAGTACTAGTTGCATGGGGGCAGAAGCCGACGACTGGACAACTCTCAATATTTTATAAACAGCCGCACAGAAGGTAATATTTTAAATTAACAAGCGCCATATAGCGCACATGAACTGGTTTTCATATTACAGGATGACATGAGTACATTCATTCAAACATTACATCCTTAGTACATTCATCCTCTACAAGGCGGGCACCCTTAATGACATTTTCATAATACTGTTCAGGGTGGCGATGCTCCTTTCCCTTCGGTGGCCCCTCTGTCACTAGCTTCTCGGTGTCCATCTTCCCCCAGTGCACCTTCACACGGGCCAAGGCCCTGCGTGCACCCTCAATGCAGACGGACCGCTTAACGACTTCAAGCCGCGGACAGGCATTCACCATCTGCTTGACAAGGCTGAAGTAGCTGCTGGGCAGGGGCTCGCCAGGTCACACCCGGACTATGAAATCCTTCATGGCTAGTTCGGCCGCCTTGTGAAGTTCAACCAATTGCTTCAGCTGGTCGCTCAAGGCCATTGGATGTTCGGCCCCAACATTCTAGGACCAAAATAGCTTATCCGTCGAGCTCCCCTCCTTAGCCCGGTAGAACTCTGCGGCATCAGAGATGCTGCGCGGCAGATATGTGAATGCTCCTGGAGAGCTCCGAACTCGGGTAAGTAAAAGGAAAGTCTCCTTCACATGCTTGCTTTGCATAATGAAAGCCTTACCTGCAACTATCTTCTTGGTCGCTTCAATTTCCAGGAGGGCCTTCTGGTCTTCGGCCTTGGCATCTAGTGCGCTCTGACGGGCCTTCACAAGCTCCGACTCTTGCGTCTTGGAGTCACACTCCAAGGACTCGAATTTTTTGACGAAATCCTGGAGCTCTTGCTGGACCTCATCAACCCGAGCCTCTTGTTTTTCGCGCTCGGTGTGCTCCTTGGCCGCTTTGTTTTCGGCCTCGGACAGCGCCTTCTTAAGGGCCGCCACTTTGGTCGTGGCCCCTAGTAAAATTCATCGTGCTTCTATTAGCATCAACGTTTTTTTTCCTTTATATAACATTCAGACGGGGTATTACTTACCTTTGTTCTCCTCGAGCTGCCTCTTCATGAGGCCAAGCTCTTCTTCGGCCTACCCCAGGTTCTGCCTCAGTCCGGAGACCTCCGCAATGGCAGCGGCAGCGGCCAGTAGCGACGCCTACTTATTCACATAGACATAATATGATTAGACTCCTGGGAATAATATTTGATCCTCTATTCGTTTTTCTTCCCGAACACCAAACAGAGCATCAGGGGATACTGTCTATCCTGTGGTACTTTCTCATAATTCAAATTACTTACCTCACAGTCTGTCAGGAGGCTGGCGCAGGCTTCAGTCAATCCGCTTTTGGCGGACTGAACCTTCACAATCATCGTACTCATAAGAGTACGGTGTCCTTCATCACGGGAAGCGCTCTGAAGCGCTTCCACCAAGTTATCCGATGCCTCTGGATGGACAAAGGTAATCGGCACAGGCGGCTCGCCCCCCTTGGCGGGGGGCTGCTTGCCTGAATCCGGAACCACTGGAGGTTCCGGCGCAGAATCCGGCTGGGGGCCAAGCTTGCTGCGGCCCCCCTCATCCGAATCCATGGGGATCTTCCCTCCCCCCCTGAGCCCGGCATCGGGGTCTCGCCTTGAGGAGTCTCCAGGGCTACCTCCTCCTGGCTCGGTATCCTCTGAGATAACACCTCGGTGTCATCCGCGGGCCGGGGAGTGGAAGTCGTCGGGAGTGAATAGTTGTTCATCTCCGACGAGCTCAAGGACCCATCCGAGGAGGATAAGTTGATGTGGTCTTTGGACGGACTACACAAACAAATCTTGACATAATAAGAAGCCATAAAGCTAAAACATGCAAGAAGTATTATGGCATCCGAATACTTATGACTTCGCCAGGGCTTGGCCCTGGGTAGCCACTCCTCCTTGCTGTAGGCGGCGGTTGTGGAGTGGTCCGGAGGGAGGGTCCTTCCCTTCTTGGACCCTTCGGCCTCCCCGGAAGGGGCGGCCTTCCTTTTTTCTCCCCCTCAGTTTGAGGGAGAGGGTTTTCCTCTTCCTCCTCCTCATTGTCATTGGAGGAGTGTGCCTTGGTGTCTTCGGACGATGAGTCCGACACCACCTTGCACCGGAGACTTTTTCTGGTCCCCGTGGCCTTCTTCTTGGCCTTCTTCTCCGGCACCTCATAGGGTGCCGGAATCAGCATCTCCGTCAGGAGAGTGGTTTCTGGATCTTCAGGCAACGGAGCCGGACAGTCGATCCGCTCCGCCGTCGCCACATACTCCAGTTAAATCAGTACGGTGGCTTAAGTTCCTCCCATCAATATACTGAGGAAAGACACATCTTGTGAAATTGTAGAGTGCTTACCGAGTTGGCGTGGCGCTTGGCGCTGAGTCCGCGGTCCTCGGTGGTGGGAGGAGGAACTTCGCTGGCCTTGAACAAGCTTGATCTTCTTGGTTATCATATTTTTGATGCAGTTTTGGAGTCCGGTCAGCTCCGCGGACGTGCCCCAGGCCAGGCCCTTCTTCTTCTAGGAGGTGAGCCGCATGGGGATGCCGGATCAGAATTCAGGGGCTGCCACCCAGTTGGCGTTGCGCGGCTCGGTGATGTAGAACCAGCCCGATTGCCACCCCTTCACGGTCTCCACAAAGGAGGCTTCGAGCCAGGTGAAGCTGGGCATCTTGCCCACTGATACGTCTCCAACGTATCTATAATTTTTTATTGTTCCATGCTATTATATTACCCCTTTTGGATGTTTATGGGCTTTATTTTACACATTTATATCATTTTTGGGACTAACCTACTAACCAGAGGCCCAGCCCGTATTGCTATTTTTTTGCCTATTTCAGTATTTCGAAGAAAAGGAATATCAAACGGAGTCCAAATGGAATGAAACCTTCGAGAGCATGATTTTTGGAACGAACGTGGTCCAGAGGACTTGGAGTGCAAGTCAAGAAGCAGCCGAGGCCTCCACGAGATAGGAGCCCCCCCCCCCTATAGGGCGTGCCCCCTGTCTTGTGGGCCCCTCGGGCGGCCACCGACGTACTTCTTCCTCCTATATAAGCCTATGTACCCCGAAAACATCCAGGGAGCCAACGAAACACAATTTCCACCGCTGTAACCTTCTGTATCCGTGAGATCCCATCTTGGAGCCTTTGCTGGCGCTCCGCCAGAGGGGGAATCGACCACGGAGGGCTTCTACATCAACACCATAGTAAGGATGGCAATTTTATCCATGGACATGGATATCCATGGATATCCGACCCGAATGGATAGGGTTTGGATATACTTTTGTGTCCACGGGCGGCACCCAAACCCGACCCGATTGTTCGTGGGTAGGGCATGGATATAATCTTGTACCCATGGATATATCCAAACCCGACCCTATAGTATGACTTAATGGGAAAAAATCTGTTATCCCTGCCCCATGTTCAAATGTCCCACTGCAATTTTACACTTTTTTTATCTAAAACATGCATAAGAAATTACACCATCCCCATCGTAACTTTTATAAGTTGATAGTCAATCCCCTCTGTAACATTAACACCCCTTCCCTTATTTTTACCTCCTTCTTAAATGACTCGTCATTCTCATCTGTTAGAAAAATACTAAATGATCTTAGGTTGTTACTGGATGTTGATTTACCATAAGTGAAGCCTAGCCTGCCACGAGGTGAAGAATGGAAGAGTTTATGTTAATATTGTGTTAAGTCTTATTTATATGTCTCGAGAGGACCCAATGGATATCCAGTGGATATGGATATCCATCGGATTTGGACATGGACACAATTTTTCACCCATGGATTTTTTCATGGGCGGGCAAAGACTGTCTTCATGGATATGGATATGGATTTGACATTGTTCAACCCGATCCAAACCCGACCCATTGCCATCCTTACACCATAGCCCCTCCGATGAGTTGTGAGTAGTTTACCACAGACCTACGGGTCCATAGTTATTATCTAGATGGCTTCTTCTCTCTTTTTGGATCTCAATACAATGTTCTCCCCCTCTCTTGGGGAGATCTATTCGATGTAAACTCTTTTTGCAGTGTGTTTGTTGAGATTCGATGAATTGTGGGTTTATGATCAAGTTTATCTATGAATAATATTTGAATCTTCTCTGAATTCTTTTATGTATGATTGAGTTATCTTTGCAAGTCTCTTCGAATTATCAGTTTGGTTTTGCCTAGTAGATTGATCTTTCTTGCCATGGGAGAAGTGCTTAGCTTTGGGTTCAATCTTGCAGTGTCCTTTCTCAGTGACAGCAGGGGCAGCAAGGCACGTATTGTATTTTTGCCATCGAGTATAAAAAGATGGGGTTTATATCACATTTCTTGAGTTTATCCCTCTACATCATGTCATCTTGCTTAATGTGTTACTTTGTTCTTTATGAACTTAATACTCTAGATGCAGGCAGGAGTCGGTCGATGTGTGGAGTAATAGTAGTAGATGCAGGCAGGAATCGGTCTATTTGTTGCGGACGTGATGCCTATATACATGATCATGCCAGATAATCTTATAATTATTCGCTTTTCTATCAATTGCTTGACAGTAATTTGTTAACCCACCGTAATACTTATGCTATCTTGAGAGAAGCCTCTAGTGAAACCAATGGCCCTCGGGTCTATCTCTTATCATATTTGCTTCCAATCTACTTTTATTTGCATCTTTACTTTTTGCATCTATATTATAAAATACCAAAAATATATTTATCTTATCTTACGATCTCTATTAGATCTCACTTTTGCAAGTGGCCCTGAAGGGATTGACAATCCCTTTATTGTGTTGGTTGTGAGTTCTTTGTTTGTTTGTGTAGGTGTGTGTGACTTTTGAGGAGCCTCCTACTGGATTGATACCTTGGCTCTCAAAAACTGAGGGAAATACTTACGCTACTATTGCTGCATCACCCTTTCCTCTTCAAGGAAAACCAACGCAAGCTCAAGATGTAGCAAGAAGGATTTCTGGCGCCGTTGCCGGGGAGGTCTTCGCTCAAGTCAAGACATACCAAGTACCCATCACAAACTCACCTCCCTCGCATTTACATTATTTGTCATTTGCCTCTTGTTTTCCTCTCCCCCACTTCACCCTTGCCATTTTGTTCGCCCTCTCTTTCCCAATCTCCTCTTCTCTTTCGCTTGCCCGTTGTTTGCTCGTTGTTATGTATAGTTCCTTATCCGCTCCTATGTCTCCCGAGTTTGAAGTTCTTCACTTCAAGCAAAGGCAAGGAGAAAATTTAAAAGATGTCTGGTATAGGATGATGGAATCTTATCGCAAGTGCACCCTAGAGGTGAACTTTAGAATTCTTCTTCGCAATTTCTATGTTGCGTTAAATATGACGCATAGACAACTCTTGGATTGCATTGCCAAGGGAAACTTTATTGAAATTGATCCAAGTATCGCACATGAAATTATAGAGGGAATAGTGGGAACACTACCTCAAAAGGGAGGACCGCATCCTACCCAAGAAGAGACCCAAGTGTTTAGAAAGATTTGCGAAGTAACAAAAAATTTACAAAAGTCTCTTGAGCCTCTTAAAAGTGTTAGCGGAAATCTTCACCGCATGAATATGTTGATTACTCTTTGCAATAAGCGGTTGGATTCTTTAGATCTAACAATTTTTGAGTATGAAGGGAAGCGGAAAACCTCCCGAATTCGAGCATGACTCCGCTAAAAAGCTGAAAATTAAAGATGGCACTACTTAGATCTATCTTCGCTTTTATGCCTAGCTAGGGGCGTTAAACGATAGCGCTAGTTGGGAGGCAACCCAATTTTCTTTGTGTTTTTTTGTTTTTGTTCCTGTTTAGTAATAAATCTTGCATCTACCTCCTGTTTAGATGTGTTTTTATCTTTTAATTAGTGTTTGTGCCAAGTAGAACCTATAGGATAACCTATGATGATAGTCGATTTGATTCTGCTGAAAAACAGAAACTTTGCACGCACGAATTTAGTTTTGTAAAATCCCAGAAACGTGCTTTTGCGTTGATTCTTTTTTCTTCTAATCAATAAACAAATTTTCCAGGACTTCCTATTTTGGTAGGATTTTTAGAGTTTCATAAGTTTGCGTTAGTTACAGATTTCTACAGACTGTTCTGTTTTTGACAGATTCTGTTTTTCTTGTGTTGTTTGCTTATTTCGATGCATCTATGGCTAGTAAAATAGTTTATAAACCATAGAGAAGTTGTATTACAGTAGGTTTAACACCAAAATAAATAAAGAATGAGTTCACTACATTACCTATGTGGTGGTTTTGTTTTCTTTCACTAACGGAGCTTATAAGATTTCCTGTTGAGTTTTGTGTTGTGAAGTTTTCAAGTTTTGGGTAAAGCTTTTATGGACTATGGAATAAGGAGTGGAAAGAGCCTAAGCTTGAGGATGCCCAAGGCACCCCAAGATATTCAGAATAGCCAAAAGCCTAAGCTTGGGGATGCCCCGGGAAGGCATCCCCTCTTTCGTCTTCGTTCATTGGTAACTTTACTTGGAGCTATATTTTTATTCGCCACATGATATGTGTTTTTCTTGGAGCGTCGTGTATTATATTAGTCTTTGCTTTTTAGTTTACCACAATCATCCTTGCTGTACACACCTTTTTGGAGAAGCCTATTTGATTAGAATTTGCTAGAATACTCTATGTGCTTCAATTATATCTTTTGAGCTTGATAGTTTTTGCTCTAGTGCTTCACTTATATCTTTTAGAGCACGGCGGTGGCTTATTTTTGTAGAAATTGCTAGTCTCTCATGCTTCACTTATATATTTTTGAGAGTCTTTTAGAACAGCATGGTATTTGCTATGGTTATAAAATTGGTCCTAGAATGGTAGGCATCCAAGTTGGGTATAATAAAAACTATCATAGGAAGTGAATTGGATGCTATGATCAATTTGATACTTGATAATTGTTTTGAGATATGGAGGTAGTGATATTAAAGTCATGCTAGTTGGGTGATTATGAATTTAAAGAATTCTTGTGTTAAACTTAGCAAGTTCCGTAGCATGCACGTATGGTTAAAGTTGTGTAACAAATTTGAAACATGAAGTGTACCTGGCTTGTGCATCCTTATGAGTGGCGGTCAGGAACGAGCGATGGTCTTTTCCTACCAATCTATCCACCTAGGAGCATGCGCGTAGTACTTGATTTTTGATGACTTCTAAATTTTCGCAATAAGTATATGAGTTCTTTTGACTAATGTTGAGTCCATGGATTATACGTACTTTTACCTTTCCATCGTTGCTAGCCTCTTCGGTACCGTGCATTGCCCTTTCTCACCTTGAGAGTTGGTGCAAACTTCGTCGGTGCATCCAAACCCTGTGATACGATACGCTCTATCACACATAAACCTCCTTATATCTTCCTCAAAACAGCCACCATACCTACCTATTATGGCATTTCCATAGCCATTCCGAGATATATTGCCATGAAACTTTCCATCGTTCCGTTTATCATCATAATGACATACTTTACTTTTGTCATATTGCCATCGCATGATCATGTAGTTGACATCGTATTTGTGGCAAAGCCACCATGCATTATTTTTCATACATGTCACTCTTGATTCATTGCACCATCCCGGTACACCGCCGGAGGCATTCATATAGAGTCATATCTTGTTCTAGTTTCGAGTTGTAATTCATATGTTGTAATCAATGAAAGTGTGATGATCATCATTATTAGAGCATTGCCCAAAAGAAAAGAAAAAAAAGAAAAAGAAAAAGGAAAAAAAGAAAGAAAAAAAAGAAAAAGAAAAGAAAAAAAAAGAAAATAAAAAGGGCAATGTTACTATCTCTTTTTCCACACTTGTGCTTCAAAGTAGCACCTTGTTCTTCATGTAGTGAGTCTCATATATTGTGCTTCAAAGTAGCACCATGTTTTTCATATAGTGAGTCTCATAAGTTGTCTTTTTCATACTAGTGGGTATTTTTCATTATAGAACTTGGCTTGTATATTCCTACGACGGGCTTCCTCAAATGCCCTAGGTCTTCGTGAGCAAGCAAGTTGGATGCACACCCACTAGTTTTCTTTTGTTGAGCATTCATTTATAGCTCTAGTGCATCTGTTGCATGGCAATCCCTACTCCTCATGTTGACATCAATTGATGGGCATCTCCATAGCCCGTTGATTATCCTCGTCAATGTGAGACTTTCTCCTTTTTTGTCTTCTCCACACAATCCCCATCATCATATTCTATTCCACTCATAGTGCTATATCCATGGCTCACGCTCATGTATTGCATGAAGGTTGAAAAAGTTTGAGATTATTTAAGTATGAAACAATTGCTTGGCTTGTCATCGGGGGTATAGAAGTTGGGAACATCGTTGTGTGACGAAAATGAAGCATAGCCTAACTATATGATTTTGTAGGGATGAACTTTCTTTTGCCATGTTATTTTGAGAAGACATGATTACCTTGATTAGTATGCTTGACGTGTTACTATTTCTTAAATCAATATGAACTTTTATTTTGAATCATTTAGATCTGAACATTCAACCCACAATAAAGAAAATTACATTGAGAATTATGCTAGGTATCATTCCACATCAAAAATTCT
The DNA here is from genome assembly GCF_018294505.1 of Triticum aestivum. NCBI lineage: Eukaryota > Viridiplantae > Streptophyta > Magnoliopsida > Poales > Poaceae > Triticum > Triticum aestivum. The sequence goes on from NC_057795.1 coordinate 247,229,079, forward strand.
CTTTTTATCATTTATCTACTCGAGGACGAGTAGGAATTAAGCTTGGGGATGCTTGATACGTCTCCAACGTATCTATAATTTTTTATTGTTACATGCTATTATATTACCCCTTTTAGATGTTTATGGGCTTTATTTTACACATTTATATCATTTTTGGGACTAACCTACTAACCAGAGGCCCAACCCGTATTGCTGTTTTTTTGTGCCTATTTTAGTATTTCGAAGAAAAGGAATATCAAACGGAGTCCAAACGGAATGAAACCTTCGGGAGCGTGATTTTTGGAACGAACGTGATCCAGAGGACTTGGAGTGCAAGTCAAGAAGCAGCCGAGTCCTCCACAAGATAGGAGCCCCCCCCCTATAGGCCGTGCCCCCCTATCTCGTGGGCCCCTCGGGCGACCACTCACGTACTTCTTCCTCCTATATAAGCCTATGTACCCCAAAAACATCCAGGGAGCCAACAAAACACAATTTCCACCGCCGTAACCTTTTGTATCCACGAGATCCCATCTTGGAGCCTTCGCCGGCACTCCGCCGGAGGGGGAATCGACCATGGAGGGCTTCTACATCAACACCATAGCCCCTCCAATGAGTTGTGAGAAGTTTACCATAGACCTACGGGTCCATAGTTATTAGCTAGATGGCTTCTTCTCTCTTTTTGGATCTCAATACAATGTTCTCCCCCTCTCTTGTGGAGATCTATTTGATGTAAACTCTTTTTGCGGTGTGTTTGTCGAGATCCGATGAATTGTGGGTTTATGATCAAGTTTATCTATGAATAATATTTGAATCTTCTCTAAATTCTTTTATGTATGATTGAGTTATCTTTGCAAGTCTCTTCGAATTATCAGTTTGGTTTGGCCTACTAGATTGATCTTTCTTGCCATGGGAGAAGTGCTTAGCTTTGGGTTCAATCTTGCGGTGTCCTTTCCCAGTGACAGCAGGGGCAGCAAGGCACGTATTGTATTGTTGCCATCGAGGATAAAAAGATGGGGTTTATATCATATTGCTTGAGTTTATCCCTCTACATCATGTCATCTTGTTTAATGCGTTACTTTGTTCTTTATGAACTTAATACTCTAGATGCAGGCAGGAGTCGGTCGATGTGTGGAGTAATAGTAGTAGATGCAGGCAGGAGTCGGTCTATTTGTTGCGGACGTGATGCATATATACATGATCATGCCTAGATAATCTCACAATTATTCACTTTTCTATCAATTGCTCGATAGTAATTTGTTCACCCACCGTAATACTTATGCTATCTTGAGAGAAGCCTCTAGTGAAACCTATGGCCCCCGGGTCTATCTCTTACCATATTTGCTTCCAATCTACTTTTATTTGCATCTTTACTTTTTGCATCTATATTATAAAATACCAAAAATATATTTATCTTATCTTACTATCTCTATTAGATCTCACTTTCGCAAGTGGCCGTGAAGGGATTGACAACCCCTTTATTGCGTTGGTTGCGAGTTCTTTGTTTGTTTGTGTAGGTTCGTGGGACTTTTGAGGAGCCTCCTACTGGATTGATACCTTGATTCTCAAAAACTGAGGGAAATACTTACGCTACTATTGTTGCATCACCCTTTCCTCTTCAAGGAAAACCAACGCAAGCTCAAGACATAGCACCCACCATGGTGCCTCCACACTCCGCCTGCTGGCCGACCACTATCTTCGGCTTCACGTTGAAGATCTTCAGCCACAGGTCGAAGTGGGGCCTGATGCGGAGAAAAGCCTCGCACACGACGATAAACGTCGAGATGTTGAGGATGAAATTACGGGCCAGCTCATGGAAATCCAGCCCGTAATAGAACATGAGCCTGCAGAAAAATGGGTGGAGGGGGAATCCTAGTCCGTGGACGAAGTGGGCGAGGAACACAACCCTCACGTGGGGTCCCGAAGTCAGAATGATCTGCCCTGCGTCCGGGAGCCGGTGCGCGATGTCTGCGGCCAAGTATCCGGCCGCCCGGAGCTTCGTAATGTCCTCCTCCGTGACGGAGGAGGCCATCCACTTGCCTCCCGCTCCGGACATGTTTGGCTGTACGGAGAAGGTGAGAACTGGGGTGCTGGAGCTTGAGCGTGCAAGAATGGATGGGCGAAGAAGGAAGAAGGCGTGGGTGAAAGAGGAGAATCATTATCTCTTTATAAAGGCGGTAGACACTGTGCGCCTCCCCACTTGCCCGTTAAAATCGCTTATTTCCCAAGCGCCACGATTGATGGCGCGGTTGGGTTACCCATACCCGTATTGATGAGAATCCCGTGATAAGGGGACACGATCTCTGCTTCGACAAGACGTGTCAAGGAAACCGCCTCGCATTACGTGCAGTCACTGGTTGTGAAAAACGGTTCGAATAATGACCGGACGGTGGCATGATGTCATGCTATAAAAAGTTGTCAGTAGATTAGGTTTGTGGAATATTGTATTCTCTACGGTGGTAGTGGAATTTGTTTTGCAGAGCCGGACACAATCCTTGTGTTTGAAATCTTCTATGGAGTATTCGGAGAAGATACCCGCCTTGCAATGCTGAAGACAATCTGCGCGCCAGACTCATCGTCGTTGAAGCCGGGTTCAGGGGCTACTGAGGGATTCCTAGATTAAGGGGTCCTCGAACAGCCGGACTATATACTTTGGCTGGACTGTTGGACTATGAAGATACAAGATTGAAGACTTCGTCCCGTGTCCGGATGGGACTCTCCTTTGTGTGGAAGGCAAGCTTGGCAATTTGGATATGTAGATTTCCTTCTCTGTAACCGACTCTGTGTAACCCTAGCCCCCTTCGGTGTCTATATAAACCGGAGGGTTTGGTCGGTAGGACAACAACAATCAGAATCATAGGCTAGCTTCTAGGGTTTAGCCTCTACGATCTCATGGTAGATCAACTCTTGTAATACTCATAGCATCAAGATCAATCAAGCAGGAAGTAGGGTATTACCTCCATCGAGATGGCCCGAACCTGGGTAAAACATCGTGTCCCCTGCCTCCTGTTACCATTAGCCTTAGATGCACAGTTCGGGACCCCCTACCCGAGATCCGCCGGTTTTTACACCGACAGCTTGCATCACGGGTACCTCGCGAGGTACCCCTTGCCTTGATCTCTCCGCCTCCTCGCGAGACTGCCTGGTGAGGCCGCTCCTAAGGAGGCCTTGTGTCGTCCGCCCCGCGAGGCTTGGCCCCTTGTGAGGGTCTTGAGTGTTGGTTGACGAAGACGGGCCGTACTGGGCCACTGGTGGAGCCATGCCGCGGGCCGCAGGGAGGCAAGTCTGGGGACCCCCGTTCCCAGAATGCCGACAAAGGCGGTGCCTATGACGGGTAGGCCTTGGAAGAGGAAGGCGAATAGAGATATGGCTGAGCATTCATTGAAGAGGTATGGTTTTAAATATCCCCCATGGTCGTCCTCTTAAAGTATGACACTATCCGTTATGTCTTATTAGGAAAAACATTCGCCGGACTGTGTCCGGGGATCCTACCGGTCATGCCTCTACTAGCCGGATTCCGGACCCTGTCACGAGGACTGAGGCTAACGCGGAAGTGACACCGGATTGTCCTTCTATGGAGGATTCAGATAAAGTATCCACCACAAACAAGTGGAAAGTGCCAAGAATCATCGGCGCCGGTGGGCCGCTCTTCGCGACACTGGTTTTTCAGAAGAGAATTTCAATGCCTTCAACTCGAGTGATGCATACATCCGAGCTGCTCAAGATGGGATTTCAAGAGCCACAGATTAGTATTTGAAGGATATGCAGGTAAGTTCATACTTGCACAATTCTGATAATTATATACCAGTAGCCCCCGAGACTTGAAGCAGTTTAAGCAACTGATTTAAGGATCATTGTATACCCAGGTGCTCAAAGAGAAGAACGACCTATTGTCTCAAGAGCTGGAGAAGTGTCAAGCCCAGCTAACTGCTACTACCACCAAAATGGAGAAATCCAAGAAGGCAGCGTCTGGTAATGTTCCCCTCTATCAAGAAAACATGATCATATACCAGGAGTATTAATACATGTGCAAATCTTATGATAGAGGCACCGGAGGTCGCACAAGCGGGAGGTCCGGGAGCTCAAAGGCAACTGGCCGCGGGCGAACGTATCCTGACACAGGTCAGGGTGGAGAAGAACAAACTCCAAGATGCCAACACCGAGCTGAACGTGGAACTAAAAGACGTGTGTGCCCAGCTGGCTGACTCCATGAAGGAGAATAAAAGGCTACGAGGCGGCATATTTAGTATGTGTTCGGACTTACCTTTACATAGTTCGGCAAGGAAAGAAACTGAAAATAATTATGTCTGTAGGTATATTGACGGGTCGTCCCGAAGAGGAGGTGTTCGGATTGTCGAGCGATCTGCCACAACAGCTGTCACAAATGCACGAGCGAACTCGGCAGGCGATGCAAAGTATTGCCAAGGCTTTATGGCCATCCAACTCCCCTCCAGGAAGTATGGAGGGGCTTGTATAGCTACTCAAGGGAGCGCGGCGGCGCTTTCGATTATGGAAAATATCGGCCTGCCGGGAAGGTGCGTGAGAGGCCTGGGCAATGGTGAAAACTCGTTATACCAAGCTCGACCCGAATCACATGGCCAGGGTCGGAACTATAGGGTAAAATGGGGAAGAAATTCCCGTTTGTTTGGTATATGACAAGGTACAAGTAGCCGCCAAGTATTCCCAACACGATTATAGGCTAGATAGCATGTTGGATGGCATAGAGGAAGAAGTGTTTGAGTCTAAGTGACTATGTACTTCATTTGACAAATTATGTCTCTAGCTGAATTGTAAAACACTTGTCATGGCAGACCTTTTTGCTTCAACCTCTGGACCCGAAGGTGCGGAGTGCTTCCGAATACCCGCTCGGTAATGTAAACCGGGGTATGCATGGAAACCAGGCGTAGGGGGCATAGTTGCTTGAACAAATAAGTATCCGACTAGTTATGTTATATTACATTTTGATCATAAGAAACATCTTCCAGAGAGAATAGTTCTGTTAAGGATTCCTTTCCCTGGGTAAGCATGCATTAATGTGCATGTCCGAACTGTGTTGAAAAAACCACAATGTACATAACATCTGGGGGTTCATAATGTGATAGGTAAAAACATCTTTAGTCCGCCCACCGAATATTCCCTTAAGAATGCTAGTTTTCGGCTTCACCCAGTCTAAGGTACACATCCGGATGACCCGGCAGTAACAATCACAGAGGTGCTCCCTTTATGCCCTAGCCGAACTAACGGGAACGTAGGGCATAAGCACAGGAGCCAGGCAACCCAACTTGGCCAAAACTTAAGTCATATCGATGCATATAATGGCGAAGAAAAGGTAGATACATGGAAAAGACACATATGTGGTGAGCTTGATGCTCGGAAAATGTTAATAATAAGCTTCTATACAAGAAGCCCCCCAGGTATAATATACATACATATTAAGAATTGTATGCATCGTAGGTGTACGGTTTAGCCGTACAAGAGCTTTACAGCTATAAAAAAGAAAGGTGAAAAAAGAGAGAAAAATAAAAATTGAAACAAAAAATGGGAAAAAAGGAGACAAACAAAGAGTCCGGCGCTAGGTATAGAATCTCCGGAGTCTGGCCGCGTTCCATGGGTTCGGCTCTAGGCGATTGTCTGACGCATCACGTAGGCGGTACGCTCATCCAGTGAGTACTTCGTCAATGATGAAGGGACTGTCGAATGTTGGGTTCCAGCAGACCCTTAAGGTTCGAACTCTGGGGTGCGCACGAAGATCTCTCCCCTACCGATCTACGTCCAATCACCTCGTGAGATCTAATCTAAAAATGATGAACAACACAAGGGACACGAGATTTATACTGGTTCGGGCCACTGTTGTGGTGAAATACCCTACTCCAGTGTGTGGTGTGGTGGATTGCCTCAGGGGCTGATGATGAACAGTACAAGGGTAGAATAGCCTCGCGAGAGGTGTTCTTGAACTGATGCGATGAACTGCTAGGGTGAGTTCGATCGCCTCTCTCTCTCTCTGCTAGGGCTCTATCCGATCATCTCTACTCTGTGGTGGCTAGCTCTATTTATAGAGGCCCTGGGCCTCTCCCCAAATATTGAGCGGGAAGGGCGCCAACAACGGCCATTTCGAAGGGGAACATCTAGTACAAGTTATCCTGACTAAAGTTGGTCTTCGGCTGCCAAAAGCACTGGCGATGACGCTGTATTGGGCTCCACGGTGACCTCCATCCTGCCGCTCCGTTGGTCTTGGTCTCGTTGCACTGAAATGGCAACCTTTGTCTGATGCCTCGGTACTCCATGTCTGTGCTTGCCCCCTTTGCACCAAAGAGGAAACAAGGACACTACGCAGGCCGGCACCCGCCTGGCGCCCGCCTGGCCTCGATCGTCATGGCTTGTGTCACGAGCACCTCGCGAGGTATCATGCCTTGATCTCTCCATCTCCTCGCGAGCCTGCCTGGCGAGGCCGTCCCTGAGGAAGCCCTACGTCGTCCGCCCCGCGAGGCTTGGCCCCTCGCGAGGGTCTTGAGTCTTGTGCTGATGAAGACGGGCCGTACTGGGCCACCACTTGAGCCACGCCACAGGCTGCAGGTAGGCAAGTCTAGGGACCCCCATTCCCAGAACACCGACAGTAGCCCCCAGGCCCAAGGCACGCTCGGGCTTGGCTTAGCGGAGAAGCGAAGGGGCAAGTGCGGAGCACCGCGGGCCCCATCAGCCTGTGGCCTTGGGCGCCGCGTGGCGGTTGACTGGACGTGGGCGTCTCCGCTTCCCCACGCTGCCTCGGCAACTGTTCAACTTGACAAGTCCCTGCATGCAAAAATGGGTCATGATTACCTGAGATCGTGGTGGCCAACGGTTGGCCTCCTTCAGACTATAAGTACGGACGGGTGAGAGCCCCCATAGTCCATCCCTTCCTGCTACTCCCTTTCTTCTTCTTCCTCTCCCTTGCTCCACGTTACGCCAATGGCGCCAATCCGCCGGTTTTCTGCGGAAGAGAAGGGAAAGGCCCCCCGAGAGGGCCCTGCCCCACTTCCGTCGAAGAAGCGACCTATCCTCGGTCGTCGCAACATGGTCACTTGGCAGGGGTTGTCGCCGCCCTGGTACGAGAGGCCACTGCCTGGGTTCCCACTGCCCTTGTACGCCCGAATTGAGGGCCCTGGAGAAGAAGCCGCCGAACGACATCACCGACGCTGCAGGCGACGCCGACGAGTCAAGGTAGTTCGCGTCGTCACCCCTGGCATCCATGCCGAGGGCTCTTCCCGCGAATTCGTGCTTCAAGCTACCATGCCTTCGCGATCTTGGGTTCGTCTTCCTCCCTCCTTCACCTTCGAGATGCCGCCGAGCGGGTCCCTGGAGCTCTGGCTGTAGTACCCTTGCAACCGGAGTGGAGGTTGCAGTCATCGCTCCGGGCAAGGTCTTCATGACCCGGGGCTGGGGCGAGATCGCCCGGGTCTGCCAGACAAGGGGCGCCCTCGTAATTCATCTTGAATATGATGGCGCCTCCTTGATGTTCTTCAAGGTCTTCGATGCTGAAGGCCGCCGGCTGGAGTGCTGCCCTGAGAAAGGCGGCCGGGGCACCGGCGTGGCAAGGGCCAGGCCGGCCAATCGCCTCCCCAACAGCTCCTCGGACAGTAGCGGAGGAGCCATAGGATCCAGCGACTCCACCGAGCTTCACGCGACTCCGGAGACAAGCAACGACATCCACGAGCCCCCTAGCTCGCGTCGCGCCCGAAGCAGGGCAGCTGCATCAGGCCGTCGGCGCCACTGATCTGGATGGGGTTGCCGCCGGCGCCTAATGGCCCACTGTTGATGATGGCGTCTCCTGCGGAGGCGCGCATAGTTAATGCTCCCTAGGATTAGCACCTTTTGTTCCTTGCGAGGAATCAAAATGACACCCCATGGGGATATGTAAGGCGTCTACCATGTCTTCTGTGAATTGTACATCCTTATCATGAATCGATGTGAGCTGCGTGTTCTACCCCGGATCAGCTCCCCCTTTCTTTCTTCACGAGGGTTTGGTGCTCTACGCCGACAGGTCCCGGTCCCCAGGCAGGCTTCAGCCGTCGCTGGTATGCCAGGTCACGATGCCGTGGTCAAGGCCAGGAGGTGAGCGGCCCAAGGTCCAGTAAGAGCCCTTGAATCGCGATGCTCAGGAGGTCCCCCTTAGCGCTCAAGCAGCCTCCGCTGGGCGAGAAAGGCAGGCAACATCGCCGCGACAGAGCTGCACTAGTCGTGGGTTTGGCGTTGAGTTAATTTAGCTTTCGCGTGACTTATCTCATATGTTTGGAGTAGTTCTTCGGTGAGGTGTCGGGCCTGCGTGCAAGCAGCTGGGGTGTTGCTGGGTCAGGCCCTCGTGAGCTTCTCCCCCCTTCCCCGCGCTTTCCTTCATCCTCTACGTCCTCAGGTCCCGGCCCTCGAGCGAGCTCAGCCGCCGCTGGTATGACAGGTCGCGATGTCGTGGGTCAAGGCCAGGGGGTGAGGGCTGGAGAGCCAGTAAGAGCCCATGAGTCGTGATGCTCAGGCGCCCCCCTTTTAACGTGCGAGCGAATCGTATGGGGGATAGGGAGAGGGAGCTCATGACGCCCCCCACGTTATTCCTTAAGTGGATCCTGCACACCAATCATGAGGGAAAACAAGGTCTGCCGTTACGGTTGCCAGCCAGCCATTGGTTGCTCCGAGGGAGCGATTGGGGCACTGAGGGCCTGGTGAGGTGGCGCTATGCGGGGCTGCCACGGCTAGAGATCGACCACTCAGATTTATCGGTGTTGCAGGGACGGACCCATGCGCAAGCGCCATGCCAGAACGAGCGGCTCCAAAGGTAGGTGTCAATCGAGTGGGCAATTATCTCAAGCAGGTTAATCATGAAGGAGCAAATCAACTTAGAGAGATGCGGAGAAAACAAACGCCACTGGGTCAGGCCCGAGTGGCTTGGGGATGATACAGCCCGAGGGGCGCCCCCAACAAGGTAAGCTGAGAACATAAGCAAAATGGATACATGTCGCAGGGACGGACCCACGCGACCTGGGAATGATGCAGCCCTGTGGGCGCTCCCAGCTGAAACAAAAACTGAAAAGAAGTCACCTGATACTATCGCAGAACGATTGTCGGAGTAGCTGACGATGCGGGGTGAAGGAGCAGATCCTCACGAGCCCTCGGGACTCCGAGCCTCAGGAGACACAGGAGGTCCGGGCGGCCTGACAAGGTCCATCTCCGTCTCCTCCAAGAACGGGCGATGCTTGGCCACCTGAGCTTCCAGAATGCTCCTCATCAGGCACTGGTGGGCTGCAACCGCATTCCGCAAGCCGAAGGGCATGCGAACGTAGCTATGTGGCGGGCCCGCGCAACACCCCATGCGCGAAGGCCAGAAGCACTCCTGAGAAGCGACTCAATTGAGCCCTGGGTAGTCGATGCAGACGCGCAGCCCGCCATCCTTGCCTGGATGGGGAGCTACGCTGGGTAGGCGGCGGTTGCCGCGCATGACTCTTGATTCCTCCAACTCCTGAGCGGCCTCGGTGATGAACTCCCGAGGGTTGGGTCCTTCTTTCCTTACGCCTTCCTAAGGGAAACGTGCCGTGAAGCACGCCTCCAAGTGGTGCCCAAGCGTCTCCCTCATGATCTTGGCAAGGTCGATGGCTCCCAAGGAGAGAGCCCCCGAGCCCTGCCCGAGGAGGGCGCCGGGCGCGCCTTCCTATGCGATGGAGGGTGGCGCCCCTTGGACGGGCGTATGTCCTGATGTGGCGCCTCCAGAGGTGCTTGCCTCCTGAGGCCTTGATCCAGGTGATGTCTTCTTCTTCTTGGGAGCTGCTCCGGGGAGGTTTCCACTCTTGCTGTCTGGGTCCTCGATCGACGCGGCCTGGAAGGCGCGCTCGAGGGAGTACACCGCATCCTTCTCTTCACAGGGGACCGTGATGACCCTGCCGCTTCCTGGCATCTTGAGGATGTTGTATCCATGGTGAGTCACTGCCATGAACTTGGCCAGGGCCGGATACCCGAGGATGGCATTGTATGGCAGGCGAATGTGAGCGACGTCGAAGTCAATGAGCTCGGTGCGGTAGTTGTTGTGCTGTCCAAAGGTGACAGGAAGGCGGACCTGCCCTATCGGGACAGTGGAACCATCAGTGACTCCTGAGAAAGGCTTGGTTGGCTGAAGCTGATCATAGGGCACTTGGAGATTGTTGAACGTCTCGACGGACAGAATGTTGAGTCTTGCTCCGTCGTCGATGAGGGTCTTGGTGACTTGCACATTGTTGATGACTGGAGAACAGAGCATTGGGAGGACACCGGCCGTCGCTGCGCACTTGAGCTGATCCACTGAGCTGAACGTGATGGCGCACGTAGACCACCTGAGAGGGCATGTGGCCTCAAGCTTGGGGAGGACTGCATTCACCTCGTGAGCAAACTGCTTGAAGATGCGCTGTGAGGCTGGGGCCTGAGCGCCGCCCAGGATGCAAGCGATTGCACGTGGCTCCTGGAAGCCCCCAGCCCCCTCATCCTGATGATGGTCTTCATTCCTTCTTGGTGGTGGTGGCAGAGGAGGAAGGCATGCGTTGCCTTGCGGGCGATCCTCACGAGGCTGATCTCTCCAAGCTCCCTCGCGAGGCTGGTCCTGCCAGCGGTCCTCGCTGTCAGTGGGAAACGACACCTATGAGATCACTGGAATCAATTCTACGGTTGTGGGGCACAGAATCGTGAGAAAAGCGGGACTAGGGGATGGCACACAAAGGATTTACCCAGGTTCGGGCCGCAAAGATGCACAAAACCCTACGATCCTGCTTTGGTGGTTGTATTAGTGTTCTTGAGACCTCGAACTAGCTCTGGGTGCTGTGAGGTTCAAAAGAGCCAAATCCCTTCTCAGTATGCCATGGGCCTCCTTTTATAGGTGAAAGGGGCTGCCACAGTGGCACACAGGAGGTGTGCTACAGCGTTGCGAGGTTATCGCTAGTATTACAGGACAAGATGCATTAAATGCAGGGCTTAGGTGTCCGTCACTTTATTGGGGGACGGGGGTGAGGCCCGTCCCGTCCGTCGCCGCCCCTCCTGGCTTCGACACGCGCCCCGGCCAGCAACGCGTGCAGCGCCACGTAGGCAGGCAGGCAGCTGAGGTGGCGTGGTGGTGGAGCCTCCACGAAGGTCTGCATGCTGCCACGCAGGTGCCTGCCCAGCTGGTTGGGTTGGCGGCTGCGTACGAACGGCAGTAGGAACCTCGCTGGTGCGAGCCTGGCGATGGCCTTGCCGGGATGCTTGGCGACGGTCTTACCGGGTGGCCCGGCAAGGGTCTTGCCGCGGCGTGCTGGCTTCCCCGGCAAGGATCTTGCCGGGGGATCCTGTGGGTTTCTTCGGTGGGGACGACCGCCTTCCTATCCCCATTTGATCTTGATTGTTCTATGTCTTCACAAAGATCTCCATGCCACCACGGTGGTGCCTCCCGAACCTTGTCCTGACGCGATTGCTCAGCATTGGTGGGCTCGAAGGTGGCTCACTCAATGGGTGTGGACGAGCTGCCCTGGCAAGGATCTTGCCGGGGCCGCTGGGGCTGCCCTCAGCAAGGGTCCTTGCCAAGGCAACCTGTATTGCCCGTGCAACCTTTGTGGTCTTGGTCCTTTGTTGTTTTGCTTTGCTTGTCCCTATGGCCTTGGCTTTTCTCTGGCTTCCCTCCCTTGCCTTGCTCATGTGCGGCCGTGGCAGGCGGCTCTGACTGCCCGTGCACAAGTAAAGGGGTCAAAAGCTAGGCCCCTACTTTTGTACACCGACAGGAGCCCCCGGGCCTGGGTCACACATAGGCGCAATGCGTTGTTGGGCTAGGCCCAGAACGGTGTGCGGGCAGTTGAGGCGGATTTTACCGTGGCCACTGTTCCGCCCGCTGCGCTTCCCCACGACCTGCGTTGAACGCGCGACATGGGGGTCATGCATGCGCATGACGTGGGCGTCCTGGCGTCGCTTTTCGGTGGATAGTAAAGGGGCGGCGTGTGTGTCTCTTCGAGACCGCAGGGCCGCCTCCCATTTAATGCCCTTGCTCGGGATCCGCCGTTCCACGCGCCCCATCGCTCCCGCTCCTTGCGCCACGTTCGCTGCATGCAAAGCAAATGACAGGCACAGGGGTCATGGATAGTCACGCGCGTGCAGGTCGATTCCCACGCGCCTTCAATGGAGTGGGGAGGGCAGTCGATGGCCCCGCATGCTGTCATCTCAAGAGGCCGGATTGGCCGAGAGGGGGCGGCCAAGCCTTGCCCCCGCCCCTTTATAAAGAGGGGCACGAGAGGAATGGAGCCTCCCAACCTTTTGCCGTCTGCCTCTTCCCATCTCTGCTTCCTTTCTTCTTCTGTTATGGCGAGGGGGCGCGGCGATGCTTCATCAGTGGCGGCGAGGGTTTCGGCTAGACAGCGCATCACTCCTCCCCAAGAACTCGTAGCGGCGGAGCCGGCCGCTAGAGGGAGGGGAAGGGGCGAGGCCGAGGCCGTCGTGGAGCCCGGGGGAGAGGAGGACGGGGCGGCAGATCCGCCTCGCCCCCTCCAGCAGCCCTTCCCCCAATGGAGGGCCATGTTGGGTATAATCCCTACGAATTCTTTGTTAGGCTGCACCATCCGCCACGCCGTCACCTTTGCCTTCTGACCCCGTTTGCGCGGGAGATGGAGATGGATCCGCCATAGGCGCTACGGCTACACATGAGGGGTTGTGGGAACATCGGCACGTGGGTGGACATCGAGTTCCCCGCCCCTCATGTCATGTATCTTCACCGAGGGTGGAAGACCTTCGCTCGCCTTCACAGCTTAACGGACAGGCTCGCTCTCCATTTCAAACTAATGGAGGGCGGCCTCCTCTCCGTTAAGATCTTCGGGCACTTCGGGACCCGCGTGAGGTGCTGCACAGAGAGCTCCTCTGGCGATGAAGAGTTCTCCTCGAGCAAGAGTGGCAAGGAAGACAACGGCAGCAACGACGAGGGCAGCGGGCGGCAGGATGACGGGTCCGACTAGGTGTCGGGCACCGCAGCGGGTGGCACCGGTGACCCCATCATCCGTGTTGCCGTCTCCTTGAACTTCTCGGGGTCGCCTCCTTGGGTGGCTGGCATAGGGAGGCTGCGGAAGAGGAAGAGGATGAGCGGCAAGGCCGTCAAGTCAGAGTACGCGGACACCGACGCCTTCGTCGCGTGTTTGCGTCCTGCCACCTCGTCTTCGAGCTCTGCTTCCGACGCCGCCATCACCATCCAGCCCTTGGGCGGCCACCGAGATGTTCTCTTGGTGTCTTCTGCCACTCGTAGCTCGCCTAGGCGCCCCTTTTGCCCTTCTGCTTTCTCGTTCCATTTCCTGAGGAGAGGGACAAGAAAGGGATTACGGGCACCTTATACCTTTTTAGTCTTGTAAGCCTTCGGGCCTTTGCTAGCTTTAGAACTTGTAATCCCCTTTTTCATGTTTTTCATTTCGTTTGGGCTGTACCTGTGCGGGATGTTTTTTAATGAAAAAGGTATGTTTGCCGGGGATTTTCGTTCGTGGGAGGAACCCATGACAAGGGGCGAGTCCTTGTCTTCCTTAAGACAAACGTTTTTTTTTCGGCAACATGCCTTGCCGTCTTCCCACCTCGCTTAACCCTTCCCACGCTCTTGGCGGAGGCAAGGATGAGGTGGGCTTATGCCCCCCGTTCTCCCCCTCTGCTGCCGCAGCTACGACCAGATCCAGACCCAGGAAATAATCCTTGAGTGCCAAAAAGGGGGAGCACGCTAGCTTAGAGATAGAACGAGGTTTCACGCATCCCAGTCCATAATGGAATGCATGATAGGTGATAAAAGACTTATCTGGATTGGCAGCCCCCGGCGATTTTGGTATGCCGCGGAAGGATCCTAGTTCTCGCAGCCCCTCGGCAACTCTGGCTTGCCGGGGCCCGGGCGCCGGTCCGTTCCTTTTCTTTCAGGACAACTTGGCAAGAATACTTACGTGCCCTGTGAACCAAAGAAAGTTAGTAAAGAACATAGAGATGGGCACTCGACCTCTAAGCTAGGGGTTAGCCACCACTAAGCACTATCAACCCTAACCGAGGAAGAGACTCAACCTAGCATGCATGCTATAAGTTAGGGCGCCAGCGCTTCGTTTATTTATGCTCAGGGTCTGCGTCTGGCTTTGTACAAAGGGTTACATGCCTCGCCGACAAGGCTTGTACAAAAGGGTGGATTGTCGGGAGGCCCGACAGCCGCGCCTTATGGGTAAAACTTGCGAAGATGCTCAATGTTCCATGAGTTGCTCACTGGAATGGCACCTTCAGTCTTTAGCCGGACTGCGCCGGGCCTGATGACTCGTGTTACCCGATAAGGGCCTTCCCACTTCGGCGTCAACTTGTTGGAATTCTTGGTTGACTGAACGTGCCGAAGAACAAGGTCGCCTTCCTCAAGGCTCCGGGCATGAACCTTGTGGCTATGATAGCGGCGCAAAGTTTGCTGGTAGCATGCTGCTCTCACAGCCGCCCGGAGACGATCTTCCTCAAGGAGCGTTGCATCATCTTGCCGCAATTGCTCTTGCTCAAGCTCATCATAAGCGAGCACTCGAGGTGACCCGTATATGAGTTCCGTGGGGAGAACTGCCTCTGCCCCGTAGACCAGGGCAAAGGGTGTCTGGCCGGTGGCTCGATTTGGCGTCGTTCTGATCGACCAAAGAACCGCCGGCAACTCATCAATCCAGTGCCTTCCACTCTTGCGCAGCCTGTCAAAAGTCTTCGTCCTTAAGCCTCGCAGGACTTCTGCATTCGCCCTCTCCGCTTGGCCGTTGCTCCGTGGATGTGCCACGGAAGCAAAACAGACCCTGCTGCCGAGATCCTCAACGTATTGCATGAAGGCGTGGCTCGTGAACTGTGTGCCGTTGTCGGTGATGATCCTGTTGGGTACCCCAAAACGGCACACTAGTCCCTTGAAAAACTTGATGGCTGACTGCGCTGTCACCTTCCTCACTGCTTCCACTTCCGGCCACTTTGTGAACTTGTCGATTGCAACGTACAAGTACTCAAAGCCCCCGACTGCACGGGGGAAAGGGCCCAAGATGTCGAGCCCCCAGACGAGAAGGGCCAGGAGAGAGGGATAGTTTGAAGGGCTTGAGCTGGTTGATGAAGCTTCTTCAAATGGAACTGGCACGCTTCACACTTGGTTACTAGTGTCGTCGCATCCTGGAGGGCAGTGGGCCAGAAGAAACCTTGCCGGAAAGCCTTGCCGGCAAGGGCCCTCGACCCTATGTGGGAGCCACATATGCCTCCATGTATCTCTGCCAACAGCTTTAGTCCTTCCTCCCGGGAGATGCATATCAATTTCAGTCCGTTCGGCCTTCTCCTGTACAATACGCTATCAATGAATTGGTACAGAGCAGACCGGTGGGCTACTCTTTCTACCTCTTCCTGCTCCTCAGGAAGCTCCCCTTTTTGAAGGAATCGGACGGTGTGTTGTGCCCATGCCGGAGCCTGTGGCTCGACGGCAAGGACCCAAGGCATTTCTTCTGCCGCGGGAGCGGTCGGCTCCACGGCCATGACCTGAGGTCCTGCCGGAGTCGGTTGCCCTGCGGCAGGGTCGGCGTCCATGGCAACATCTTCGCCAGCGGCTCCGGGGAGCTCGGTGGGGAAGTACTTGCCGGGGCCTAGCTTCCTCCGCTTGCTCTGCCCGGTCAACGGCTCAACGGATGGTTGGGTTAACTGAAGCACAAAAGTACCTGGTTCCACAGGTAGCTTGAGGGCGGCGCGCTTTGACAGGTAGTCGGCGATGTCGTTCTCCGCTCGAGGGACATGTTCCGCTTGTATACCGTCAAAGCGCTCCTCCAGTTTCCTCACCTCATCTACGTAAGCTTCCATCAACGGGCTTTGATAATCTTTGTTGACCTGCCTGACGACGAGCTGTGAGTCGCCCCTGACGATGAGCTTCTTAACTCCGAGGTCTGCCGCGATCCTGAGACCGGCAAGCAAACCCTCGTACTCGGCGGTGTTGTTGGTTGACATCTCCCGGGGGAAATGCATCTGGACGACATACTTGAGGTGCTCTCCGGTGGGTGCGACAAGCAGCACACCAGCACCGGCGCCTTGCAGCGAGAAGGCACCATCGAAGTACATGATCCAGTTGCAACTCGCTTCCTTGCCGGGGAGAGTGGTCTCCTGTACCTCTTCGTCGGGCGTCGAGGTCCATTCCGCAACAAACTCCGCCAAGACTCTGCTCTGAATCGTTGAGGTGCTTTCAAACTTCAAACCGAAACTCGACAGCTCCAGGGCCCATTCCACGATCCTCCCCGTTGCATCTGGGTTGTGTAGTATCCGTTGCAATGGGAGGCGGGTGACTACCGTGATCTCATGCGCTTGGAAGTAGTGGCGCAGCTTCCTCGAGGCCATAAGGAGGCCGAAGAGCAGCTTTTGCACACCTGAGTACCTCGACCTAGCCCCCTGCAAGAGGGAGCTGACGAAGTACACTGGGTGCTGCACCATTTTCTTTTTCTGCGCCTCTTCACCCGGTCGTGTGGGTCCTGTCGTGCTGGCGCCGGCCCTGTCGAGGACTCGATCTTGCCGGGATCGAGCCCTGCCAGAGAGGGTTTTGGTTTGCCTTCTGTTGGCTCTGCCGCTGTTGCTGCCTTCTCGTCGACCTCCCTCTGCGCCACTAGTGCGGCGCTAACCACTTGATTTGTTGCCGCTAGGTAAAGCAGCAACGGTTCTTGTGGTTTGGGCGCAACCAGCACTGGGGTAGAAGAGAGGTATTTCTTCAAATCTTGCAGCGCTGCCTCGCCTTCTAGGGTCCACTCCACTGGCCCTGCCTTCTTCAACATCTTGAAGAAAGGAAGGGCATGCTCCGCGGACTTGGAGATGAACCGGCTCATGGCAGCAACGCAGCCAGTGAGCCGACGCACGTCCTTGATCCGCTTGGGTGCCTCAATCTGCTCGATGGCCTTGATCTTATCTGGGTTTGCTTCAATCCCGCGCTGGGACACAAAGAACCCGAGAAGCTTGCCGGACGGGACGCCAAAGACACACTTCTCAGGGTTCAATTTGAGGTTGATCCTGCGCAGGTTCCTGAATGTTTCCTCCAGATCTTGCACAAGTGTTGCTTTGTCCTTGGTTTTGACCACTATGTAGCTGGGGTTCAAAACCAATTTGGACTGCTCTTGCAAAGGTCGAGCCAGCACTCTTCAACCCGAAGGGCATTCGTAAAAAGCAGTACATACCACATGGGGTGATGAATGTTGTCTTTTCCTCGTCTTCTTTCGTCATGAAGATCTGGTGGTATCCTGAGTAGGCATCAAGGAATGATAACAGGTCACATCCAGCCGTGGAGTCAACAATCTGGTCGATGCGTGGTAACGGGAAGGGATCCTTTAGACAGGCCTTATTGATGTCTGTGTAATCAATACATAGCCTCCACTTCCCATTTGCCTTGCGCACCACTACCGGATTGGCCAACCACGTCGGATGGAGTACTCCCCTCACCAAGCCTGCCGCTTCTAGCTTTCTGATTTCCTCCGTGATGAACTCTTGTCTTTCTAGAGCTTGCTTCCTGACCTTCTGTTTGACGGGCCGCACGTGAGGACAGACAGCAAGGTGGTGCTCAATCACCTCCCTGGGAACTCCGGGGATGTCGGAGGCTTGCCATGCAAACACATCGACATTCGCCCGCAGGAAGGTGACGAGCTCGCTTTCCTATTTGCCGTCAAGGGTGGAGCTTATGGTGAATGCTCCCCATGTGCCATCCTCCTTGACGGGCACCTTCTTAGTCTCTGGTGGTGCAGCCCTGGACTTCTTGCTCTTGCCGGCGGAACTCTCTGGCACGTTCTCAACGGAAGCGCGACACCCCGAAGAGGTGCGCTTGCCGGAGTGGGTGCGAGGGATCTTGTCGGTCTTCTTCTCCTCCGGGGCCCCGTCGGCAGGAGCGGGTGCCTTAGCGGCAGCCGCTGCAACTGCTTCCCGGTAGAGTTGGTCGGCGCAGATCAGTGCATCTTTCTTGTCGGAGGGGACGGTGATGATGTTCATCGGCCCGGGCATCTTCAGCATGTTATAGGCGTAGTGTGAAGCCGCCATGAACTTGGCTAGCACCGGGCGGTCGAGGATCCCATTGTAAGGCAAGGGGATCTCGGCCACGTCGAAGACAATCCTCTCCGTCCTGTGGTTCAGCTCGCCTCCAAACATCACGGGCAGTGTGATCTTCCCCTTCGGCTGGCTCCTCCCCGGGTTGACCCCTTGGAATGTACCCGTATCCTCGAGGTCTTCATCAGGGATCTGCAGCCTTCTGACCACAACGGGCGAGATTAAGTTCAGGCCGGCCCCGCCGTCGACCAACATCTTCGTCACCTTGAGGTTGCGGATTGTCGGTGAAACCAACAACAGCAAGCAGTTGACCGTGGTGGTGCAGTCAGGGTGGTCCTCGGTGTCGAAGATGATGGGAGTGCTGGACCATTTCAGCGGCTTTCGTGCGCGACCTCACACTCCCACTGCTTGAGTTGGGGGTGAGACGTATGTAGTGAGGTGCCACCATCGACGCACATGGCCTCTGTGGCTTTCTGAAACTCGTCGTCGCCGGACTTGTCGTCCTCGTCATGATCATCATCTTCCTGCTTCTTGTCGCGGCCCCGGGCGGGCCTCTCGTGCTGATTATCCTTGCCGCGGCGGCCTCCCTGGCCGCCACGTTTCTTGCCGGATCCCTCGGCACCATCTGGGCCTTTCTCCTTGTCCCGCCGCTCATACTCGGCTTTCTGCTTCTCGGCGAGCAGCTCTACCTGCCGGCAGTTTTGGAGATCGTGGCCCTTGGTGTGGTGGATCTTGCAGTACTGCTTGTCGGAGCCTCCTGGCTTATCGGTAGCCGCCAAGGCCCAGCAAGCGTCACACCCGGCAACCTCCTTGCCGGGGTCGCTTGCCTTGGTCTTCTTGGTGGTACCGGTGTCGTCGGATCCCTCAACGGCAAGCACGGCCTTGCCCTTGCGCTTCCTATTACGGTGTCGGCCTTTCTTTGTTGGGGTGGCGGTATCGCCGGTGGAGTCGGTTTCCGCACCGGCATCTTCGCCGGGGTACTTCCTTCCTTCCTCGGCACGAGCGCACCGATCGGCCAGAACATAGAGTTCGGCCACATCCTTAACCTTGTTCATCGCCAGTTCTTCACGCATCTTGCGATTGCGCATGTTCTGATGGAACGCACTGATCACGGCGGCGGGATGAACATCGGGGATGTTGTACTGCACCCGGCTGAACCTTTGGATGTACTTGCGCAGGTTTTCTCCTTCCTTCTGGGGGATGATGTGTAAGTCACTCGCCTGGCCATGAGCTTGGTGACCTCCAGTAAAGGCGCCAACAAACTCATGGCACAGATCCGCCCAAGAAGAGATGGAATCCACCGGCAAGTGCATCAACCATGACATGACATTAGGCTTGAGTGCCAACGGGAAGTAGTTGGCAAGCACCTTATCGTCGCGGGCCCCAGCAGCTTGCATCGCGATGGTGTAGATGCTGAGGAACTCTGACGGGTGGGTCTTGCCATTGTACTTCTCACCAACGTCAGGTTTGAACGTACGGTGGGAGGGCCACTGGAACTGCCGCAGCTCACGGGTGAAGGCCGGACAACCCACCTCGTAAGGTAGGCCACCGTAGCCTCCCGGCGCTGGGTGGTCCGCAGCGGGTCCAACCCACCTGTCCGACTGGTGGCGCGCGTCGTGTCGGCGCTCGATCGTAGTTCGAGCGTCCTCGTGAGCCCGCTCCCGGAGGACCTGGCGCTGATCACGGTTGGTTCGCGGGTCGGACGACACGATGGAGATATCATCACGAGCGTCGCCGTGGCGGGCTCACGCCTGGGGCGGTCGGAATGGAGGCAGGGAATACACCGTGGCCGCGTCGCCTCCGGCGTGGTCTCCGCTAGCACGTGGCAGCCCGGCGGAGCGACGGCCGACAGGTTCCGCCAGCCGCGGCCCGTCGTTGTTGGCGATGCCGACGAGGCTCCGGACGGTGGCCCTCCAATCGTCAAGCTTCTCCACGGCGGGAGGAAAATCGAGGAGCAGTTGTGCGCGTGCTAGGGCTTCCGCTGGCGTGGGTGGCGGCGAAAGCTGGGTGGACCGCGATGCACCTCGACTCCTAACTATGTTAGAAGGAGCTGCGTCGCGGTTCCGCAGCCGTTCGCCTACTCCGTCAGCACCCCGGTGCGCACGCTGGCCCTCCTCTTCATGTGATGGGCGCACGAGACTCTTCCCAGGGTGGCGCGTAGGATCTCCGGCAGGGTGACGCTTCTCGTCACACACAACCTAAGAGGAGCGCGCCGTGGGCGTTGGTGTTGGTGTCTTGGAGGTCGCCGTGCCGCCGCCTGGCGGGACGGCGGCACCCCTGAAGGGCCCCGCGCTGCCTGCGGGGGGCCCGACTCCGTCTCTGGAACCCGCGATCGGTGGCTCATCGCCTGGCGCGCGAACGGCGTCGCTCGCCATGCTTGAACCGCCAGGGTAATGTGGATGTTCGCGGGCCGCGCCACGGGTTCTCTCCGCGACTGGCCCGCTACTGGCTCGCACCGGTGCCGGCAACTTGGTCCCGGATGAACCGATCATCGTGGTCGTCTTCTTCTTAGGAGCCATGGCGATGAAGAACAGCTAGGCCAACTGCTAGACCAGATTCTCGCAATAGCGCTGCCCCCCTACCTGGCGCGCCAAAGATGTCGGTGGGAAACGACACCTATGGGAATCCCTTCTGCTGTTGCGGGGCGCGGAATCGTGAGAAAAGCGAGACTAGGGGATGGCACACAAAGGATTTACCCAGGTTTTGGCCGCAAAGATGCACAAAACCCTACGATCCTGCTTTGGTGGTTGTATTAGTGTTCTTGAGACCTCGAACTAGCTCTAGGTGCTGTGAGGTTCAAAAGAGCCGAATCCCTTCTCAATATGCCATGGGCCTCCTTTTATAGGCAAAAGGGGCTGCCACAGTGGCACACAGGAGGTGGAGAGTGCTACAACGTTGCGAGGTTATCGCTAGTATTACAGGACAAGATGCATTAAATGCAGGGCTTAGGTGTCCGTCACTTTATTGGGGGACGGGGGTGAAGCCCGTCCCGTCCGTCGCCGCCCCTCCTGGCTTCCACACGCGCCCCGGCCAGCAACGCATGCAGCGCCACGTAGGCAGGCAGGCAGCTGAGGTGGCGCGGTGGTGGAGCCTCCACGAAGGTCTGCATGCCGCCACACAGGTGCCTGCCTAGCTGGTTGGGTTGGCGGCTGCGTACGAACGATAGTAGGAACCTGGCTGGTGCGGGCCTAGCGGGTGGCCTTGCCTGGATGCTTGGCGACGGTCTTGCCGGGTGGCGCGCGCCAGCTTCCCCGGCAAGGATCTTGCCGGGGGATCCTGTGGGTTTCTTCGGTGGGGACGGCCGCCTTCCTATCCCCATTTGATCTTGATTGTTCTATGTCTTCACAAAGATCTGCATGCCACCACAGTGGTGCCTCCCGAACCCTGTCCCGACGCGACTGCTCAGCGTTGGTGGGCTCGAAGGTGGCTCGCTCAGTAGGTGTGGACGAGCTGCCCCGGCAAGGATCTTGCCGGGGCCGCTGAGGCTGCCCTCGGCAAGGGTCCTTGCCGGGGCAACCTGTATTGCCCGTGCAACCTTTGTGGTCTTGGTCCTTTGTTGTTTTGCTTTGCTTGTCCCTGTGGCCTTGGCTTTTCTCCGGCTTCCCTCCCTTGCCTTGCTCATGTGCGGTCGTGGCAGGCGACTCTGACTGCCCATGCACAAGTAAAGGGGTCAAAAGCTAGGCCCCTACTTTTGTACACCGACACTCGCGAGGTCGGTCACGCCACCCTTGGCGAGGGCCACAGTCGTCCCATAGTCCTCCACCTCTTGCTCCACCTCGGCCGTAGCCCCGATCGTTGCGCTTGGGGCGTCGACCGATGCGGCCTTCTCGCACGGCCCTGAGCTCTTGGCATTCGTTGGTGTTGTGGGTGTGGAGATCGTGGTACACACAGTACCGGCTGCCCTTGGACGACTCCGGCTGGTCCCTGCCGCGCTTGGTGTCCGGCTGCTGCGAGCACAGCTGCTCCCTTGCGCTTCACATCCTTGGCCTTGGCTTTCTTCTCTTCTGGGTCCGCTGCCGGGAGCTCGAGAAGGGAGAGGCGTCCCTCCTCAGCCCTTGCGCACTTGGTCGCTAGGTTGAACAGCTCCAGAGACGTGCATAGATCTTCATGGATTGCCAGCTCCTCCTTCATCTTGATGTTGCGACCACCATCAGAGAACGCAGAAATGATGGCCTCCTCAGTCACCCTGGGAATCTTGAGGCGAGCGTTTTTGAAGCGCTGGATGTACTTCTGCAAGGTCTCGCCAGGCTGCTGCTTGATGCGATGCAGGTCACCCACGGCCGACGGGCGGTCGCGAGTGCCCTGGAAGTTGGCGATGAAGCGGGTGCGCATCTCGTCCCAGGAGGAGATCGTGCCAGGAGCCAGGTTCAGGAGTCAGGTGCGGGCACCGTCCTTGAGTGCCATGGGAAACCAGTTCGCCATGACCTTTTCGTCCCTGTTGGCGCCATGACCTTTTTGTCAGTGATGATGCGGTTCGGGACGCCAAACCGACTAACGAGGCCTCTGATGAACTTGATGGTTGAGCCCGCCGGGATGGTGCGCACAGGCTCCACCTCTGCCCACTTGGTGAACTTGTCGATGGCGACATAGAGGTACCAGTAGCCGACCACCGCGTGAGGGAAAGGGCCCAGTATGTCCAGCCCCCATACGGCGGAGCGCCAAGAGAGCGGGATCATCTGAAGCCCTTGCACGGGCTGATGTATCTGCTTGGTGCGGAACTGGCAAGCTTCACAGGACTAGACTAGCTTGGTGGTGTCGCGAAGCGCTGTGGGCTAGTAGAACCCACTGCGCAACACCTTCCCCACGAGAGTGCGTGACGAAGAATGGTGCCCACAGTTTCCCCCATGGATGTCAGCTAGTAGCTCACTTCCATGCTCTGCCGAAATGCATCGCAGTGAGACATCATTGTGGCACCAGTGGTGCAGTTCGCCGTCTTGCTGGCAGTAAGCCGTGGCCTGCCTGGCCACGCACTCTGCCTCAACATCTTCCTCTGGCAAGGTGTTGTGGAGCAAGTAGGCCTTGAACTCTGCGACCCAGCTATCTGCCTGAGGCTCCAACACCAACAACAGACGGGCCCCGGATGTCGGGCCGCAGTCCGGCGCACCTGTGGGTGGTGTGGGTGAAAGTTCCTCACGGAGCAGCATTGCGCCAGCGGCAGAGGGGACGACTGATGGCACGAAGGGCCTCTCCTCGTAGATGCCGGGGATTTGAGGCTCTCGGTGGGATGCCCGCTTGGTGATGTCGTCGGCCTCCTTGTTAATGCCGCGTGGAATGTGCTGTAGCTCCCAACCCGGAAAACGCTTCTCGAGCTTACGTACCTCCTCCAGATATGTCGCCATGTGTTCATCCTTCGGCTTGTATTTCTTGTTGGAGAGGTTGAACATGAGTTGAGAGTCGGCCTTGATGGTAAGGCGCTTCATACCCAAGGCAGAGGCGGCCTTGAGACCGGCAATCAGGCCTTCATACTTGTGATGTTGTTGGAGACCTTCTCGCCATGCATAAAGCATAGCTGGATGGCGTAACAAAGCCTGTCACCGGCTGGAGAGACGAGAATGACCCTAGCCCCCGCGCCCTGCCTAGAGAAGGCACCGTCGAAATGCATGACCCAACCAACCGACGCTTTGTCCCCAGGCAGGAGGGACTTGTCCTCGTGGTGCTCCTCCTCACCAGTGTCTGTCCACCCCGCCACGTAATCAACGAGAGCCGCCCCCTTGATGACCCTAGTGGTGCATAACTCCAACTTGAATGCTTGCGGTTCGATGCTCCACTCGGCAACTCGGCCCGCGGTGTTAGGGCTGTGCAGGACCTTCTCCAGGGGGTACGCGGAGACGACCTTGATGGGGTGCCCTTGAAAGTAGTGGCGCAACTTTCTGAAAGCGACCAAGAGTTCCAGGAGGAGCTTCTACTGCATTGGGTAGTGTGCATGTGCGTCTCTCATCACCATGCTGACAAAGTACACGGGGTAATCAACGAGGCACATGGTTTCCGCGGGCTCCTGCTAGCGACCCGTCCACGACAGGAGATGCAAAGGAAGCCAACGATGCGAGGGATACAAACATCTATGGTGTGTGCTTCGACGGCGGCTGCAAGCACCGTCAATGACGAGGCCTCGCGCATCCCCCCCCCCCCCCCCCGCGCGAAAACACCATTGTTCTCCTCCCGTGCTCGCTGGTGTGATTTGGGAAAAAATGACGCAAGGAAAATAGAGGCCTGATCCAACAGTTGGTAGACAAACAGCATACACTTGGGATGCGATCGGACATGAGTCTGGCGTCGGTCGTCCGCTGCCTAGCGTTGTCTTAAAAATAAGGGAAGTGCCTATGTCTCTTGCAAAATTCAAATCAAGCCCACACACAAATTTTAAAAAAGAGACCAACCCAAGGTTAACCCTTGTTGGCATTTATTTATAAAAGAAACTCCGCAAGCACCACACGTCTAAGCTGGGACTTAAACTCGGGTGGGCTGGCAACAACCTCAGCTGCCGAGCCAACGGGTGAACGCCCCGTCCTCGCCACACACAAATTTGACCTGTCCTCAAAATGGCTGATCCCGAACGATTATGACGCCCTGAATTTCTCCCCCAAAGAATTACTCCTACTCCAGCATGGTGCACTATTATATTCTCAAAAGAAAAAAAGCACGATAAGGCAAGTAACCAAATCACTGAAATCTCTCCTACTCCCACTGTTTTTCATTTCGTTCGTTGGGACCTACCGCCGCCTCCCCCTCCTCCTCCTGCTGTGCCTTTTCTTCTTGGCACCACACTGGCAAGCGTCCAGAGTCCCGACAGGAACCTAAACTGAGAAGAAATGGGGTGAGAACATGGAGGTTGAAAGGAGGCAGCTTTGGTGGGGAATCTCGGCATCCTCTCCTCAGAGAGTCGACCCACTCCACCTCGTATGTTTTTCTCTCTGCGGCAAGATTGGATCTTCGATTCTTTCTCTCCCGTCATGCGATCATTACCCTGTAGTTGTTTTCTTTATTGTGTGGTACGCTTCGAGGATCCATCTTCCTTGCTGCCTTTGGATGCTCGGCGACTCGTCGTTGCCGCGGAATTTTTGGTGTTGACGGGCAGTTGATTAGCGGTTTCTCTTTCTTGCCTGCTGGTGTTAAGAACAGTATAATTGGCAATCCTCGCCGCTGTGTATCGTGTGATTTATTTATGTATTCCGTCCGTCCCTTTTATTTGTTCGATTGTCTGTTTCGTGCGAGATCTGCTTGCAGAGGTTGCTGCTGTAGCATCGCACTTCTTTTTCCGTGCGATTTTTTTTCTCCTGGCTTGATTTTGCTTTTGGAGTTCCTTTTTCGTCCCACTTCAATTCTTGGTGAGATTGCTTTCTGACTCTACTGACTGTTCTGTTTTTCTTGTTTACAAGTAAGGTCGCTGGCTAGTCTAATTGCGTGATTATGCAGAATATTCTCTCCCCCAATCCAATTACCTAACACGTTTTGTCTTCTTCTTTCTTCCAGTTTTAGCGTGGTGAGAACTATTCATTTATCTTTGTGTTCTTCCAGTCAATCGCAGACCTCACACCTGTAAGTACTAATACATCGCATGGGCCATGGAGAGCTGTACAATTATGTTGCTCATTTCTGTATGCAGCATGCTTATTTTATTTTACCCGTGCCGTTTCTCTCCAATTGTCCAGGTAAAAACAGCTAAACATTTCACCGGAAGTTCCTCAATCCTTTCCAGATGCATCAGATAATTCTTTGCTGCCCCATCCAGAATAGTGGGGAAACTGTGGCATTTCATAATTTGGAGTGATATATTGCATTCTACCGAGGAAGTGAGGTATTACTTACTGGTTCAGAGTGGCATCTTGCTTCTCACATCAATGGCGGCTGTGTCTGCTCATGACTCAAGGCAGTACTCATGGTTGTGGGTTAGCCATATCAGCCCCAAGAACTCCAAATGGCTCCAAGAAAATCTCAGCGGTGAGCCTTTTGCTCTGTTTAACTACCAAATGAAGTTATCATCGGTATTCTTTGGATATTTGCTGATCAAATTAGCAAGACGATGTTACTAGGTTCTCTCAGTTGCACATTACATTTTCAACGCTCGTGGTTGGTGTGTACACAAGCCACCCGTAGTCCTTTAGTTGATCTGAGTATTTAAAATAAAATCATCAGGTGTTTCTAGCTGCCACGAGGCACATGATGTCTCTTCTAGCGTTTTAATTTCTCTCAAAGTTTTGATTTATGACCTGATATGATCTTCTATGATAGTGTGACCTGTGTCATCTTCATATTTTCCTACAAGTAATTGGATGCTAGGCTTTGAACTATTGATTGCATATACGCCCATAGGTTCTGCTTTAATATGGAATGCTCCTTTTTCCTAAAAGACTACTACTTCGTAATATATGTGAAATGTTTCTCGAGAAGTTTAAGCTCCTTCTCATCTTAGCCAGTTTAAGCTCCTTCTCATCTGGAAATGTTTCATGTGGTATTCTTCATAGGTATCCCAATTCCCATTTTGCTGTTTCTTGGTGGGAGTTGAACTGAATTTTTCATAGTTCGAAACCTAAAGTTCTGTACGGTAGTCATATAACAAAGTCATTGTTGGTTTATATCTCTCTACCCTTTGAATAATTGAAAATTTGTACGAGAACATTTTGTTGCAGTGATTGAATTACGCCCCTGTGTTTATTTATATACTATGGTTCATGACCAAAATTAATCTCATTTTGTGCAACAGATATGGACACGAAGGTTAAAGCCATGATCAAGCTTATCAATGAAGATGCTGATTCTTTTGCAAGGAGAGCGGAGATGTACTACAAGAAACGCCCAGAGTTGATGAAACAAGTGGAGGAGTTTTATCGAGCATACCGTGCATTAGCAGAAAGGTACGATCAAGCCACCGGGGCACTTAGACAGGCTCACAGAACAATTTCTGAAGTATTCCCAAATCAGATGCCATCAATGGATGAGTCACCCTCTTCTGCTGGCCAAGAAGTGGAACCACATACTCCAGAGATGCCTACATTCTCCCGTCCAACATATGAATCAGATGATCATAACTCCAAGAGGAATGGTTCACACTCTCAGGAAACCAGTGCATTGTCAAACCGAAAAAGTCTGAAGCAGTCCAATGATTTGTCACTCGGTGCTGAAAATGCTCCTCGTGCTGTTTTTGATGGAAAAGCACAGAAAGGCCTAAATTTTGAAAGCCCAGAAGTTAAAGGGAAAGAGGATATCAGCAATGGAATATTAAATATGCAAGAAGAGATTTCGAGGCTATTAGCTGAGAACCAGAATCTGAAACAACAGATGTTGTTGGAATCAGAGCGGGCAAAGAAAGCTGAAACTGAGATCCAAAATCAGAAGGATACTGCTTCTCAGTTGCATTCTGACAAAAATACATCTATTCTGCAGTATGACCAGTCCACTGAGCGTTTATCTGCTTTGGAGTCTGAGCTCTCTAAGGCACAGGGTGACCTCAAGAAGCTAACTGATGAAATGGCTTTGGAAGTTCAAAAGCTAAATAGTGCTGAATCACGTAATAGTATGATACAGTCTGAGCTTGAGGCTTTGGATCAAAAGGTGAAGTTACAGCAACAAGAGCTTGATCAAAAGCTTAAGGAATTGGAAAATCTCCACTCAAGCTTTCAGGAGGAACATGAAAAGCGCATGCATGCTGAAAGTGCTCTTCTTTCCAAGGGAAAGGAGGGTGCTCAATCTAAGGAAGAAGTTCAAAGGTTGACTATAGAGATCAAGATGGCAAATGCAAATTTAGATGAGCTCATGCAGAGCAAGATGCACCTGGAGAGCGCTGTTTGTGAGCTGAAGATGGAAGTCGGGAGCCTTACTGAACAAAATCACTCTTCCGAACTGCTTATACAACAACTCGGCGGTGAGATAAATTCACTGATGGATTCAAGGAGTGAACTTCGAAATGAAATCCAAAGCATTATGGGCACCATGTCACAGCTAAGTGCTGAGAAGGATGGAGCTCTACTTCAACACCAGCAGTCTGTGGAAAGGGTTTCTGTTCTGGAATCTCAGCTAATGAATACACAGTCAGAGCTGGAGGTTAACGAAAATAAGGTGCATATCCTGATGAAAGATGTGGAACGGAAGAGAGAGGAAATTCACAGTATTCATGGCCAGCTACAAAATGAAAGCGATAGGCAAACACAAACTGAAGCAGCTCTTCTCATGTCAGAGAGTCTGCATTCCAAGTTGGAGGAAGAAGTGAAAAGGCTGACACAAGATCTTGACACGACAATAAAGAAGCTAAGTGAGTTGGAAAATGAAAAGTTAAATCTGGAGAATACATCAACAGAATTGAAGAAAACCATTTTAGGTCTGAACTCTGAGATGGATGCATCACTACTTCAACAGCATCAGTCTCTGGAGAAAGTATCTGATTTGGAGTTACAACTCTCAGAGACAAAGTTGAAACTGGAGAAGTCTGAACAGAAAATGCAGTTACTGGAGCTAGAAATCGGACAGATGAGTGAAAGTGTCAGTGGTCTGGAGTTGACTTTGAAAGACGAAGCTGGGAAGAGGGTGCAAGCTGAAACGTCTCTCAGGTCAATGGAGAATATGTATTCTCAGTCTCAGGAAGAAGTGAGTAGGCTGCATCGAGAGATTGAGAAGCTGAATGGCAAATCGAATGAGTTGGAGAACTTGTCATCTGAACTCAAGAGCACCATCTTACTTCTAAACACCGAAAAAGATGCAACCCTTCTTAAGAACCAGGAGTCCTCGATGAGAGTATCCGATCTGGAATCTGAACTCTCACAACTGCAAGCTGAACTCCAAACGAGCCTAGATGGTGAAACCAAGAAGCGTATTGAATGTGAAGCAGCTCTCCTCTTAGTGACGGATCTTCACTCTAAATCTCAGGATGAAGTGAACAAGTTGGCCATGGACATTGAGGAGCTGACCGGGAAATTAAGCGAGGTGGAGAACATTAAGATGGATCTTGAGAACATTGTAAACAAGCATACGAAAGATATCCATATCCTCCGTGAACAGAATCTTTCTGCTGAGCTTATAATAAAAGACCTGCATTGTGAATTGGGTGCATTAAAGGAGTTGAATGTGAAACTTGAGGCTGAAGTGGGTTCACATATAGGTGAAAAGGAGGCTATTCGGAGAGACTTTGTTCGTCAAAGAGAGGAGAAGGAAAATCTTGATGGGATACACCATGCTCTGGCTTATGAGATGAATGCTCTAAAAGACAGCACAGCAGCAAACCAGATGTTGATAGAGGAATTGCAGATTACAAACTTAAAACTGAAGGAGGTGTATGCAAAGAATTTGATTGAAAAGGTGCTTCTCTCAGAAAAGCTTCAAGAGATGGAGAAACTATCTGAAGAATATTCAGTGTTGGAGAACTCAGTTTCGGATGCAAATGCTGAAATTGAAGGACTGAGGGAGAAGATAGAAGTGTTGGAGTCTTCAGAAAGCTCTTTGAACGGTGAGATTTCCACTTGTGTTTCTGAAAAGGATGCTCTTCTATCAGAGCTAGACACCCTTGGTAAAAGTTTCGCTGTTATTTCAGGGAAGAATTCTGCATTAGAGATGTCATTATGTGGTCTGAAAGCTGAGTTTGAAGACATGGGAATAAAATTGAAAGATTCTGAAAAAACATGCCAGGCTCAGCTTGCAGATAACTCAGCTCTTTCTGCAGAAAAAAACAACTTGTTCTCTCAGGTAAATTTTTTAACCAACACTACAAACTCAACCTTTTGTTTTATTTTGTAGTGGAAATTGATATTGATGAATATCCATGGTAGTCTTGATAAGATGTTCTTATTGATATTCTTTTATTAAAATTAGTTCTTGTTCGTAACTACAGAGAGTGCCTCTTTCATTTCAGCTACAGAACATTACAGTGGTTGCAAAAGTCCTGGAAAGTAAGCATTCTGATCTTCAAGACAAGCACACATCTTTGTCAAGAGAGAAGGATCTTGTATATGATCAAGTAAGGAAACTGAAGGGTCTGCTGAGAACAATTAATAAAGAGTATGAAAATGCTGTGAAGTCACATGAAATGCATGCAAACAGCCTAGAGAAGCAGATTTCTTCTCTCCATGAAAAAATCCATGACATGGACGAGAGGCTTCAGGAGGAAGAGCAAAAAAGCATGGGAGCTTCTATTAGTGTGGTGGCCTTGGAGAGTAGTTTGGTTTATGCGAAAGACGAGTATGTGGCTCTTTTAAACAAATGTCTAAAGTATGCATTGGAAAATCATGCTGCGAAGATTTTAATATCACAGCTGGAGGATAAAGCCAGATACCATGAATCGGAGAGGAAAACATTGCTAAAGCTTAATGGGAGACTAAGAGAAGGGATTTCACACCACATGAAGGTCCTTAACATTGACAGAGATTTAGGACCTGCTGAGATAGCTCAGGACGAAATTTTGTTACAGTCTGTTTCAGATGAAACCTCCAGTATTCTGAAACATAAAGAGGAAATTGAAGATGATAATACTCTCATGTACACTGAGCTCTCAGTCCTCTCGACTGTCATGTTGCAGCTAGGAACGGAGTTCAGAGATCTGCACTTGCAGAAGTGTGCCCTTGAGAAAGACGTAGAGAGAGAAGCAACAGAATTGATTTCTTTGCAAATTAAAAATTGCCAACTTTTGGAATCTAATGACCAGCTTAGGCAAGAGCTACAAAATAACAGTGAAAGGGATCATCTGCAGAAGATTGAAGCATTAGTTTTACACGAGAAGCTATCTTGTTTGGCAGAGTCCTACCAGGCTTCGCAAGATAAAATTACTGACATGGCTGAGAAAAACGAGTCCTTGTCTAAGGAACACCAGTCTTTAATTGAGAAGTACAATGCCTTGGAGGACGAGAACGGTACTGCTCTTAGAGAATGCATGATGCTTGAACACATGTCTTTGTTCTTGAGAGGCCATAATAATGAGGTAGCATCTGCATTGGTATCTCTTACCGATGAGACGGCGTTGCTGAGTTTAGTTAAGGGTGAGCTTGATAATGAAGTCAAAGTGCTGAGTGCAAGAGCTATATTGTTTGAATCAGAAAACAATTACCTCAAGAAATATTTAGTCTACTTGACAGAAGTTCTCACGACTCGGCTTATCCTCTTAGAGTTTGACTTGAACGCGGGGAGAAGTATCTCCCAGGAATTGGCTGTTGAACTTGAGAGTTGCATGGTGCAGTTGATGCAGAAGGATGATGAGCTACTGGAAGCAGAAGAGAATGTTCAGCTCATGCAAGCAAAGAACCGGGAATTATGTGGAGTTGTTGGGGCGCTTCAGGTTGCCATTGAAGGTGCTAAAGTGGTGAAAGGAGAACTTGAGAAGAAAATCGTGATCCTGACCGAGGAGGGCACTACCAAGGATGGTGAAATTTTACTACTTCGCCAAGCAAATGAAACTCTTGAAATGGATGCTGGGATTCTGAAAAGGAAGGAGCAGAGTTTGATTTCTGCACATGAGCTCATGTCGGAAGAGGTTGAGCAACATGAAAGAGAATCTCTTCTGCTGATAGGTGAGACAGTAACCTCTTCTGTGAATGTCGCAGTCTACAAAGAAATGGCACTACAGTTTATGATGGAAGCCAAGGCTATTGAAATTAGTGCAATCGCGCAAAAAGAATTAATATTGAATAAAATCTCCATGCGAGATGCCCATATTGAGGCTCTGCAGAAAAATGTAACCGACATGCAGGAAGAAAATGCAGAACTGAGCATGCAGCTAGCACTCATCGGATCTTTGTCTAATCATATCAGTTTGCTGGAGCAAGATGCTCTTTCTCTGTCAAAACCCTACAGCACAGAATGCAAAGAGGTAATATTCATCCATCCTTGATTATTAGGCTAGTAGGCATTGGCTCCCAATGTTATTTTCATGTCATTCCTGCACTGCTATAACACTAATCGGTCATCAATCCTTGATGTGTAAGCATCGTGTACTACTATGGTGGCATGTCATCTTATTCCTGCACTACTATAGTACTCATCGTTGAGTAAGCATTATAAAAACAAAATCACAGTTAAAAGATGAAGCAAATCCATATTTTATCTTCAATACTGCACATCCTCGTGTCATCTTATTTTGTAGCTGGATATTTGTACTAATTTCATGCACAATACATGTGTCACTTTGTCACCGTAGGAAACCTGTATGCAAGAGGACAAGATTGGCCCAAAGTCTCATCGGTTTGCCGGTGGAACTCTGGAGTTAAAGCAGTTAATGTCAAGAATAGAAGCACTTGGGGTGGTTATATCGGATTCCAAGTGCCGTCGAGATGAGGAGTCGACCGATTCCACTGCAAAGATGATGGCAGTAAACATGGAAATCCAAGAGCTTAAAACAAAAGGCAGCTCAGAAATATATTCTGAGAAGGAGAAGCAAAAAGACGGTGAGGGCTCCAAAGGGAAGCAGGTCCAGATGATGAAGGATATTGAACTCGACGAAATATCAACCTACTATCCAGCATACGGTACAGAAGCTTCATCGTACCCAGTTGGAGTTGGCAATGGTGCGAACGCAGAGGTGGACGATGAGATGCTTCAGCTATGGGAGGCTGCAGAGAGGACGTGCAAGAACCAAACAGCCAAGTCGTCGTCATGCGAGCACGAGCACGACATAGAGGCGGTTGAGGAGGTGAAGAGCGAGTACCCTTGGTCGGAGCTATCAAGGGGAAGAGACCTGGGAATCATCAACAAGCTCGAGATGTCGTCTTCAGCAGAGCCTGACGAGTTATGGGGCAAGAATGTGGTGGAGAGGCTCGCTTCTGATGGGCAGAGACTGGCGAGCATCCAAGTGAGCATCGAGGAACTGAAGCGGAAGATGGGTGGCCCGGCCAAGGGGCACTCGGAATACGAGAGCGTGAGCACTCAGCTGCGCGAGACGGAGGGGCTGGTGTTGGAGCAGATGAACCTCAACAGCAAGTTGGCAAAGAAGGCTGAGAATTACCCTGCGCTGTCGGATAGCATGAATGCGGAGCGGGAAGGTGGTTTTCCAAGCAAGAGGAAGATGTTGGAGCAGGTGCGGAAAGGGTCGGACAACGTGGCGAGGCTGGAGCTGGAGCTTCAGAAGATACAGTACGTGCTGCTGAAGCTGGAAGAAGAGCACGAGTACACAAGGCTCAAGGTGTCGGACAAGCGCACCCGGGTGCTCCTCAAGGATTATCTCTACGGGAGGAAGGACCACCGTGGAAAGAAGAAGAGGTCGCCCTTCTGCGGCTGTGTGCGCTCTAAATCCAGGACTGAGCCATGACCATTTTTCGTTGCCGTGGCGGCAAGAAATAAGAAAACCTTTCTCGTCTTGTAAAAAGAGAAAACCATACTTATAGTAGGCGCGTGTCCCCTTTGTAATTGAGCTAGCATGTTAGTATTCAGAATAAGCTTGTGTATCTAGAGTATTTTTTTTTTCAGCTGTCGGTGCGAGTAAAATGTGTTAATTTTCTTCGGCATCAATGAGATATAGATGGATCAGGCATTTTATTTACCTTTTTTTTTGAGAAGAAGGCATTTTATTTACCTTGTATGCATCATCTGGGTGACATCAGATTTTGCACGCTAAATGCTGTCACCCCCACCGAAACCAAGAGCGCAAAGAGGCTGTGTGCTGCTCTTCCCCTCCCAGCGCTGGCAGCCGCTCTCGCACCACTGGGGATCTTGCCGACGCGACGGAGGCGCTTCACGCTGAGTTCGGCGTTGGCCCATATGACATATGTCTATCAGGGCCTCTTGCTTCACTCTTATATGAGAAAAAAATTAACTACAAGTCCATTTACTTGCGTTGACGTTAGCTTTAGTCCCTATGGTTACAAATACCCAAAGTACAGTCACCAAACTTGTTCTAGGGGGTCATCTACGGTCCATTATACGGTTTTGTGTATGTATGCGCTGAGCTGGCTCGAGTCAACCGATGCCAAGTGTGCATTGACTGCCACATGTGCCCAGCCGCTCGATTACGCATGCACGCATGGTTCTTTTTTGCAAAACTGGCAGTTATTAAAAGATCCCCCACCTGGTCCGATCGAGCCACCTGGTCGGATCGAGCCCACCCGCTCCGACCGAGCCCACCCGCTGCCGAACCGAGCCACTCTCCTGCTTCTCCCTTCTCCCCTGGTTCATCGTCGCTGCCGAGGTGGTTCCTCGTCTCCGGCGTGGGCGAGCGTGGCGACGGCACCATGAGCTCGTCGTCGGACGCTGCGCCGCCGCCGTCCGCGCCATTTGGGAGGGGCCTGCGTGACGTCCCTCTCGCACCGTCGCGTCGTGACGACCATGCCTCGCCGCCCCTCTATGGTACGTCACCGTCGCCGACAGGTTCTGTGCTTGATCTGTCCATGAAAGCTCCGGGGAAGAGCTTGCGTGCGAGTCAATTTCGCACAACTGCTAGGGTTTGGGCTATTTCTCCCCCTTTTGCCACCTATGGTGTAGGGTTTAGGGTTTTAGCAGCGGACGTTTAGCAGGGCCACAGATCAAAGCTAGGGTTTCTGATGTGCTATGGATCTTGTATCTAGAGATGGTCCAGGGTTTGCATAGCAAAATTAGGGTTTGATTTTGGAGCATGTTAGGGGGAGGCCATGCTCGCTTCTCCCCTGTTTCTTTGCTTTATATGGCCTGTTTGTTGATCATGATATGAGATGATCGTTTTGCGCATGAGATGATCATTTTGCTCATGAAAGATCATATATTTGGTCAGTGGAGGCCATGAATCCGTGCTTTCTTTCTGCAACATGTATGAAATTTGCTCTGTAAGATAACTGAATTTATATGTGTTAACCTGTTTGAATATTGAAATTTCCGAACTTGATTTAGTACAATAACTGAACATTGACACTGGGCATTGCCACTTTGCTTGTTTTGGTCCAATTACATTACTTTACTGCTTGCTCAGTACCCTTGGTTAGGTCCTGCTTAATCAGTTAACTGAGCTACTGGTGGTTTGGTACAGTAACTGAACTTTTGAAGTTAACTGAATGTTTTCAGCTTGACTGAACCTTCATAAATGTCTCTGTTTATCTTGTCTGAACATTGCAACTTTGAAAGTTTTGCAGGACCCCTAAGCAACTAGTTCTTTGTTGAGGTCATACATGGTGGCTATTTCCTTTGTGCAGGCAAGCATAGGGATTACCACAAAGGCCACTCCATTTGGTATGACTACTGTGACATAGATAACTGGACACCTACTGTTGTTGCTAGTCTGGTTGAGGAAATTGGGTATGAGTTTAAGGGCGGGATCAGGGCTTCCTGGTGTGTTCCTGGGTTGACAGTGTACAAGAATGGATTAAGAGAGATTAAGATGGGAGACAACACTATGACAGAGAACATGAAGGATTGTGTTCTGAATGGGAATCAGTTTCAGCAAATATTTCTTGATCATGATGAGAGCCTGAGATCATATATTTCTCCTGTTCATGTTCATTCTGATGATGAGGATCCTCCATTTGCCAAATTCAGTGGGATTAGGCCAAAGAAGGAGAAGGCACACTAGCAACAAGAAGAGAAGACACAACAACAGCAAGAGCAGCAGGTTGAGCTCACTCTCGTGGAACAGGAGCAGGCTGAGCTCCCTCAAGTGGAACAGGAGCTGCCTCAGCATGATCAAGAGCATGAGCAAGATGAAACAGAGTCAGAAAGTGGAGCAGAGTCAGAAGAAGATGATTTCATACCAAGTCCATCCCAGCCAGGAACTACTCACCTTTCATCTCAGTTTGAGTTTAGGGCCAGGAAATCCTCTAGGTGTTTGAACATGGATGCAGCAGACACAGTTGGTTATTCAGTAATGCAGGATTCAGATGAAGATTACATTCCACAAATTGTTGATTTGAGACATTGATCTACAAGATGATGATGACTTGTTTGACAAAAATGTTGATTGTGACAAAGGCAAAGGTAAAGCAGTCCAAGAAGAAGCTGGTGATAGATACGTCTCCAATGTATCTATAATTTTTTATTGTTCCATGCTATTATATTACTTGTTTTGGATGTTTAATGGGCTTTACTATATACTTTAATATTATTTTTGGGACTAACCTATTAACCGGAGGACCTGCCCAAATTGTTTTTTTGCCTATTTCAGTGTTTCACAGAAAAGGAATATCAAACGGAATCCAAACGGAATGAAACCTTCGGGAGAGTTATTTTTGGAACAAACACAGTCCAGGAGACTTGGAGTGGACATCAAGGAACAAACGAGGCGACCACGAGGTAGGAGGGCACGCCCAGGGGGGTAGGCGCGCCCCCACCCTCGTGGGCCCCTTGTGGCTCCCCTGACCGACTTTCTTCGCCTATATATACTCATATACCCTGAAAACATCCAGGAGCACCACGAAACCCTATTTACACTGCCGCAACCTTCTGTACCCGTGAGATCCCATCTTGGGGCCTTTTCCGGTGCTCCGCCGGAGGGGGAATCAATCACGGAGGGCTTCTACATCAACACCATAGCCTCTCCGATGAAGTGTGAGTAGTTTACCTCAGACCTTCGGGTCCATAGTTATTAGCTAGATGGCTTCTTCTCTCTCTTTAGATCTCAATACAAAGCTCTCCTCGATCTTCTTGGAGATCTATTCGATGTAATTCTTTTTGCGGTGTGTTTGTCGAGATCCCATGAATTGTGGGTTTATGATCAAGATTATCTATGAACAATATTTGAATCTCCTCTGAATTCTTTTATGTATGATTGCTTATCTTTGCAAGTCTCTTCGAATTATCAGTTTGGTTTGGCCTACTAGATTGATCTTTCTTGCAATGGGAGAAGTGCTTAGCTTTGGGTTCAATCTTGCGGTGTCCTTTCCCAGTGACAGCAGGTGCAGCAAGGCACGTATTGTATTCTTGCCATCGAGGATAAAAAGATGGCGTTTATATCATATTGCTTGAGTTTATCCCTCTACATCATGTCATCTTGTCTAATGCGTTACTCTGTTCTTATGAACTTAATACTCTAGATGCATGTTGGATAGCGGTCGATGTGTGGAGTAATAGTAGTAGATGCAGAATTGTTTCGATCTACTTGTCGCGGACGTGATGCCTATATACATGATCATGCCTAGATATTCTCATAACTATGCACTTTTCTATCAATTGCTCGACAATAATTTGTTCACCCACCGTAATACTTATGCTATCTTGAGAGAAGCCACTAGTGAAACCTATGGGCCCCGGGTCTATTTTCTATCATATAAGTTTCCTATCTACTTTATTTTGCAATCTTTACTTTCCAATCTATATCATAAAAATACCAAAAATATTTATCTTATTATCTCTATTAGATCTCACTTTTGCAAGTGGCCGTGAAGGGATTGACAATCCCTTTATCGCGTTGGTTGCAAGGTTCTTATTTGTTTTTGTAGGTACGAGGGATTGCGTGTAGCATCCTACTGGATTGATACATTGATTCTCAAAAACTGAGGGAAATACTTACGCTACTTTGCTGCATCACCCTTTCCTCTTCAAGGGAAAACCAACGCATGCTCAAGAGGTAGCAAGAAGGATTTCTGGCTCCGTTGCGGGGGAGGTCTACGCACAAGTCAAGGCATACCAAGTAATTATCACAAACTCTTATCCCTCGCATTACATTATTTGACATTTGCCTCTCGTTTTCCTCTCCCCCACTTCACCATTGCCATTTTATTCGCCCTCTTTTTCCCGTTCGCCTCTTTTCGCTTGCTTCTTGTGTGCCTGATTGCCCTGATGGCCTTGCCTAAAAACATTGGTCCTCACCTTAGAAGGTTGGAAGAAATCGAAAACAACGTTAGAAGCTTTATGACTTTACAATTTGAGCATAATAATTTCTTTAGAAACGAGTTTAAAGAACAAAAAAGCTTTATGGAATACATGAATAAAGAGCTTGATGATATGTCTAAGGAATTTTATGGTTTGAAATCTCAGTTTGCTCATCTTGAAAACTTAATATCCCAAATTTCGGATAAGCAGGCCACCTTAGTTAATAAGATGGCCGCCAAACCAGAAGGGTTAGAAGGAAATAATGACGAAGATCTGAAAGTGATTGATGTGTCCCCTATTAAATCTTTGTTTTGCAATATGAATCTTGATAATAATGGGACTGGAGATGAGTCAACTTTAGTTAAGAGGTGTCCCAATGATTCGGAGGTTTTAGATCTTGATGCAAAAATTGGTAAAAGTGGGATTGAAGAGGTCAAAACTTTACATAGCAATGAACCCACTATTTTGGATTTCAAGGAATTTAATTATGATAATTATTCTTTAATAGATTGTATTTCCTTGTTGCAATCCGTGTTAAATTCTCCTCATGCTTATAGTCAAAATAAAGCTTTTACCAAACATATCGTTGATGTTTTAATGCAATCTTATGAAGAAAAACTTGAATTAGAAGTTTCTATCCCTAGAAAACTTTATTATGAGTGGGAACCTACTATTAAAATTAAAATTAAAGATCATGAATGCTATGCTTTGTGTGATTTGGGTGCTAGTGTTTCCACGATTCCAAAAACTTTATGTGATGTGTTAGGTTTTCGTGAATTTGATGATTGTTCTTTAAACTTGCACCTTGCGGATTCCACCATTAAGAAACCTATGGGAAGGATTAATGATGTTCTTATTGTTGCAAATAGGAATTATGTGCCCATAGATTTTATTGTTCTTGATATAGATTGCAATCTTTCATGTCCTATTATTCTTGGTAGACCTTTCCTTAGAACGGTTGGTGCAATTATTGATATGAAAGAAGGAAATATTAGATTCCAATTTCCATTAAGGAAAGGCATGGAACACTTTCCTAGGAAGAAAATAAAATTACCTTATGAATCTATTATGAGAGCCACCTATGAATTGAATACCGAAGATGGCAATACTTAGATCTATTCTCGCTTTTATGCCTAGCTAGGGGCGTTAAACGATAGCGCTTTTTGGGAGGCAACCGAATTTTATTTTTGTACTTTACTTTTTGTTCCTGTTTAGTAATAAATAATTCATCTAGCCTCTGGTTACATGTGGTTTCATGTTTTAATTAGTGTTTGTGCCAAGTAGAACCTATAGGATAACCTACGGTGATAGTTAATTTGATCTTGCTGAAAAACAAAAACTTTTGCGCGCACGACAATAATTTTAATAAATCACAGAAACGTGATTTTAAGTTGATTCTTTTTGCAGAAGATTAATAGACAAATTTCCTAGTACTTCCTATTTTTGTAGGATTTTAGAGTTCCAGAAGTACTCGAAAGTTACAGATTGCTACATACTGTTCTGTTTTTGACAGATTCTGTTTTCCGTGTGTTGTTTGCTTATTTTGATGAATCTATGGCTAGTATAGGGGGGTATGAACTATAGAGAAGTTGGAATACAGTAGGTTTAACACCAACATAAATAAAGAATGAGTTCATTACAGTACCTTAAAGTGGTGGTTTGTTTTAGTTTGCTAACTGAGCTCATGAGATTTTCTGTTGAGTTTTGTGTTGTAAAGTTTTCATGTTTTGGGTAAAGATTTGATGGATTATGGAATAAGGAGTGGCAAGAGCCTAAGTTTGGGGATGCCCAAGGCACCCCAAGGTAAAATTAAAGAAAAACCAAAAGACTAAGCTTGGGGATGCCCCGGAAGGCATCCCCTCTTTCGTCTTCGTCTATCGGTAACTTTACTTGATGCTATATTTTTATTCACCACATGATATGTGTTTT
Source organism: Triticum aestivum (assembly GCF_018294505.1). Lineage (NCBI taxonomy): Eukaryota > Viridiplantae > Streptophyta > Magnoliopsida > Poales > Poaceae > Triticum > Triticum aestivum. The sequence continues at coordinate 247,268,664 of NC_057795.1, forward strand.
GCTTGGAGCGTCTGTATGATTTGAGTCTTTGCTTTTTAGTTTACGACAATCATCCTTGCTGTACACACCTTTTGGGAGAGACACACATGAATCGAAATTTATTAGAAAACTCTATGTGCTTCACTTATATCTTTTGAGCTAGATAATTTTGCTCTAGTGCTTCACTTATATCTTTTTAGAGCACGGCGGTGGTTTTATTTTATAGAAATTATTGATCTCTAATGCTTCACTTATATTATTTTGAGAGTCTTTAGAAAAGCATTTTAATTTGCTTTGGCTATAAAATTAGTCCTAATTTGATAGGCATTCAAGATGGGTATAATAAAAACTTCCATATAAAGTGCATTGAATACTATGAGAAGTTTGATACTTGATGATTGTTTTGAGATATGAAGATGGTGATATTAGAGTCATGCTAGTGGAGTAGTTGTGAATTTGAGAGATACTTGTGTTAAAGTTTGTGATTCCCATAGCATGCACGTATGGTGAACCGTTATGTGATGAAGTCGGAGCATGATTTATTTTTTGATTGTATTCCTTATGAGTGGCGGTCGGGGACGAGCGATGGCCTTTTCCTACCAATCTATCCCCCTAGGAGCATGCGTATAGTACTTCGTTTTGATGACTAATATATTTTTGCAATAAGTATATGAGTTCTTTATGACTAATGTTGAGTCCATGGATTATACGTACTCTCACCCTTCCACCATTGCTAGCCTCTCTTGTGTCGTGCAACTTTCGCCGGTACCATACACCCACCATATACCTTCCTCAAAACAGCCACCATACCTACCTATTATGGCATTTCCATAGCCATTCCAAGATATATTGCCATGCAACTTTCCACCGTTCTATTTATTATGACACACTTCATCATTGTCATATTGCCTTGCATGATCATGTAGTTGACATAATATTTGTGGCAAAGCCACCTTTATAATTCTTTCATACATGTCGCTCTTGATTCATTGCATATCCCGGTACGCCGCCAGAGGCATTCACATAGAGTCATATTTTGTCCTAAGTATTGAGTTGTAATTCTTGAGTTGTAAATAAATATAAGTTGATGATTTCCATTTATAGAGCATTGTACCATGTGAGGAAAGGACGATGGAGATTATGATTCCCCCACAAGTCGGGATGAGATTTCGGACTTTATGAAAAATAAAAGAGGCCAAAGAAGCCCAAATAAAAAAAGGCCAAAGAAGCCCAAATAAGAAAAATGAGACAAAAAGAGAGAAGGGGCAATGGTACTATCCTTTTACCACACTTGTGCTTCAAAGTAGCACCATGATCTTCATGATAGAGAGTCTCCTATGTTGTCACTTTCATATACTAGTGGGAATTTTACATTGTAGAACTTGGCTTGTATATTCCAATGATGGGCTTCCTCAAAATACCCTAGGTCTTCGTGAGCAAGCAAGTTGGATGCACACCCACTTAGTTTCTTTTAATGAGCTTTCATACACTTATAGCTCTAGTGCATCCATTGCATGGCAATCCTGACTCACTCACATTTATATCTATTGATGTGCATCTCCGTAGCCCGTTGATATGCCTAGTTGATGTGAGACTATCTTCTCCTTTTTTGTCTTCTCCACAACCACCATTCTATTCCATATATAGTGCTATGTCCATGGCTCACACTCATGTATTGCGTGAAAATTGAAAAGGTTTGGGAACATCAAAAGTATGAAACAATTGCTTGGCTTGTCATCGGGGTTGTGCATGATTTAAATATTTTGTGTGATGAAGATAGAGCATAGCCAAACTATATGATTTTGTAGGGATAGCTTTCTTTAGCCATGTTATTTTGAGAAGACATGATTGCTTTGTTAGTATGCTTGAAGTATTATTGTTTTCATGTCAATATTAAACTTTTGCCTTGAATCTTATGGATCACATTCATGCCACAATAAATAAAATTACATTGAGAATTATGTTAGGTAGCATTCCACATCAAAAAAATTAGTTTTTATCATTTACCTACTCGAGCACGAGCAGGAATTAAGCTTGGGGATGCTTGATACGTCTCCAACATATCTATAATTTTTGATTATTCCATGCTATTATATTACCTGTTTTGGATGTTTAATGGGCTTTACTATACACTTTTATATTATTTTTGGGACTAACCTATTAACCGGAGGACCAGCTCAAATTGTTGTTTTTTTGCCTATTTCAGTGTTTCGCAGAAAAGGAATATCAAACGGAGTCCAAACGGAATGAAACCTTCGGGAGAGTTATTTTTGGAACAAACGCAATCCAGGAGACTTGGAGTGGACGTCAAGGAACAAACGAGGCGGCCACGAGGTAGGAGGGCGCGCCCAGGGGGTAGGCACGCCCCCCACCCTCGTGGGCCCCTCGTGGCTCCCCTGACCGACTTCCTTCGCCTATATATACTTATATACCCTGAAAACATCTAGGAGCACCATGAAACCCTATTTCCACCGTCGCAACCTTCTGTACCCGTGAGATCCCATCTTGGGGCCTTTTTCGGCGCTCCACCGGAGGGGGAATCGATCATGGAGGGCTTCTACATCAACACCATAGCCTCTCCGATGAAGTGTGAGTAATTTACCTCAGACCTTCGGGTTCATAGTTATTAGCTAGATGGCTTCTTCTCTCTCTTTGGATCTCAATTCAAGGTTCTCCTCGATCTTCTTGGAGATCTATTCGATGTAATTCGTTTTGCGGTGTGTTTGTCGAGATCCGGTGAATTGTGGGTTTATGATCAAGATTATCTATGAACAATATTTGAATCTCCTCTGAATTCATTTATGTATGATTGATTATCTTTGCAAGTCTCTTCGAATTATCAGTTTGGTTTGGCCTACTAGATTGATCTTTCTTGCAATGGGAGAAGTGCTTAGCTTTGGTTCAATCTTGCGGTGTCCTTTCCCAGTGACAGCAGGTGCAGCAAGGCACGTATTGTATTCTTGCCATCGAGGATAAAAAGATGGTGTTTATATCATATTGCTTGAGTTTATCCCTCTACATCATGTCATCTTGCCTAATGCGTTACTCTGTTCTTATGAACTTAATACTCTAGATGCATGCTGGATAGCGGTCGATGTGTGGAGTAATAGTAGTAGATGTAAAATCGTTTCGATCTACTTTTCGTGGACGTGATGCCTATATACATGATCATGCCTAGATATTCTCATAACTATGCACTTTTCTATCAATTGCTCGACAGTAATTTGTTCACCCACCGTAATACTTATGCTATCTTGAGAGAAGCCACTAGTGAAACTTATGGCCCCCGGGTTTATTTTCTATCATATAAGTTTCCTATCTACTTTATTTTGCAATCTTTACTTTCCAATCTATATCGTAAAAATACCAAAAATATTTATCTTATTATCTCTATCAGATCTCACTTTTGCAAGTGGCCGTGAAGGGATTGACAACCCCTTTATCGCGTTGGTTGCAAGGTTCTTATTTGTTTGTGTAGGTACGAGGGATTTTCGTGTAGCCTCCTACTGGATTGATACATTGGTTCTCAAAAATTGAGGGAAATACTTACGCTACTTTGCTGCATCACCCTTTCCTCTTTAAGGGAAAATCAACGCATACTCAAGAGGTAGCAATGATCCTACTGAAGATGTGGACATGTGCTTGCCTTCATCTGATGAAGATAAGGTTAAGCTGAATTTCAAAAGTTTCAGAGAAGAGGACCTGGCTAAACCAAAGTTCAAAGTGGGTTTGACATTTGTTAGTGTTGAGTTACTAAGGAGGGCTATCAAGGAGTATAGTTTTCATGAAAGGGCTGACATCAAGTGCCCTAGAAATGATAGGAAAAGAGTTAAAGGCATTTGTGAAGATGGTTGTCCATGGTCTTTGTATGCATCATTTGATGGGAGAATCAACTGTAGAAGTATAACCCAAATCATACCTTCATAAAGAAATGGAGTGTCAACTCATTCACTGCTCCCTTCCTGGCAGGAAAGTATCTTGATTCATTCAGAGTAGATGAAAACATGAACATGAAGAATTTTTTAAGGGTTGTTGTAAGGGCATCCTTTGCCTTAGGGTTTTGGTGATGATGACAACACACGAGCACTAATTGTGCGCCATAGTTTTCTCAGGTACACTTTGTGTGGCGCAAGACAGTTAGGTTTCTCTCTGTGCGAGAAAGATCGAAGACTGAGTTTCGGACGTTTTATTTCCTTTGGTCGTAGGATATCCGTACTATTAAGAGGGAATCCACATCGGAAGGTATTGGGTGAATCCTTCACTTACACATTCTCTGCACCCACCATATACCCTCCATTCGAGGAGAGAGAGGTTCCCCATCCCTTGTTCTGTGCAGTCCTGCTCTTGGCGGTTGTACCGCTTGTTTGAGCGGTTGTACCGCTGGCCAGTAGTTCCGGTCTTACCACCACCCATAGTACCGCTCTGGGGTGACTCCCTTCTGTACTGGGTGCGGTTGTAGACCGGTGGTGGAACGGTAGTTCCGGTTTTTCTTGATAAACAGGTACTACCGGTGTTCACGGCGGTAGTACCGCCTCGGACCCCACCGCCCAGGAACTGCTGGCCCGGCGGTAGTTCTGTGACGCCCTCGATTCAATCGTACACTAATCATACACGCAAATGTGTACGATCAAGATCAAGGACTCACGGGAAGATATCACAACACAACTCTAGACACAAATTAAGATAATACAAGCTTTATATTACAAGCCAGGGGCCTCGAGGGCTCGAATACATAAGCTCGAATACACAAGAGTCAGCGGAAGCAACAATATCTGAGTACAGACATAAGTTAGACAAGTGCCTTAAGAAGGCTAGCACAAAAGCATCTACGATCGAAAAGGCAAGGCCTCCTGCCTGGGAGCCTCCTAACTACTCCTGGTCATCGGCGGTCTCTGTCACGTGGTAGTAGGCACCCTCGGGGTAGTAGCAGTCGTCAAAGGTGTCATCTGGCTCCTGGACTCCGTCATCTAGTTGCGTCATCCGAGAAGAATGGAAAGGGGGAAAAAGAGGGAGCAAAGCAACCGTGAGTACTCATCCAAAGTACTCGCAAGCAAGGATCTACACTACAGATGCAACATTATCAAAGGAAGGTTGTATATGTGGACTGGGCTGCAGAAATGCCAGAATAGAGAGAAGGCCTAATCCTATCGAAGACTAGCATCTTCTGGAAACCACCTTCTTGCAGCAAACAGGAGGAGGTAGAGTAGGATAAAGTAAAGTAGTAGAAGTGTTATCAACCTCAGCCAGAGATCCTTTCTCGACTCCGTGTGAGAAAGCAATCCCAGAGCCATACTATCCAATTGTCATCACAAACCAATCCTCATCACCATCCAGTCTCATCACAAGTATCCAGTTCTAGTTGTATCGATCGGGATACAACTCCAAGTGTCTGTTACCGTAGGACGGGCTATCGATAGATGTTTTCTTCCCTGCAGGGGTGCACCAACTTACCCACCACGCTCGCTTAACTCCGGCCGGACACACTTTCCTGGGTCATGCCCGGCCTCGGCCAAACAATACGCCGCAACCTGACCTAGGCTTAATAGAGAGGCCAGCACGCCGGACTAAACCTATGCCCCCAGGGGTCATGGGCCATCTCCCCGGAAACTCCTACACATTACGTACACGGCCGGTGAGCATACCTAGCTACCTCCTTCAATAAGGTAGGTGCTTACGCAGTCCAGCCCGGCGCGCGCCGCTCAGTCGCTGACGTCTATTAAGCTTCGGCTGATGTATACGACGCAGAACACCCATACTATGCCCACGTGATGGTTAGTGCTATCAGGCCAGAGGCCCCTCGGATCAAATATCCAAATCGTAGTGGATTAGGAACGCGCGGTAACAAGTAGAGACTCACGAAAGATGTGACCCCGTTGCCCCGTCTCGAGGACTTGGGGCAAGGGCTAAGAATGCCCGGCCACGCCTCATAATTATCTCATGGGCACCTTCCAGGTCAACCGACTCCTCATCACTCGCAATTATGCTCGCGCGGGTACCCCTCAGGGTCGACCCGTCTTGAGTAACATGGTTCACTGTAAAGTCATAGTAATCATAGTAACTGTGTGTCTAAACATCAAGGGGAAAACCCGAGGAATCACCCCCGATGAATTCCACTCAATGTAATCATCAAGGTGAACGTAAGAGGAATCACCCCCGAGGTTCACACTTGAGGGGTTGCACGACAGAGTCATATCGGAAGTGGTTAAGGCGGAATCACCCTCGATGACCACGACCGAATAGCTACACTACAGGGTTAACATCAGAAGTGCCGTAGAGGTCTCACCCTCGGCACTCGATAGTAACCCAGCAGTGTCGAGCAACTAAGGGGAAAGTGGTGTGCGGTGCCGGGGCCTGGTCTTCAATCCCGTTGATCGGGTCTTCAATGATGAAGCAGGGGCAACAAGGACAAGGTGGGGGTCACTGATGGATCACTACTCAACCTATACTAAACAGTTTAGGATAAGCAGGTAAGTAACAACAACAGGTTACAATAAATAGGCTATGCATCAGAATAGGAGCAAACAATAACAGTAGCAAAATCTAATGCAAGCATGAGAGAATGGAATGGGCGATATCGGGATGATCAAAGGGGGGCTTGCCTGGTTGCTCTGGCAAGGAAGGGTCGTCGTCGATGTAGTCGATCACAGGGGCAGCATCGGTCTCGGGGTCTACCGGAGAGAAGAGGGGGAAGAAACAGTAAATATAAAGCAAACATAGCATAACAGGACAACAAGCAGAGCTAGACATGTTCTAACATGGTGCTACACGATACCGGCGAGGGGGGGAAGTCAACTGGGAATGTTTTCCCGGTTCCGGACCTGTGTTAGACAAACGACCGGAGGGGGAAAGTTCCATGTTCAGCATGCTAGGGGCATGTGACAGATGAACGGACCGCGTATTCGGATTCGTTGGATTTTTCTGAGCAACTTTCATATAGAAAACATTTTCATCTGATATACGGTTTAATTTCTACGAATTTTCAAAGTTTAAACAATATCTTGGAATTATTTAAAATAACAGAAAAGATAAAATGACGTCAGCATGACGTGCTGATGATGTCAGCAGTCAACAGACTGGCTGACCAGGTCAAACTGACCCGTGGGTCCCACCTGTCATGGACAGTGGACTAACAGAAGTTTAAACTAAGTAAGATAGAGTTATTTAGCAGGAAGGCCCCACCTGTCATGGACTAATGAACTAAATTAATTAGATTTAATTATGAAAAACACTTTAATTAGAGGAATAAGCGGTAGGGCCCGCTCGTCAGCGTCACAGAGACGCCCACTCAGCTCGTTGACTGGGTCAACCCAGTCAACGGGGCCCGCGGGGCCCACTGGCAGTGACCCAGGGGTGGCCCCAGGTGTGCCACGTTGGCGGTGGCCGGCGGCTCAACGCCGACGATGCCAAACGCGGCGGCGCAACACGGATCTCGCCGGAAAACGCGTACAGGGCTCGGGGAGGAGCGGGGCTAGGCTCATTCGAACGAGCTCTCAGCGCCGCGTCCAGTGGTGGCCGTAGCATCGCCGGACTTGGCCGGAATCGGCGCTGGGGCACGGGAAGGCTCGCGCACGTGCGCATTGGGCTCCTGGGAACCTCACAAGCTCGACTACGAGCTCGGACGCAAGCTGCGGCAACGGTGGCCACTGCGACGAGCTTCATCATGGTGGCGGGGCAGCACCAACGGCGACGGCAACTAGGGGGCGAGATCGACGGTGATAGCATAGGGGAAAGGTCGGGGAGCTTACGTAGGAGCACATGGTGGCTCGTTGGAAGGTTAGGAGCAGCAGGGCGTCGGAATCGTAGAGGAACACCGGTGGCTGCCGAGGAAGAAGAAGCTGGCATCGGAGTCGATGCAGGGGCGCCGAGCTCGAGGGGCTGGTCGTGGGTGAAGGAGAGGTCGACAACGGAGCCCTCGGCACGGTCCTAGGTGAAGGGGACGGCGAAGACCGCGTAGACGGTGCCGGCCATGGCGACTGCGGTGGTGGCCGTGGCGGATCTGGGCGAGGAGGATCTGGTGGGAAGAGGGAAAGGCGGAGTGGGCGAGGGGAAGTGGGAGACTGGGAGTGGCAGGGAAGGAGGGGACCGAGACGTCGCGGAGGCTTATCCACCTCGACGTCGGTGAGCGGGTCCGGTGGCGACCGCGCCTTGTAGCGGCGCGCAAACGAGGAACAGGAAGGGAGCGTGGTGTGGGGAGCTGGGCCGGCTGGCTATGGTAGGCCGAGGCCCGTGGGAGGGCCATGGGCTGAGGCCCTTCTTCCTTTTTTTTATACAATTTTCTTTTCTTTTAAAATATCTGTTTTAGCTATTTTAGGCCACTTAGACATTTTGCAAAAATGTTGGTTCACCACTAATATTACCAGAAGAATATGTTCCACATGATGAACATTTTAGATTTCATGTCTGAGCATTTTTGAAATTCACTCATAATTTGAAATTGAAATCAACTGGAATTTAAAAGAGAGAGGAGACAATGATGATCAAACACCTGTTTAGCAAAATGATTAACTTAACCCCAGGGGTTACTGTAGCATCATTACATCGGGGTGTTACAATTCTCCTCCTCTAAAAGAAATTCTCGTCCCGAGAATTAAGAGGTAGAAGGGAACAGGTCGGGGTATTCAGCATGGAGGTTATCCTCGCGTTCCCAAGTGGCTTTATCCTTAGAATGATTTGACCATTGCACCTTGAGGAACTGGGTAACCTTCTGGTGGGTTCGACGTTCAGCTTCTTCAAGAATGCGGATCAGATGTTCTTTGTATGTGAGATCATCTTGAAGTTCAATTAATTCCGGATCCACTTCACGTTCCGGATCCTTGAAGCATCGACGAAGTTGAGACACATGGAAGACGTCATGGACGTGAGAGAACTGAGGTGGCAACTCAAGTTGATAAGCCACCAATCCACGACGGGCGAGAATACGGAAGGGACCAATGTAGCGAGGAGCTAGCTTGCCCTTGACTCCGAATCAATGAGTGCCTCTCAAAGGAGTGACACGCAGATAAGCTTGACCACCAGGTTGATAAGTTGAACCCCAGTGTTTCCGGTCATAGTTGCTCTTCTGGCGGGACCGGGCCGCCTTGAGATTATCCCGGACAATGCAAACCTGTTCTTCAGCTTGTTGAATAATGTCTGGACCAATGAGCGTCCGTTCCCCAGTTTCTGACCAGTTCAGAGGGGTTCGGCACTTACGTCCATAAAGCACTTCGAAGGGTGCCATTTTCAAGCTGGCTCGATAGCTGTTGTTATAAGAGAACTCCGCATAAGGGAGAGATTCTTCCCACTTCTTGCCAAAAGAAATAACACAAGCTTGAAGCATGTCTTCAAGAATTTGATTGACTCGCTCGACTTGGCCTTGGGATTGGGGATGATAAGCAGTGCTCCAGGTAATATGAGTTCCCATTGCCTCTTGGAAACTATCCCAGAACTTTGAAGTGAATATACTGCCATGGTCTGAACTGATCTCCTTTGGAATGCTGTGGAGTGACACAATTCTAGAGATATACAAGTTTGCTAATTGACTAGCAGTGATTGTCTCCTTGACTGGCAGAAAGTGAGCAACCTTCGAGAATTGGTCGATGACGACAAATATAGCATCATTACCTTTCTGAGACTTGGGAAGGCCTGTGACGAAATCCATTTGGATCTTATCCCACTTCCATTCAGGAATCGGAAGCGGTTGTAGAAGTCCAGCCGGTTTCTGATGTTCTGCTTTGACGCGACAGCAAACGTCACATTCTTCAATATATCGAGCAATGTCTTGCTTCATTTTACACCACCAGTACTTCTGACGGATGTCTAGATACATCTTGGTACTTCCTGGATGAATAGAGAGAGGGGTGTCATGCACTTCTTTCATCACCTTCTCTGTCATAAGCTCGAACCGGGGTACTACAATGCGATCTCTGAAGTATAAGGTTCCATCTTCACCAAGTGAGAAATCTCTGGATTTCTCTAAGGCAAGATCCTTTTTCATCAAATCAACATGAGCATCTTTGGCTTGAGCAGACTTAATTGCTTTCAGCAGAGTTGGTTCCAGGACAAGGTTATTCAGAGAACCCTGTGGAACTAGTTGGAGGTTCAGCTTGCATAGCTCTTCATAAAGGCTGGGTTGAGCTTTGAAAACCATGTGATTGTTGCAATAAGACTTACGGCTGAGGGCATCGGCCATTACATTAGCCTTACCAGGGGTATAGGATATACCGCAGTTGTAGTCAGCAATAACTTCCATCCATCGCTGCTGACGGAGGTTCAAATCTGGCTGAGTAAACAGGTACTTCAGACTCTGATGATCGGTGAAGATCTCGCAACGATTACCGAGAAGGTATTATCGCCATAGCTTCAGTGCAAAGATAACCGCAGCAAGCTCGAGGTCATGAACTGGGTAGTTCTCTTCGTGAGGACGCACTTGACGGGAGGCATAAGCAATCACTCTGCGATCTTGCATTAGGACACAACCTAATCCTTGACGTGAAGCGTCACAATAGATGACAAAGTCCTTGCGAGAATCAGGGGGAGCAAGCACTGGGGCAGAAGTCAGCTTGTCCTTGAATGCTTGGAAACTTTCCTGACACTTTTCAGTCCAATCAAACTTAACACCTTTGTGTAGCAGATTGGTCAGTGGCTTGGCAATCTTGGAGAAGTTCTCGACAAAGCGGCGACAATAGCTGGCTAGTCCGAGAAAGCTTCTGACTTGCTTGACAGTCTTCGGAGGGGTCCAGTCAAGAATAGCCTGAACGCGCTCTGGGTTGACGGCAATGCCATCCTTGGAGATGACATGACCAAGGTAGGTGACTTCGGGTAACCAGAATTCACACTTGGAATACTTGGCATAAAGCTGATGCTCTCGAAGCTTTTCCAGAACAAGACGAAGATGTTCAGCATGTTCTTCTTTGTTCTTCGAATATACCAGAATATCATCCAGATAGACTATGACGAACTTGTCGAGGTAATCCATGAATATGTAGTTTATCAGACGAGAGAATGTAGCTGGAGCATTGGTTAAACCAAATGACATGACGGTGTACTCATATGAACCATATTGAGTAACAAAGGTGGTCTTTGGAATATCCTCTTCACGAACACGGATCTGGTGGTAACCCAACCTCAAGTCGAGTTTAGAGAATATCGATGAACCAGCCAGTTGATCATACAGATCATTGATCCGAGGAAGGGGATATTTGTTCTGGATTGTAGCTTGGTTGATAGGACGATAGTCTTGGACCAAACGGTTCGTTCCGTCCTTCTTCTTGACAAAGAGAGAAGGTGCTCCCCAAGCAGAGGAACTTGGACGAATGAAACCCTTGCGAAGAGATTTGTCGATTTACTCCTTGAGTTCAAGGAGTTCATGAGGTGGCATCTTGTAGGGTCGTTTGGCGATAGGAACGGTGCCTGGTTTCAAGTCGATGACGAACTCGACAGCCCGGGTAGGGGGTATACCTGGAAGTTCTTCTGGAAAGACGTCTTGGAAGTCGCGAACGACTGGAATCTTTTCAATTCCCTCAAGAGGTGCTGCGTTCAACACATTCAAAGCATAAAGTCGTGCTTCAGCGTTTTGAACAATCTGGGCATGGTAGCTTACTATCTCATCGGAAGGATGTAGGAGGTGAACGACCTTGGTGGCGCAAACGATAGAGGCAGTATGCGCTTTCAACCATTCCATTCCCAAAATGAGGTCAATATTGGAAGACTCCAGAATAATGGGAGAAACAAGGAATTCCAACCCTTCAATCTCAACGGGAACGTCGCGGCCAATCATGGTAGTTTGACATCGGCCCGCAGGGGTGCGTACCATTATCGGGGTGTTCATGGCCTCGCATCGAATGTCGTGTGTGTATGCAAACTTTTCTGACATAAATGAATGTGATGCTCCTGAATCGAATAAAACAGAAGCCAGTACTGAATTAACAAGGAGAGTACCCATCACAGTAGCAGGCTGGTCTTGAGCTTCATTCAGATCAACGTTGTTAGCCTGCCCACAACCATAAGGTCGGCATCATTGTTACGAGGTTGATTGTTACCACGACCCATAACAGGAAGAGCTAGTTGGTTCTGATTTTGAGGACATTTCCTGGAGCGGTGACCAGGAAGGCCACACTTGAAGCACAAACCATCATTGGGATTGGGAGCAGGAGCTTGGGGTGGTACAGCTCGAAGAGGCTGCCTTTGCGGTGGAGGAGGCAGACGAGGTTCAACATAGGACTGTCTTGGTGCAGGAGCAGTTGGACGATACATGTTGTGGGGAATCCATATCTGACGCTTCTGCGCTGATGGGCCCGAAGATGGACCAGCGTCACGGCTGCGCCTAAGGGATCCCTGGTGTTCCTGAAGGCCAGTCTCAACCTGAATAGCATTGTTCACCAAGGTGGCGAAGTCGGCAAAGTCATGAACGAGCAGTGCTAGCTTGATATCAGGGTGAAGTCCGTCACGGAACTTTTCTTGCCTACGAGCATCAGTAGCAATGTCTTCTTCAGCGTAACGAGACAATTCCAAGAATTCCCGCTGATAAGCATCTACAGACTTGTTGCCTTGGGTGAGGTTACGGAACTCGCGCTTTTTCCTGTCCATGATTCCCTGAGGAATGAAGCGGGCACGGAAAGCGGCTTGGAAATCCGGCCAAGTGATGACCGTTCCAGCAGGTAGGGTACGCCCGTGGCTGTCCCACCATTGAGCAGCGGGACCCTTGAGGAAGAAGGATTCGAAGGTGACATAGCTGGGAGGGGCAACACTAGCAGACTCCATTTCATACGTGATGTCCCGGAGCCAGTCATCGGCATCAAGGGGCTGAGTTGAGCTGCGGTAGATTGTCGGGTTGAGGCCCATGAAGTCCTACAGAGTAACTGGGGATGGCTGCTGGTTCATATTCGGACGAGTAAACTGAGTCATCATTCCTTCCATGAACTGGCAGTTCAGCTCAAACTGTTGCATCATTCCAGCAAAGAATTCGGGCGGTGGTGGATCGTTGCCACCACAGCCACGACCAGCCGGTCTAACCATCCTGCTAACATATAACAGGGGGGTAGTTCAGCATTGAGCATTTGCAAAGACAAGGATCATTCATGATGAAACAGGCATAATGAAAGAGGTACGATGGATACCACTTAGTAGTCAAAACGACAGTGTGTGCACTATTCAAGTTGCTATTCTAAGGAATAACTATGGCTTATCCAACTTTGGGGTGAATGTGGTCACGGGATCCTAATGTTAGAGTTAGTAAATTCGTTTAACCCGAGTAGAAGAGAGATCAGAGTCCCAGAGTATAGACGAGGAGTAAAAGATCCTAATACCACCCAATGGCGACGTGGGCCCGTAAGACACAGAGCCATGTTAGTAAAAGTTTTTCAGTGACTAGACTCAACTTCGGCCAAGGAGTTGGAAAGGGGGCTACCTACAGGCAGTCGGCTCTGATACCAACTTGTGACGCCCTTGATTCAATCGTACACTAATCATACACGCAAATGTGTACGATCAAGATCAAGGACTCACGGGAAGATATCACAACACAACTCTAGACACAAATTAAGATAATACAAGCTTTATATTACAAGCCAGGGGCCTCGAGGCTCGAATACATAAGCTCGAATACACAAGAGTCAGCGGAAAACCAACGCATACTCAAGAGGTAGCAATGATCCTACTGAAGATGTGGACATGTGCTTGCCTTCATCTGATGAAGATAAGGTTAAGCTGAATTTCAAAAGTTTCAGAGAAGAGGACCTGGCTAAACCAAAGTTCAAAGTGGGTTTGACATTTGTTAGTGTTGAGTTACTAAGGAGGGCTATCAAGGAGTATAGTTTTCATGAAAGGGCTGACATCAAGTGCCCTAGAAATGATAGGAAAAGAGTTAAAGGCATTTGTGAAGATGGTTATCCATGGTCTTTGTATGCATCATTTGATGGGAGAATCAATTGTAGAAGTATAACCCAAATCATACCTTCATAAAGAAATGGAGTGTCAACTCATTCACTGCTCCCTTCCTGGCAGGAAAGTATCTTGATTCATTCAGAGTAGATGAAAACATGAACATGAAGAATTTTTTAAGGGTTGTTGTAAGGGCATCCTTTGCCTTAGGGTTTTGGTGATGATGACAACACACGTGCACTAATCGTGCGCCATAGTTTTCTCAGGTACACTTTGTGTGGCACAAGACAGTTAGGTTTCCCTCTGTGCGAGAAAGATCGAAGACTGAGTTTCGGACGTTTTATTTCCTTTGGTCGTAGGATATCCGTACTATTAAGAGGGAATCCACATCGGAAGGTATTGGGTGAATCCTTCACTTACACATTCTCTGCACCCACCATATACCCTCCATTCGAGGAGAGAGAGGTTCCCCATCCCTTGTTCTGTGCAGTCCTGCTCTTGGCGGTTGTACCGCTTGTTTGAGCGGTTGTACCGCTGGCTAGTAGTTCCGGTCTTACCACCACCCATAGTACCGCTCTGGGGTGACTCCCTTCTATACTGGGTGCGGTTGTAGACCGGTGGTGGAACGGTAGTTCCGGTTTTTCTTGATAAACAGGTACTACCGGTGTTCACGGCGGTAGTACCGCCTCGGACCCCACCGCCCAGGAACTGCTGGCCCGGCGGTAGTTCTGTGACGCCCTCGATTCAATCGTACTCTAATCATACACGCAAATGTGTACGATCAAGATCAAGGACTCACGGGAAGATATCACAACACAACTCTAGACACAAATTAAGATAATACAAGCTTTATATTACAAGCCAGGGGCCTCGAGGGCTTGAATACATAAGCTCGAATACACAAGAGTCAGCGGAAGCAACAATATCTAAGTACAGACATAAGTTAGACAAGTGCCTTAAGAAGGCTAGCACAAAAGCATCTACGATCGAAAAGGCAAGGCCTCCTGCCTGGGAGCCTCCTAACTACTCCTGGTCATCGGCGATCTCTGTCACGTGGTAGTAGGCACCCTCGGGGTAGTAGCAGTCGTCAAAGGTGTCATCTGGCTCCTGGACTCCGTCATCTAGTTGCGTCATCTGAGAAGAATGGAAAAGGGGAAAAAGAGGGAGCAAAGCAACCGTGAGTACTCATCCAAAGTACTCGCAAGCAAGGATCTACACTATAGATGCAACATTATCAAAGGAAGGTTGTATATGTGGACTAGGCTGCAGAAATGCCAGAATAGAGAGAAGGCCTAATCCTATCGAAGACTAGCATCTTCTGGAAACCACCTTCTTGCAGCAAACAGGAGGAGGTAGAGTAGCATAAAGTAAAGTAGTAGAAGTGTTATCAACCTCAGCCAAAGATCCTTTCTCGACTCCCTGTGAGAAAGCAATCCCAGAGCCATACTATCCAATTGTCATCACAAACCAATCCTCATCACCATCCAGTCTCATCACAAGTATCCAGTTCTAGTTGTATCGATCGGGATACAACTCCAAGTGTCTGTTACCGTAGGACAGGCTATCGATAGATGTTTTCTTCCCTGCAGGGGTGCACCAACTTACCCACCACGCTCGCTTAACTCCGGCCGGACACACTTTCCTGGGTCATGCCCGGCCTCGGCCAAACAATACGCCGCAACCCGACCTAGGCTTAATAGAGAGGCCAGCACGCCGGACTAAACCTATGCCCCCAGGGGTCATGGGCCATCTCCCCGGAAACTCCTACACATTACGTACACGGCCGGTGAGCAGACCTAGCTACCTCCTTCAATAAGGTAGGTGCTTACGCAGTCCAACCCGGCGCGCGTCGCTCAGTCGCTGACGTCTATTAAGCTTCGGCTGATGTATACGACGCAGAACGCCCATACTATGCCCACGTGATGGTTAGTGCTATCAGGCCAGAGGCCCCTCGGATCAAATATCCAAATCGTAGTGGATTAGGAACGCGCGGTAACAAGCAGAGACTCACGAAAGATGTGACCCCGTTGCCCCGTCTCGAGGACTTGGGGCAAGGGCTAAGAATGCCCGGCCACGCCTCGTAATTATCTCACGGGCACCTTCCAGGTCAACCCGACTCCTCATCACTCGCAATTATGCTCGCGCGGGTACCCCTCAGGGTCGACCCGTCTTGAGTAACATGGTTCACTGTAAAGTCATAGTAATCATAGTAACTGTGTGTCTAAACATCAAGGGGAAAACCCGAGGAATCACCCCCGGTGAATTCCACTCAATGTAATCATCAAGGTGAACGTAAGAGGAATCACCCCCGAGGTTCACACTTGAGGGGTTGCACGACAGAGTCATATCGGAAGTGGTTAAGGCGGAATCACCCTCGATGACCACGACCGAATAGCTACACTACATGGTTAACATCAGAAGTGCTGTAGAGGTCTCACCCTCGGCACTCGATAGTAACCCAGCAGTGTCGAGCAACTAAGGGGAAAGTGGTGTGCGGTGCCGGGGCCTGGTCTTCAATCCCGTTGATCGGGTCTTCAATGATGAAGCAGGGGCAACAAGGACAAGGTGGGGGTCACTGATGGATCACTACTCAACCTATACTAAACAGTTTAGGATAAGCAGGTAAGTAACAACAACAGGTTACAATAAATAGGCTATGCATCAGAATAGGAGCAAACAATAACGGTAGCAAAATCTAATGCAAGCATGAGAGAATGGAATGGGAGATATCGGGATGATCAAAGGGGGGCTTGCCTGGTTGCTCTGGCAAGGAGGGGTCGTCGTCGACGTAGTCGATCACAGGGGCAGCATCGGTCTCGGGGTCTACCGGAGAGGAGAGGGGGAAGAAACAGTAAATATAAAGCAAACATAGCATAACAGGACAACAAGCAGAGCTAGACATGTTCTAACGTGGTGCTACACGATACCGGCGAGGGGGGGAAGTCAACCGGGAATGTTTTCCTGGTTACGGACCTGTGTTAGACAAACGACCGGAGGGGGAAAGTTCCATGTTCAGCATGCTAGGGGCATGTGACAGATGAACGGACCGCGTATTCGGATTCGTTGGATTTTTCTGAGCAACTTTCATATAGAAAACATTTTCATCTGATATGCGGTTTAATTTCTACAAATTTTCAAAGTTTAAACAATATCTTGGAATTATTTAAAATAACAGAAAAGATAAAATGACGTCAGCATGACGTGCTGATGATGTCAGCAGTCAACAGACTGGCTGACCAGGTCAAACTGACCCGTGGGTCCCACCTGTCATGGACAGTGGACTAACAGAAGTTTAAACTAACTAAGACAAAGTTATTTAGCAGGAAGGCCCCACCTGTCATGGAATAATTAACTAAATTAATTAGATTTAATTATGAAAAACACTTTAATTAGAGGAATAAGCGGTAGGGCCCGCTCGTCAGCGTCACAGAGACGCCCAGTCAGCTCGTTGACTGGGTCAACCCAGTCAATGTGGCCCGCGGGGCCCACTGGCAGTGACCCAGGGGTGGCCCCAGGTGTGCCACATTGGCGGTGGCCGGCGGCTCAACACCGACGACGCCAAATGTGGCGGCGCAACACGGATCTCGCCGGAAAATGCGTACAGGGCTCGGGGAGGAGCGGGGCTAGGCTCATTCAAACGAGCTCTCAGCGCCGCGTCCAGTGGTGGCCGTAGCATCGCCGAACTTGGTCGGAATCGGCACCGGCGAGCGGCGGAGGCGGCGGCGTGCACGGGTGCTCGACAAAAATGGCGCTACGGGGCACGGGAAGGCTCGCGCGCGTGCGCGTTGGGCTCTTGGGAACCTCACAAGCTCGACTACGAGCTCGGACGCGAGCTACGGCAACGGTGGCCACTGCGACGAGCTTCATCATGGCGGCGGGGCAGCACCAACAGCGATGGCAACTAGGGGGCGAGATCGACGGCGATAGCATAGGGGAAAGGTCGGGGAGCTTACGTAGGAGCACACGGTGGCTCGTTGGAAGGTTAGGAGCAGCAGGGCGCCGGAATCATAGAGGAATGCCGGTGGCTGCCGAGGAAGAAGAAGCTGGCGTCGGAGTCGATGCAGGGGCGTCGAGCTCGAGGGGCTGGTCGTGGGCGAAGGAGAGGTCGACGACGGAGCCCTCGGCGCGGTCCTAGGTGAAGGGGACGGCGGAGAGCGCGTAGACGGTGTCGTCCATGGCGACTGCAGTGGTGGCCGTGGCGGATCTGGGCGAGGACGATCTGGTGGGAAGAGGGAAAGGCGGAGTGGGTGAGGGGAAGTGGGAGACTGGGAGTGGCAGGGGATGAGGGGACCGAGGCGTCGCGGAGTCTTATCCACCTCGACGCCGGTGAGCGGGTCCGGTGGCGACCGCGCCCTGTAGTGGCGCGCAACCGAGGAACAGGAAGGGGCGTGGTGTGGGGAGTTGGGCCGGCTGGCTATGGTGGGCCGAGGCTCGTGGGAGGGCCATGGGCTGAGGCCCTTCTTCCTTTTTTTAAACAATTTTCTTTTCTTTTAAAATATCTGTTTTAGCTATTTTTCGCCACTTAGACATTTTGCAAAAATGTTGGTTCACCACCAATATTACCAGAAGAATATGTTCCACATGATGAACATTTTAGATTTCATGTCTGAGCATTTTTGAAATTCACTCATAATTTGAAATTGAAATCAACAGGAATTTAAAAGAGAGAGGAGACAATGATGATCAAACACCTGTTTAGCAAAATGATTAACTTAACCCCAGGGGTTACTGTAGCATCATTACACCGGGGTGTTACAAGTTCCGGTCCAACCTCCGCTCCAACTACCGGCCTGTGGGGTTTATTTTCTGTATATGGCCCCGTAGTTGAGCGGTGGTTGTGCGGTAGTTCCGGTTTGTTTCGATAAACCGGTACTACCGGGTGCGCCACCGGAAGTTCCGCTCCTATGCATTTCTGCACATAACAGTTGGATCTTGGGGGGCCTATTTAAGGAGTTGCTTCTCCTACCTCTTGCCTCTCTCTCTCCTCCATTACTGCCATTAAAGCTCTCTTGCCCGATCTCTCTCTCTAGCCACTCAAACTCGTTGATTTGCTAGGGATTGAAAGAGGAGACCTAGATCTACACTTCCACCAAAGGATATTTGATTCCCCCCTACTTTCCTGTGTGGACTTTGTTACTCTTGGGTGCTTGGGCACCCTAGACGGAAGAGGTCACTTCGGAGCCACATTCCATTGTGGCGAAGCTCCGGGGTTTTGTTGGGAGCCTCCAATTAAGTTGTGGAGAGAGACTCAACCTTGTTTGTAAAGGTCCGGTTGCCGCCTTCAAGGGCACCAATAGTGGAATCACGGCATCTCGCATTGTGTGAGGGTGTGAGGAGAATATATTGGCCCTAGTGGCTTCTTGGGGAGATTGTGCCTCCACACCGCTCCAACGGAGACGTACTTCCCCTCAAAAGGAAGGAACTTGGGTAACACATCCTCGTCTTCACCGGCTCCACTCTTGGTTATCTCGTGCCTTTACTTGTGCAAGCTTATTTGTGTTATATCCCTTGCTTGCTTGTGTGCTTGTTGTTGTTGCATCATATAGGTTGCTCACCTAGTTGCATATCTAGACAACCTACTTTGATGCAAAGTTTAATTTGGTAAAGAAAAGCTAAAAATTGTTAGTTGCCTATTCACCCCCCCTCTAGGCAACTATATCGATCCTTTCAATTGGTATCAGAGCCTCGTCTCTTTATTAAGGACTTTGCCGTCCGAAGAGTATGGTTCACACCATAGATGGTGGGGAGGAGCACTCCAGTGTGAACCCGAGCTCGTCTACGGCCGATGGGGGCACCGCGGTCTCTCGTGAGGAATTCAATGCGGCTTTGGACACATTGAAAACCTCCATGACGACCGAGGTTGAAAGCATGTTTAATAAATTCTTAGAAGGGCTTAAACTATCTATCGTGCCGATGAAAGTGGGTGACCCCACTGACAAGGTGACGGATGGTAACTCTGACAAGGGGGAAGCTACTAGTGAAAAAGCTCCTTCTACTAGTGGTAAAAATGGCAATGGCATCTTTGCCCATGTGGAACCTCCACTTACTTATGGAGGACCGATTCTCTCTACTCATTTAAATCATGTCGGCCCTCCTGCTAAGATTGTGATAAATGAAGATTTTGATGCTTGGGTCTATCGCTTTAAGCGTCATTTAAAACATGTTAACACTAATCTTTGGAGAATTATTGAAGAAGGTTTCTATCCGCATGACCCAAGCAACTTCACTCCAAGAGAAGCCACGGATAATCAATTCAACGAGAATGCCCTCTTGATCATTCAAGATGCAATTCCACCCGAAGACATTGCTCATCTCCGACCATTCACCATGGCTAAGGAAGCATGGCACCATGTTGTTTCCCTCTACAAGGGAAGCGCTAGCATCAAACCCTCCGAAGTGGTGCAAGATGAAGCCGACGAGTTTGCAATGAATGAAGATGAAGAACATCGTGTGCTTTGCTGGAGATTGACCACACTCGCGGTCTCACTCCGAGATCATGGGAGTAAGGATATGGATGACAATTGGATCAAGCGCAAGTTCCTCAAGGCCATGATGCCCTACCACAAGGCCATGTCCTCTGTCATCCGTCAAAGACTGGACTTCCACTCCTTGTCCTCAAATGAAGTATTTGATGAGTTTGTGGCAATGAGGATCTTGGACAAGACACCGACAATGCGGTGTTGCATTCTCAAAGAGCAAAGAAGCCCAACCTTGCCTTGAAGGCCAAGGTTATTGTGGAAGAAGAGGAAGATGAGGATAGCAACCCCGAAGATACAAAATATGATTATCATGAGCACATGGCTCTTGCTTCAAGGAAATTTTGGAGCAAGAAGAACACAAGGACCAACTTCAACAAGAACAACTCAAGTCGTTTCAAGGGCAAGCAATGTGTGAGAACATGTTACAATTGTGGCAATGTGAGTCACTTTGTTGTGGATTGCCCTTACGAGAAGCAGGAAGACAATGGTGGCAAGCCCATCCGAAAAGACAAAGCCAAGTCCTTCCCCAACAAGAACAACTTCACCAAAAAGACTCCTACTCGAGGGTTGGTGGTTCAAGAAGAATACCATGAGGATGACGATGATGATGAAGATGGTGAAGCAATGACCATGGCCTCCATTGCCATTGCCACAACTCCACGGGTGTCTCTCTTTGATTCACCCAACGAGAACATCACCGCCAAGTGCCTCATGGCTAAAGCCTCTAACAAGGTAACCCCCAACATCAAAACCACCATCATTACTAATCCCTCCTTGACGGATTGCATTGATGAAACTGAGGGTCTAATGAGGAAGTGAATGAATTTGAGTCTTTTATGAGTAAGCTCAAGGGCAAATCCAAGAAGCACTTTATTGCTCTCTTGGAACAACTTGGTGAAGCCAATGACATGATCGAGGCTCATGAAGAAACCAACTCTAAGATGGAAGGTCATAGTCGTGACTATGCCGATGAGATATCGGATCTCTCTAATGCTCTTGAGGAAGAGCGTGGGCATCGTTTGGCTCTTGAGGAGTCACACAACGATGACCATGCTAAATTAAAGAAAGATCTTGATCATGCTCTTGTTGTATCTCGTGTGCTAAATTCCGAGAAGGCTAAACTTGGGGTTGACCATGCTAAACTCAAGGAGGAGTTTGATATACTCGACAAGGCACACAAGGTCTTGAAGGGTGCTCATGCTAGCCTCAAAGAGTCTCATGATCAACTCCAAGTGAAGCTAACCAAGGAAAAAGCCACCTTTCCTCATATGGTATTAATTGATAATGCAAATGCTACTAACCCGTGCTGTGAGCATGTGCATCTTGTGGAGGAGAATGCCAAGTTGAAGGAGCAACTTGAGAAAGGCCTTGTAACGTGCATACAAGGTGAGAAGAACCTCAATGACCTTTTGAGCAATCAAAAGGAAGTTGTGGCCAAGGAGGGAGTTGGGTTTTCACCCAAGTCCAAGAACAAGAAGAAGAACGACAAGACCAAACGACCTCCCCCTCTCAAGCAAACTTTTGTGAAGGAGGGAGGGGGTGCTCCTAGGGAGAAGAAGAACAATGTAAAGGGTGGTGATGTCAAAAAGGGCAATGCCACCCCTTCTAACAAAGCCGGCGACTTTAAACCATCTTATGTGTTTGTGCCATGCTAGTGATGGGCATGTTCATGCTAAATTTGTTGGTTCTCCTTATGAGTACATTGAATGGTCTATTTGGGTTCCTAAGACCCTTGTTACTAACATCAAAGGACCCATTACAAAATGGGTACCTAAACCAAGCATTGATCTCTTGTAGGTATTTGCTTCCGGTGGGGGATCATGGTTGCTCGATAGTGGAGCCACAAATCATATGACCAGAAGCAAGGACTTGGTGGTGGACGTGCACAAGATCCCTTCTATGCCCACCAATGTCGAGTGGGGTGATGCCTCGTCTTCTAAGGTATTGGGTCTGGGCAAGGTTGTCATTTCTCATGATCTCACGATTGAGAAAGTCATGCTTGTTGAGTCCCTTGCTTACAATCTACTTTCCGTTCGTCAACTTGCACTCATGGGCTTTGCCACTTTCTTTGATATTGATACATAAGCTCGAGGGCGGTATGTCCGGCAGGAGGGCTCGAATACATAAGCTCGAATACACAAGAGTCAACGGAAGCAACAATATCTGAGTACAGACATAAGTTAGACAAGTGCCTTAAGAAGGCTAGCACAAAAGCATCTACGATCGAAAAGGCAAGGCCTCCTGCCTGGGAGCCTCCTAACTACTCCTGGTCATCGGCGGTCTCCGTTACGTGGTAGTAGGCACCCTCGGGGTAGTAGCAGTCGTCAGAGGTTTCATCTGGCTCCTGGACTCCGTCATCTGGTTGCGTCATCCGAGAAGAATGGAAAAGGGGAAAAAGAGGGAGCAAAGCAACCGTGAGTACTCATCCAAAGTACTCGCAAGCAAGGATCTACACTACAGATGCAACATTATCAAAGGAAGGTTGTATATGTGGACTGGGCTGCAGAAATGCCAGAATAGAGATAAGGCCTAATCCTATCGAAGACTAGCATCTTCTGGAAACCACCTTCTTGCAGCAAACGGGAGGAGGTAGAGTAGCATAAAGTAAAGTAGTAGAAGTGTTATCAACCTCAGCCAGAGATCCTTTCTCGACTCCGTGTGAGAAAGCAATCCCAGAGCCATACTATCCAATTGTCATCACAAACCAATCCTCATCACCATCCAGTCTCATCACAAGTATCCAGTTCTAGTTGTATCGATCGGGATACAACTCCAAGTGTCCGTTACCGTAGGACAGGCTATCGATAGATGTTTTCTTCCCTGCAGGGGTGCACCAACTTACCCACCACGCTCGCTTAACTCTGGCCGGACACACTTTCCTGGGTCATGCCCGGCCTCGGCCAAACAATATGCCGCAACCCGACCTAGGCTTAATAGAGAGGCCAGCACGCCGGACTAAACCTATGCCCCCAGGGGTCATGGGCCATCTCCCCGGAAACTCCTGCACATTGCGTACGCGGCCGGTGAGCAGACCTAGCTACCTCCTTCAACAAGGTAGGTGCTTATGCAGTCCAACCCGGCGCACGCCGCTCAGTCGTTGACGTCTATTAAGCTTCGGCTGATGTATACGATGCAGAACGCCCATACTATGCCCACGTGATGGTTAGTGCTATCAGGCCAGAGGCCCCTCGGATCAAATATCCAAATCCTAGTGGATTAGGAACGCGCGGTAACAAGCAGAGACTCACGAAAGATGTGACCCCGTTGCCCCGTCTCGAGGACTTGCGGCAAGGGCTAAGAATGCCCGGCCATGCCTCGTAATTATCTCACGGGCACCTTCCAGGTCAACCCGACTCCTCATCACTCGCAATTATGCTCGCGCGGGTACCCCTCAGGGTCGACCCGTCTTTAGTAACATGGTTCACTGTAAAGTCATAGTAATCATAGTAACTATGTGTCTAAACATCAAGGGGAAAACCCAAGGAATCACCCCCGGTAAATTCCACTCAATGTAATCATCAAGGTGAATGTAAGAGGAATCACCCCCGAGGTTCACACTTGAGGGGTTGCACGACAGAGTCATATCGGAAGTGGTTAAGGCGGAATCACCCTCGATGACCACGACCGAATAGCTACACTACAGGGTTAACATCAGAAGTGCTATAGAGGTCTCACCCTCGGCACTCGATAGTAACCCAGCAGTGTCAAGCAACTAAGGGGAATGTGGTGTGCGGTGCCGGGGCCTGGTCTTCAATCCCGTTGATCGGGTCTTCAATGATGAAGCAGGGGCAACAAGGACAAGGTGGGGGTCACTGATGGATCACTACTCAACCTATACTAAACAGTTTAGGATAAGCAGGTAAGTAACAACAACAGGTTACAATAAATAGGCTATGCATCAGAATAGGAGCAAACAATAACGGTAGCAAAATCTAATGCAAGCATGATAGAATGGAATGGGCGATATCGAGATGATCAAAGGGGGGCTTGCCTGGTTGCTCTGGCAAGGAGGGGTCGTCGTCGACGTAGTCGATCACAGGGGCAGCATCGGTCTCGGAGTCCACCGGAGATAAGAGGGGGAAGAAACAGTAAATATAAAGCAAACATAGCAAAACAGGACAACAAGCAGAGCTAGACATGTTCTAACG
Organism: Triticum aestivum; assembly: GCF_018294505.1. Classification (NCBI taxonomy): domain Eukaryota; kingdom Viridiplantae; phylum Streptophyta; class Magnoliopsida; order Poales; family Poaceae; genus Triticum; species Triticum aestivum. The sequence continues at coordinate 247,293,127 of NC_057795.1, forward strand.
TGGTGCTACACGATACCGGCGAGGGGGGAAGTCAACCGGGAATGTTTTCCCGGTTCCGAACCTGTGTTAGACAAACGACCGGAGGGGGAAAGTTCCATGTTCAGCATGCTAGGGGCATGTGACAGATGAACGGACTGCGTATTCGGATTCGTTGGATTTTTCTGAGCAACTTTCATATAGAAAACATTTTCATCTGATATACGGTTTAATTTCTATGAATTTTCAAAGTTTAAACAATATCCTGGAATTATTTAAAATAACAAAAAAGATAAAGTGACGTCAGCATGACGTGTTGATGACATTAGCAGTCAACAGACTGGCTGACCAGGTCAAACTGACCCGTGGGTCCCACCTGTCATGGACAGTGGACTAACAGAAGTTTAAACTAACTAAGACAGAGTTATTTAGCAGGAAGGCCCCACCTGTCATGGACTAATTAACTAAATTAATTAGTTTTAATTATGAAAAACACTTTAATTAGAGGAATAAGCGGTAGGGCCCGCTCGTCAGCGTCACAGAGATGCCCAGTCAGCTCGTTGACTGGGTCAACCCAGTCAACAGGGCCCGCGGGGCCCACTGGCAGTGACCCAGGGGTGGCCCCAGGTGTGCCACGTTGGCGGTGGCCGGCGGCTCAACACCGACGACGCCAAACGCGCGGTGCAACACGGATCTCGCCAGAAAACGCGTACAGGGCTCGGGGAGGAGCGGGGCTAGGCTCATTCGAACGAGCTCTCAGCGCCGCGTCCAGTGGTGGTCGTAGCATCGCCGGACTTGGCCGGAATTAGCGCCGGCGAGCGGCGGAGGCGGCGGCGTGCACGGGTGCTCGACGAAGATGGCGCTACGGGGCATGGGAAGGCTCGCGCGCGTGCATGTTGGGCTCCTGGGAACCTCACAAGCTCGACTACGAGCTCGGATGCGAGCTGCGGCAACGATGGCCACTGCGACGAGCTTCATCATGGCGGCGGGGCAGCACCAACGGCGACGGCAACTAGGGGGCGAGATCGACGGCGATAGCATAGGGGAAAGGTCGGGGAGCTTACGTAGGAGCACACTGTGGCTCGTTGGAAGGTTAGGAGCAGTAGGGCGCCGGAATCGTAGAGGAACGCTGGTGGCTGCCGAGGAAGAAGAAGCTGGCATCAAAGTCGATGCAGGGGCGCCGAGCTCGAGGGGCTGGTCGTGGGCGAAGGAGAGGTCGACGACGGAGCCCTCGGCGCGGTCCTAGGTGAAGGGGACGGCGGAGAGCGCGTAGACGGTGCCGGCCATGGCGACTGCGGTGGTGGCCGTGGCGGATCTGGGCGAAGGATCTGGTGGGAAGAGGGAAAGGCGGAGTGGGCGAGGGGAAGTGGGAGACTGGGAGTGGCAGGGGAGGAGGGGACCGAGGCATCGCGGAGGCTTATCCACCTCGACGCCGGTGAGCGGGTCCGATGGCGACCGCGCCTTGTAGCGGCGCGCAACCGAGGAACATGAAGGGGGCGTGGTGTGGGGAGTTGGGCCGGCTGGCTATGGTGGGTCGAGGCCCGTGGGAGGGCCATGAGCTGAGGCCCTTCTTCCTTTTCTTTTAAACAATTTTCTTTTCTTTTAAAATATCTATTTTAGCTATTTTAGGCCACTTAGACATTTTGCAAAAATGTTGGTTCACCACCAATATTACCAGAAGAATATGTTCCACATGATGAACATTTTAGATTTCATGTCTGAGCATTTTTTAAATTCACTCATAATTTGAAATTGAAATCAACTGGAATTTAAAAGAGAGAGGAGACAATGATGATCAAACACCTGTTTAGCAAAATGATTAACTTAACCCCAGGGGTTACTGTAGCATCATTACACCGGGGTGTTACAAGTTCCGGTCCAACCTTCGCTCCAACTACCGGCCTGTGGGGTTTATTTTCTGTATATGGCCCCGTAGTTGAGTGGTGGTTGTGCGGTAGTTCCGGTTTGTTTCGATAAACCGGTACTACCGGGTGCGCCACCGGAAGTTCCGCTCCTATGCGTTTCTGCACAGAACAGTTGGATCTTGGGGGCCTATTTAAGGAGTTGCTTCTCCTACCTCCCACCAACCTCTTGCCTCTCTCTCTCCTCCATTACTGCCATTAAAGCTCTCTTGCCCGATCTCTCTCTCTAGCCACTCAAACTCGTTGATTTGCTAGGGATTGAAGGAGGAGACCTAGATCTACACTTCCACCAAAGGATATTTGATTCCCCCATACTTTCTTGTGTGGATTTTGTTACTCTTGGGTGCTTGGGCACCCTAGACGGAAGAGGTCACTTCGGAGCCACATTCCATTGTGGTGAAGCTCCGGGGTTTCGTTGGGAGCCCCTAATTAAGTTGTGGAGAGAGCCTCGACCTTGTTTGTAAAGGTCCGGTTGCCGCCTTCAAGGGCACCAATAGTGGAATCACGGCATCTCGCATTGTGTGAGGGCGTGAGGAGAATATGTTGGCCCTAGTGGCTTCTTGGGGAGCATTGTGCCTCCACACCGCTCCAACGGAGACGTACTTCCCCTCAAAAGGAAGGAACTTGGGTAACACATCCTCGTCTTCACCGGCTCCACTCTTGGTTATCTCGTGCCTTTACTTGTGCAAGCTTATTTGTGTTATATCCCTTGCTTGCTTGTGTGCTTGTTGTTGTTGCATCATATAGGTCGGTCACCTAGTTGCATATCTAGACAACCTACTTTGATGCAAAGTTTAATTTGGTCAAGAAAAGCTAAAAATTCTTAGTTGCCTATTCACCCCCCCCCCCTCTAGGCAACTATATAGATCCTTTCAATTGGTATCAGAGCCTCGTCTCTTTATTAAGGACTTTGCCGTCCGAAGAGTATGGTTGACACCATAGATGGTGGGGAGGAGCACTCCAGTGTGAACCCGAGCTCGTCTACGTCCGATGGGGGCACCACGGTCTCTCGTGAGGAATTCAATGCGGCTTTGGACACATTGAAAACCTCCATGACGGTCGAGGTTGAAAGCATGTTTAATAAATTCTTAGAAGGGCTTAAACTATCTACCGCGCCGATGAAAGTGGGTGACCCCACTGACAAGGTGACGGATGGTAACTCTGACAAGGGGGAAGCTACTAGTGAAAAATCTCCTTCTACTAGTGGTAAAAATGGCAATGGCATCTTTTCCCATGTGGAACCTCCACTTACTTATGGAGGACCGATTATCTCTACTCATTTAAATCATGTCGGCCCTCCTGCTAAGATTGTGATAAATGAAGATTTTGATGCTTGGGTCTATCGCTTTAAGCGTCATTTAAAACATGTTAACACTAATCTTTGGAGAATTATTGAAGAAGGTTTCTATCCGCATGACCCAAGCAACTTCACTCCAAGAGAAGCCACGGATAATCAATTCAACGAGAATGCCCTCTTGATCATTCAAGATGCAATTCCACCCGAAGACATTGCTCATCTCCGACCATTCACCATGGCTAAGGAAGCATGGCACCATGTTGTTTCCCTCTACAAGGGAAGCGCTAGCATCAAACCCTCCGAAGTGGTGCAAGATGAAGCCGATGAGTTTGCAATGAATGAAGATGAAGAACATCGTGTGCTTTGCTGGAGATTGACCACACTCGCGGTCTCACTCCGAGATCATGGGAGTAAGGATATGGATGACAATTGGATCAAGCGCAAGTTCCTCAAGGCCATGATGCCCTACCACAAGGCCATGTCCTCCATCATCCGTCAAAGACTGGACTTCCACTCCTTGTCCTCAAATGAAGTATTTGATGAGTTTGTGGCAATGAGGATCTTGGACAAGACGCCGACAATGCGGTGTAGCGTTCTCAAAGAGCAAAGAAGCCCAACCTTGCCTTGAAGGCCAAGGTTATTGTGGAAGAAGAGGAAGATGAGGAGAGCAACCCCGAAGATACAAAATATGATTATCATGAGCACATGGCTCTTGCTTCAAGGCAATTTTGGAGCAAGAAGAACACAAGGACCAACTTCAACAAGAACAACTCAAGTGATTTCAAGGGCAAGCAATGTGTGAGAACATGTTACAATTGTGGCAATGTGAGTCACTTTGTTGTGGCTTGCCCTTACGAGAAGCGGGAAGACAATGGTGGCAAGCTCATCCGAAAAGACAAAGCCAAGTCCTTCCCCAACAAGAACAACTTCACCAAAAAGACTCCTACTCGAGGGTTGGTGGTTCAAGAAGAATACCATGAGGATGACAATGATGATGAAGATGGTGAAGCAATGACCATGGCCTCCGTTGCCATTGCCACAACTCCACGGGTGTCTCTCTTTGATTCACCCAACGAGAACATCACCGCCAAGTGCCTCATGGCTAAAGCCTCTAACAAGGTAACCCCCAACATCAAAACCACCATCATTACTAATCCCTCCTTGACGGATTGCATTGATGAAAGTGAGGGGTCTAATGAGGAAGTGAATGAATTTGAGTCCTTTATGAGTAAGCTCAAGGGCAAATCCAAGAAGCACTTTATTGCTCTCTTGGAACAACTTGGTGAAGCCAATGACATGATCGAGGCTCATGAAGAAACCAACTCTAAGATGGAAGGTCATAGTCGTGACTATGCCGATGAGATATCGGATCTCTCTAATGCTCTTGAGGAAGAGCGTGGGCATCGTTTGGCTCTTGAGGAGTCACACAATGATGACCATGCTAAATTAAAGAAAGATCTTGATCATGCTCTTGTTGTATCTCGTGTGCTAAATTTCGAGAAGGCTAAACTTGGGGTTGATCATGCTAAACTCAAGGAGGAGTTTGATATACTCGAAAAGGCACACAAGGTCTTGAAGGGTGCTCATGCTAGCCTCAAAGAGTCTCATGATCAACTCCAAGTGAAGCTAACCAAGGAAAAATCCACCTTTCCTCATATGGTATTAATTGATAATGCAAATGCTACTAACCCGTGCTGTGAGCATGTGCATCTTGTGGAGGAGAATGCCAAGTTGAAGGAGCAACTTGAGAAAGGCCTTGTAACGTGCATACAAGGTGAGAAGAACCTCAATGACCTTTTGAGCAATCAAAAGGAAGTTGTGGCCAAGGAGGGAGTTGGGTTTTCACCCAAGTCCAAGAACAAGAAGAAGAACGACAAGACCAAACGACCTCCCCCTCTTAAGAAAACTTTTGTGAAGGAGGGAGGGGGTGCTCCTAAGGAGAAGAAGAACAATGTAAAGGGTGGTGATGTCAAAAAGGGCAATGCCACCCCTTCTAACAAAGCCGGCGACTTTAAACCATCTTATGTGTTTGTGCCGTGCTAGTGATGGGCATGTTCATGCTAAATTTGTTGGTTCTCCTTATGAGTACATTGAATGGTCTATTTGGGTTCCTAAGACCCTTGTTACTAACATCAAAGGAACCATTACAAAATGGGTACCTAAAACCAAGCATTGATCTCTTGTAGGTATTTGCTTCCGGTGGGGGATCATGGTTGCTCGATAGTGGAGCCACAAATCATATGACCGGAAGCAAGGACTTGGTGGTGGACGTGCACAAGATCCCTTCTATGCCCACCAATGTCGAGTGGGGTGATGCCTCGTCTTCTAAGGTATTGGGTCTTGGCAAGGTTGTCATTTCTCATGATCTCACGATCGAGAAAGTCATGCTTGTTGAGTCCCTTGCTTACAATCTACTTTCCATTCGTCAACTTGCACTCATGGGCTTTGCCAGTTTCTTTGATATTGATACTGTGGCCCTCTTGTGGAGCAAGACTCTTAAAGTAGCCTTTGTTGGCATGTCGAGAACAGTCTTTATGTGATTAACTTTTCGGAGCGACCCACTAAGACCGCGACATGCCTAATGGCTAAAGTTAATGTGGGATGGCTTTGGCATCATCGTTTAGCCCATGTCAATATGAGATCTTTGCAAAGTCTTCTCAAGGTGGACCATGTCGTGGACTAACAAATGTTAGTTTTGCCAAAGATCGTGCTTGCAGTGCTTGTATCGAAGGAAAGCTACATGAGAAGGCTCACCCTCTCACGACTATCATCTACTCAAAGAGACCCTTGGAGCTCCTCCACATGGATCTCTTTGGGCCTCCATCCGGTATATTTCTTCAAGAGGAAGAGTGAGACTCAACAAACCGTCATCAACTTTGCAAATGAAGCTCAACGTCAACATGATGCAAAGATCTTGACAATAAGGAGTGACAACAGCACCGAGTTCAAGAACTACACCTTGGATGAGTTTCTTCGTGATGAGGGGATCAAGCATCAATATTCTGCACCATACACCCCTCAACAAAATGGTGTTGCAGAGAGGAAGAAGCGGACGTTGATGGATGCGGCAAGAACCATGATGGCGGAGTTCAAGTCTCCATACAACTTTTGGGCCGAAGCCATCAACACAGCATGTCATGCATCCAATCGGCTAAATCTCCGCAAAGGCTTGAACAAGACTCCTTATGAAATTCTTACCGGTAACAAGCCCAACCTCAAGTACTTCCGGGTGTTTGGGTGTAAGTGTTTCATTCTCAAGAAAGGTGTTTGTTTCTCTAAATTTGAGGCTAGAGCTCATGAGGGCATATTTGTTGGTTATGCTACAAACTCTCATGCTTACCGTGTCCTCAACAAGTCCACCAGACTCATTGAGGAGACGTGTAACATGGAGTTTGACGAGAATAATGGCTCCCAAGTGGAGCAAAGTGGTACTTGTGATGTAGGTGATGAAATTCCTCCCCAAGCCATAAGAAGAATGGGTGTTGGTCATATCCTACCCATTGAGGAACCCCTTGTGGACGAAGGAGAAGGAAAATGCTCCACTCAAGTGGAGCCATCACCAACCCAAGACCCACACGCTTCCGAAGAACAAAGTGAAGGCCCTCAACCTTGTGAACAAGATCAAGGGCAAGATCAACCTCAAGATGGTGGTGAACCACCAAATGATTCCCAAGGTCAAGTTCTCCCCTTCGAGCAAGTTCAAGATCAAGAGCAAGCTCAAGATCAAGAACAAGCTCAAGACGGCGCTCAAGATGATCAAGTTACCCCTCCTCTTTTCACATCCGAGGAGAAATTAGAGCATTGTGCCACGAAGATTGCTTCCAAGCTCACTACCAAAGGTCATCTCATGGAGAATGTGGTTGGAAGCCTAAGAAAGGGGGCAAGCACTCGTAGACAATTAGCAAACTATTGTGAACATCACGCGTTTGTTTCTTGTGTCGAACCCCAAAAGGTCTATGAGGCGCTCGAGGACCCGGATTGGCTCAATGCCATGCATGAAGAACTCAACAACTTCGAGCATAACCAAGTGTGGAAATTAGTGCCAAGGCCAACCGGGAATAATAATGTCATTGGAACCAAGTGGATATTCAAGAACAAGCAAGATGCTCATATGATCATTGTTCGCAACAAGGCTCGTTTGGTGGCACAAGGCTACTCCCGAGTCAAGGGTATCGAGTACGGTGAAACCTTTGCTCCCGTTCCTCGCCTTGAATCTATTCGGTTGTTGATTGCTTATGCTTCTCATCATAATTTCAAGTTGCAACAAATGGATGTGAAGAGTGCCTTTCTTAATGGTCCCATTATTGAGTTGGTATATGTCAAACAACCCCCCGGGTTCGAGGATCCCTATTTCCCTGATCATGTGTACCAACTCAACAAGGCACACTATGGCCTTAAACAAGCCCCACGTGCGTGGTATGAGCATCTTACTGAGTTGTTACAAGATCGTGGGTTCGAAATTGGGAAAATCAACCCCACTCTTTTTACTAACAAGGTCAGAGGGGAGTTGTTTGTGTGCCAACTATATGTTGATGATATCATCTTTGGTTCCCCTAACAAAGCTTTCAATGATGAATTTGCCGCTCTCATGACCTCAAAATTCAAGATATCTATGATGGGAGAGTTGAAGTTCTTTCTCGGGTTCGAAATCAAGCAAAGAAGTGAAGGAACCTTCATCAACCAAGCCAAATACACTCAAGCCATGCTCAAGAGATTCAAGCTAAGTGATGTCAAGCCGGCCTCCACTCCAATGCCTGTCAAATGCCAACTTGACATTGATCCCAATGGTAAAGCGGTGGATCAAAAGGTATTTCGCTCCATGATTGGATCCTTGCTTAAACTTTGTGCATCTAGACCAGATATCATGTTGAGTGTGGGAATTTATGCATGGTTTCAAGCCGCACCTATGGAAAGCCACTTTGTGGCGGTCAAGCGAATTTTTCGACATTTGGGTCATACCCCAAACTTTGGCTTATGGTACCCAAGAGGAGCCAACTTTGATCTTTTGGGCTATACAGATTCAGATTGGGAGGGAGACAAAGTGGATAGGAAGTCCACCTCCGGAGGGTGCCAATTGCTTGGTTGCTCTTTAGTGAGTTGGTCTTCTAAGAAGCAAAGTTGTGTATCTCTCTCGTCCACTGAAGCGGATTATGTGGTTGCCGGTAGTTGTTGTGCTCAACTCCTATGGATGAGGCAAACTTTGAAGGATTACGGTGTCACCTGTGACGAAGTGCCTCTTTGGTGTGACAATGAAAGTGACATCAACATCTCTCTCAACCCGGTGCAACACTTCAAGACGAAGCATATTGAGATTCGGTATCACTTCATCCGGGATCACATTAGGCGAAGGGAGATCAAGCTCAAATATGTCAACACTCATGATAACCTTGCAGATATTTTCACGAAGCCCTTGGATGAAGCAAGATTTCACGAGTTAAGGCATGAGCTAAATATCATTGATTCGAGCAATGTGGTTTGAGCCCTTGCACACCCCACCATACTCATCATGCTTTCTTGTCTAGGTGTAGGCATGGACATAGGGGGAGTGTTGGTCTCTCAATGAACTCTTCCTCCCCCCATTATGCATAAATTGATCAACTCTTTCACATTAGCCATTGTTAATGGTACTTGTGCTTCAAAGACGAGTTTTGGTCATGGGCCCAAGGATAATTCTTCGCGGTGCCATACCCTTTTAACTCAAACATAGGTGGCTCCGGCCACCGCCCTTGAGCTTAGGTGTTTTTCCTTGTTGTGTGTTTATTTTTGCCTAGCTCTTTTCGGTCTCCTAGATGTTTGAATCCTCCAAAGAGTGGTTTTTCTTGTTTGCTTCTTGCACTCTTGAGAGTCTTCTTCATCATATTACAGTGTCTTCTTTCCATCCTAAGCCTCCTCATCCCAAGCCATATTTTCCAAATGTACACAAGTTTGATCTCCCCTTGTGCTTGGGCTGTTGCAACCTGCCGGTACAACCGATGGTCAGACCGGTTCTACTGGTCTTCCCTTCTGCTGTACAGTCTCAGCGGTACTTCCGGTCCTGCATGAGAGGTTCTACCGCTCCTGCCTGTACCAGTATCTCTAACCGGTACTACCGGTGCTTTGACGCGGTACTAATGCTGCTTCTGGAGCGGAAGTACCGCTCCCAACCACCGGATAGCTACAGGACCGGTACTACCACTCCTCGGAGCGGTGCTACCGGTTGACATCTGGGGCTTATATAAGGGGAGCGGGCAGAAAGGGTCTTTCTTTTCCCCTCCGTGCTCGTCCCTCCTCTTATCCCTCGCTGCCGGTTGCTTCGTCCTTCGCCCCGGAGCGCCCTCAGGCTCTCCGGATCGGTCAGCCCTTCATCGGATTCGCTCCGTGGAGGCAACCTCCTCTTCGATCTCTTCTATGGATACCGGTAATGCCCTGTTCTTCTCCTTCTTAGGGTTCCTCGTTTTGAATCCATCTCTAGGGCATTGCTTGTATTCCCACATTTTTGGCCAAATGGTTGGTGGGAGAGATCCGTATAGCCTCCTGCTTCATGTGCATATGTAGAGATAGGAATATGGCATATAGATTTGAGAACGGGCAGTTCACGTTCTTCCACTTGGCAGATTTTCTCCCAGCGGTACTACCGCTCCTTGCGAGCGTTACTACAGCCCGGGAGGTACTATCGGTGGTCCAACCGGAACAACTGGTTTCTCTGAACCTATGTACCTTGTTTCTCTTCTACCCACTTACATGAAACATATTCCTCTGATCTTGTGTACATTCCTCTCATCTTTTCTCGGGTTTCTGTGTGCTCTCTGTGTGCGTCTGCAGGTGCTTCTAGTTCCCGTGCTGCTCGAAAGCCTCAAAACACCAAGAAGAGGGCCCATAGGTGTAAACCATCCGATGACAACGAGGACTCTCATGAGGTGGTGATTCCTACCAAGGCCACTCGTCGGGAGAAGTCTGCTGCTGCCAAGCAACGAGTTGCGGTGCCCGTGCACAAATGGAAGATATCGGACTGGCAAAAGCTTCGTTTCCAGGATCCCTACACTGTTCCACCGAATCCCCATTGGAACAACCCTCAGTTCCGGAATGAGTTACAGATGAGGATTGTGTCAGAAGTGTTCGAGCATCACAAGAACAAGTTCACTCGGATGTGGTCCCATAACATCGATCATTGGAGGGACCACCCCGATTACTTTGGAGAAGCTCTGGCAATCTGTGAAGAGTTTGATTTGATCAAGCTCATGACCGTGAACTGTGATTTTGATGTGCAACTCGTCCATCAGTTCTATGCTACAGTCCACTTCGGCTCTGATGCGGAACGCCATCTCTCCTTTATGTGTTGTGATGAGTTCTTTCATGTCTCGTGGAGTGCTTTCTGCAATGCTCTTGGTTATGAGGATACCGGGATTGAGGGTCAAGGTGGCATCCATCCTCACGACCGTGCTCACCCCATGGAAAAGGTGAAGCTTTCCCCTCTATACATCCCTGGACATGGTATTGTGGGCAAGTCCAATGATCTTTTGCCAGTCTATGACATTATGCATCGTGTGTTCCGTTGTGTGCTGCTTCCCAAGGTTGGGAATCAAGATGATAGCTATGGTCATCTGGTGGATTTGCTTGTGGCCATGAAGACCAAGAGGGGATCCGGTGCCACGTTTGATGTCTCCAAGTGGCTATGGGAGGAGATGTACAATATGGTGTTGTACCGCAAGATACCAATATATGCTCCTTTTGTGATGCAGTTTCTGAGCACAGTTTGGGCAATCCGTAGGCTAGGCGAGCCTCTCACCACCCCTGATAACCTCACGGAGCATGAGGTTAAGGTTCTGAGGTAGAAGAAGCATAAGACTCTGCGTTTTTCTATAGGCAATCAGGAGGATGTGTATGCTACCTCGGACAATGATGACTTTGAGTTAGAGGCTGGGGCCCAGCCCTCTTGGGATGACAAGCTAACTTCCAAGATCAAGAAGACCTTCTACTTACAGACTCACATTCAGAAGAAGCTCTACAAGGCCCATGTTGCTGAGAAGATGGCGCGTCGCAGGCAGATTTAGTTGATGAAGCATCTCAATGTGCCAGGTGCAGAGTGGCTTTGAGAAGATCGAAGATGGAGTTTTCGACATATTTCCTTTGGTCGTAGGATATCCATAATATTAAGAGGGAATCCACATTGGAAGGTATTGGGTGAATCCTTCACGTACACATTCTCTGCACCCACCATATACCCTCCATTCGAGGAGAGAGAGGTTCCCCATCCCCTATTTTATGCAGTCCTGCTCTTGACGGTTGTACCGCTTCTTTGAGCAGTTGTACCGCTGGCCGGTAGTTCCGGTCTTACCACCGCCCGTAGTATCGCTCTGGGGTGACTCCCTTCTATACCGGGTGTGGTTGTACACCAGTGGTGGAACAGTAGTTCCGTTTTTTCTTAATAAACCGGTACTACCGGTGTTCACGGCGGTAGTACCGCCTCAGACCCCACCACCCAGGAACTGCTGGCCCGGTGGTAGTTCCGGTCCAACCTCCGCTCCAACTACCGGCTTGACGGGTTTACTTTGTGTATATGGCCCGGTAGTTGGGCGGTGGTTGTGCGGTAGTTCCGGTTTGTTTCGATAAACTGGTACTACTAGGTGCGCCACCGGAAGTTCCGCTCCTATGCGTTTCTCCACATAACGGTTGGATCTTGGGGGGCCTATTTAAGGAGGTGCTTCTCCTACCTCCCACCTACCTCTTGCCTCTCTCTCCCCTCCATTACTGCCATTAAAGATCTCTTGCCTGATCTCTCTCTCTCTAGCCACTCAAACTCGTTGATTTCCTAGGGATTGAAGTAGGAGACCTAGATCTACACTTCCACCAAAGGATATTTGATTCCCCCATACTTTCTTGTGTGGATTTTGTTACTCTTGGGTGCTTGGGCGCCCTAGACGGAAGAGGTCACTTCGGAGCCACATTCCATTGTGGTGAAGCTCCGGGGTTTCGTTGGGAACCTCCAATTAAGTTGTGGAGAGAGCCTCAACCTTGTTTGTAAAGGTCCGGTTGCTGCCTTCAAGGGCGCCAATAGTGGAATCACGGCATCTCGCATTATGTGAGGGCGTGACGAGAATATGGTGGCCCTAGTGGCTTCTTGGGGAGCATTGTGCCTCCACACCGCTCCAACGGGGACGTACTTCCCCTCAAAAGGAAGGAACTTCGGTAACACATCCTCGTCTTCACCGGCTCCACTCTTGGTTATCTCGTGCCTTTACTTGTGCAAGCTTATTTGTGTTATATCCCTTGCTTGCTTGTGTGCTTGTTGTTGTTGCATCATATAGGTTGGTCACCTAGTTGCATATCTAGACAACCTACTTTGATGTAAAGTTTAATTTGGTAAAGAAAAGCTGAAAAATGTTAGTTGCCTATTCACCCCCCCCTCTAGTCAACTATATTGATCCTTTCAGTTGTTCAGAAGGACTGGGACATGACAACAACTAGGAGCAAACTTAGAAGGGCCAGGAGACTAGTGAAGAAAGTCATTGAAGGAGATGAGTTAGAGCAGTATAACAGTATGTGGGATTATGCAGCAGAATTCAAACGATCAAACCCAGGCAGCTCTTTCTATGTAGGTGTCAATGATGGCATATTTGCAAGTTGTTATTTCTCTCTGGATGCCTGCAAAAGGGGTTTCATGCAAGCCTGTAGGCCTATCATTTGTCTGGATGGATGCCACCTGAAGACAAAGTATGGAGGTGTTATGCTCTATGTTGTTGGCATGGACCCTAATGACTGCATTTACCCTCTAACTTTTGCAGTTGTTGAGGTAGAGAACACTGACACATTGAAATGTTTTCTGTCAAACCTGAAGAGTGACTTGGGCATTCTGAACACAAAGCCATGGACTATAATGTCAGACAAGCAAAAGGGGCTGATCAAGGGAGTGAGATAGCACTTTCCTGATGCAGAGCACAGACACTGTGTTAGGCATATATATGGCAGAATTTTCAGCAAACACACAAAGGAGATGTTCTTAAGAACCAGTTATGGAAGTGTGCAAGGAGCACAACACCAGAGTTGTGGCTGCAAGCATGGAGGAAAATAAGGTCATCATCCTAGAAGCATACAAATGGCTTGAGCAGCTACCACCCAACACTTAGGTTAGGGGCTTCCAAAGAGACTTGGTCAAGTGTGATATCCTTCTGAACAACAACTGTGAGGTTTTCAACAAATATATTCTTGAGGCCAGGGAGATGCATCTCAGATCAATGATTGAGAAAATCAAAACCCAGCTCATGGTCAGATTCTACAACAAAAGAAAAGAGGCAGAGAATTGGCTTGGTTCTGTATGCCCAAAAATAAGAAAAAGAATTGAAAGTAATATAGAGCTGGCAGCTACATGCATGGTTTCAGGGGCTGGTGATGGCATCTTCCAGGTTGACAACAGGAGCAAGACATACATTGTTGACCTCAAGGAAGAGAGTTGTACATGCAAAAGGTGGGATCTTAGTGGAGTTCCATGCCACCATGCAATTGCATGTTGTATACATGATAGAATTGACCCAGAGAGTTTGGTGCACTCCTGCTACAGTATAGAAGCATTCAAGTTAGCATACAAGCCAATTATCAAGCCTTGCAGAGATAGGAGTGAGTGGAAGAAGATGAATGCTTGTGAAATCAAACCATCTGTCTATGAAAAGAAAGTTGGGAGGCCTTCAAACAAGAGTAGGAGAAAGCAACCTTATGAGATTGAAAAGAAAGATGGCACAAAGGTACTGACCAGACATGGAGGCACAATAACATGTTCATACTGTAACAGCCCCAATATTGGGTTATCAATTTTTGTGTTGTTATTTCTTCCTGGCACTCAATTTCAAAATCTTTCTCCTGAGTTTGTTGGATGACCCTGAGATTTCTTGTCATTTCCAACCTTTCAAAACTTGCTCCTGTCTTTTTCAGTGGGCAAGACCTCAGTTGCATCATCTCAAACCCTAATTCCAAATTTTTGGGATTTGAATATACCCTTTGTGATTTCAAAGGGGCTATCATTTCCTTGATATGTTGATCATCCCATATGTTCCTAGAGACCCTCCTATCCTTTTAAACCTTGGATATGCAAAAATATTGCCAAGTCCCATGCAATATTTTTGAATTGTGATTTATTCCTTTTCTTGCCTTTCTGAGGAATAAAATCAAAAGGCATATCTAGCCATCTCCTAAATTCATGTGGATTGGTGGAGTTGATAATTATGCCTAATCCAAGCTCTGGAAATCATATTGGCCATAATTAAATAAGGAAAATTGACTTTTCCTATTTAATACCAATATTGCATTTCTGCCATTTTCTAAAGGAACTACTATTTTTATAGCTGAGAAAACTCTCACATAAATTGTGGAGCTTTCCCTTGCTATATAATCACTAGTTCCATAATCATCTCATGTTCCACAAATCAAAAATTGAGCACATGATCCAATGCAAGTTTCTGCCTTCTCTGAAATTTTGCAAAGGAAGTGCTTTATTCTTAATTCCATTTGAGCTGACAATTGGTAGGGTGTTTAATATTGATAAATAACCCATGGATACCAAAGATGAGCTCAATCCAATCATCCTAGCTCCCTGTGCATTTTTTCAAAGTTTCTGACCAGATTGTCACTTTGTGAAGGAAGTACCTTCATAGAGTTTCCAAATGGGATGAAACTTTTCGATCCTCTCAAGTATCCCAAATCATTAGCCTTCACCTAAATTCAGATCATTTCATTGAGCTATGTGACCACAGGAGCAATTCTTGTTTTCTATCCAAATTTTTAGTTTGTGAAGCAAGTATATTTTATATTGCTCCATTATGGCTGAAAATAATTCCAAGCCTTCTCCTATCCATATAACCCACCTACCCAAGAGTTTGGCTAATTTCATTTAGCCAATATTTCCCTAGGATTTTCTCAAGTTTCTGGTCCAAAGTGATGCTTGTGAAGAAAGTACCAATTTGGCAAGTCCATTTGGGCTGATCGTTTTACAGCATCTACTTATGACCAAATCATTGGGATTTGCCAAGTTATAGCTCAATCCAACCTTCCTAGTGAGTGCTTCATCATGATTCAGTTTCTGGGTCAGATTTGGTGGTTGTACAGCAACTATGGTAAATAGTTGTCCTAATGACCTCAAAACTACCAGGACCGTAGTCCTTGCTACCCTAAGCATCCTAGACATCAATTCTACCATTTACCCTCTCTGGTTTTATCTCTAGCATGTTGCCAAGTTTGCAACAGCAAACTTGTGGAGCTTGATTTACTCATCTCCCTTTGCCTCTGACCGTGTTTTTACCATAGCAATAATCCACTCTGGAAGTATTATGCAGTAGACATGGTTTAACCTCAGTAAAACCCCAGAGTGTGCTATGCCAGTGGTGACCACGAAAGAAGACAGCCAAAACGGTGGTCTAGCCACTGTTGGCCTCTGCATCGCTACTCCGACCGTCCCTGACCTCGCCATTAATGTCTAGCAGCTCCGCATCATCGTCGCCGTTTGCCTGGACCCCGCTCCCCCTCCGTTTTCTTCTCCGGCGAGCCGTGCCAACGACCGAACAGTGCGTTCTTGTGAGCTCGTCTTCTTCCTCGCCGGTGTCCTCTTCCTCCTCTTGTCCTCGAGCTCTGCTCGTCTCTGTGAGCCTCTGGCGCTCGTCCGCTCCTCCCTCGTCGTCTTCCCCCTCCTCCCCGTGACTGCTGAGCGCGGTAGAGCCATGGCCGGACGTGCTCGGCGATGCCCGGCTCGGGTGCCCCTGCCCCAGCTATAAATAGCCCGCCCGCGCGTCGTCCGAGCACTCTAGCTGCTCCCCCTTCCTCCTAGAGACCTCCCTAGCCTCTCCCCTGAGCCCCCGAGCCCCTCTGGCCTTTCCTCATCGCCATGGCCGCCGCCTCGGGCCCTGCTCGATTCCGGCGCTGCCTCGCTCCCCTCGTTGTTCTTCCACCACCACCGCCTCCCCCAAGGTCCGGCGAGCCGCCCCGTAGCCTCGGCCCCCTCAATCCCTCGTCGGAGCCCCTAGCTTGCCCGATGCCCGAAGACCTCCAACATCGTCCGCCATTCTCTAGAACACCGTCGTTCCCCTCATTTTTGGAGTCCATGGAGTGGGGGAATGGGTGCGCCTCTCCGCAGTGAGCACGCCGGTGGTCGGAGCCTCGCCGGAGGTGGCCCATGTCGCCGGGACTCGTCGCCAGAGCGCGGCCGTCTTCTGTCCCGCGGGCGTGCATTGGGGAGAAGAAAGGGAGCGGTCGGCTGAAGCGTTGACCTGGCCAGACTGGCCAGGCGGGCCCCACGACCCCACCTATCAGCGGCCCAGGAGCCCGGCCCCGCCTCTGCCCTTTGACCCAGTCATCGCCACGTCACTTAAGTGAAAGCGCCCCCGCCGAAGCCGTTTTCTCCGATCGAAGACATATTTCAGAAAAGACGCGTTCGGTTTAAAACTGCCAGGGACCTGTTTGTAGAAGATTTTTTATAGATTAGTCCTTGAGTTTTAAATGTCTGTATCTTTTTAACCGTAACTCCGTTTGAGGTAAATCCAACGCCCACGTCTTCGTCTCGTCAAGCCCATTCCGTTCCCATCATTTTCACTATGGTTTGACACTGTGAAAATGACCTCTTTGCCCTTGTCCGTAAATAGCCCTCTCCGAGAGAGAACTGTTTCCAGCAAATTTTTCCGCGGTCGTTTCTCACTTCTTCCCGGAGTATTTGTCGACCCCCAGGCAAGCCAACCTCTTATCATGAGCCCCAAACTTGCATGTTGACTTTGCTTGCACCTTGTGTGTGTGTAGTTGCAGTTTTTCTTCTTGTTTTCATCTGCAGTTGTTTCGTTATGCTTACCATGCATGTGTGTGTTTTTATGCTATCTCTTGCCATGATAATTAGAATGTTGTTATTGATGATGCCATGTCACTACTCTAATTTATTTTCAAGTCATCGTTATAAAGTGCTATGATGATGGTAATGCATCGTGGATATGTTGGTAATTGGTATTGTCATGTTCTTTATGCGGTAAGTGTTCACTTGAGAAGCCCGATGTTTTGTTAAAGCATTTGTATGGCGTATGCTCATTGTTGCATTCATGTTAAAATGCTGGTATGATGATTGATGATGGAGAAGATAATAACATGACTTAATAACAAAACCCCTCCGTCATCGATGGGATCGGGTCATGGTGCCGCCAAATCAAACTTTTTCCAATGCAACTACATTTGCCGGTATGGGACGGCCCTAATGCGGTCTATTGTCATGCCTCTGGTTGGTGCCTCCAACTAGGGAAGGTTATGGGCGCGCGCTACCCTGATCAGGTAGGCGGAGCATAACCTTGTGAGCCCATTGTTGTTGTTATTGTTATGTGCACGTGTCCCAGAGTGGGACGAGCCACGACGGTGGTCGTTGAGGTGTCTGGAGGTAGTCACGGGGCCACCCATGACTAGCCCAGTGGGCAGTGAGTCATAGTGTCCGGGAGAGTGTCGTGGAAGTAGATCGGTTTTGTCGGAACGTCGTTGGTCCACCCGAATGGGAGTGCGAGGCCATGGGTTCCGTAGTGTGGGTACAGTGTACTAACCTCTGCAGAGTGTATTTAAACTATCGATAGTCGCGTCCTCGGTCATGGGCATAAGTTCGTAATAGGGTACACTATCGGTTCTTGGTCGAAATGGAGGATAAACCTGAAATAATTAAGTTGGGCCAGATGTGGTCGGGTTGTGATCGCCGTAAGGATCACGGGCCAGTTGTTGGTCGAGTTGTGATCGCCGTAAGGATCACGGGCCAGTTGTTGGTCGGGTTGTGATCGTCGTAAGGATCACGAGTTTGTCTTTGTTGGTGATCAGGAAATGAGGTGATCACTGTTGGTAAGAGAGTTCGAGGGACTCAGTGCACAAGTTTGGTTGCATTGCATGAGTAATATGTTTGCATGTAAAGAACCATGGTAGAACATGAGATGGTTGCATACAGTTAACATGATATGTCTGCATTTGATATGATTGGTAGTTTATTTTCAGCATAGTTTCATGATGCCATGCCATGCTTTGATGGATATGATTGAGATGATATGCCATGTTTTGTTGTTGCCATGTTAGAAGTAAATTTGCTATACCATGTTGTTGCCATGCTAGTGGATGCCATGATGTTAGTTTGATTTATGTCTTGGGTTGATATTATGCCATGCTTAGTTTCTGATATGAGCTAGGTTGTTGCATTCACTTGGTTCCTGCTTTGTCTTCTGCTTGTCTGGATGCTATGTATTTGGTTGTCTTGCAAGTACATTCAATGTACTGACCTGGTGTGTCATGCTAGTTTTGTAGGTCGTTCACTTGTTCCATCGTGCTAGGCCGTAATCTTGCCAGTCCTGTGAGTTGTGGAGCCCAGCCAGAGTGTTATGCTGCCAAGACTTTCGCCGCCATTTAAATAGACTTCCGCTGCCATGTAAATAGCCTTAGGGCTATGCCAGAAGATTATATTCATCACTGATGTAATTATATACACATGTATTTGATGAATATTCTTGTACCTGGAATGCTGTATCATGGACCTGTCATGCGTCAGGTGTTATCTTGGGCTGACATGCGAAGGCCCCCTGCTCCATGCGGATCGTGGTGCCACAGGGCTTGGTATCAGAGAAGCCAGGCTGGCATAGATTATCCTAGCATTAGATCACCGCCACCATTAACCCGTAATGACCCTAAGGGATTTGACCCATCCCTGGCATCCGGAATGGCCACTGTTAATCAACAGGTGGCGCAGTCGGGACCGACACGTCCTTGCCCCGGTGTCCCTGCCTAGTTATCCGTGAAACATGCAGCAATCCTATCCTTTCTGGTCGGCCGCACCGCTTTCCCTTCGCCATTAAGGGAAAGGGGCCACGCCATGCGGGCCTGTCCCATGTAGCTGCCTATAAATGCCCTTTCCGCTAGCCGTATCGCTCGCTCCTCAGTCCGCCATGTCCCTGCAGAGAAGCTCAGCTAGTGATAGAGGAAAGGTGTCTCGTCTTTCGATGAGATGATGGATATCGCTTTGGTGGAAGTCGACTTTGACGATCTGACTACGAACGTGCGAGGACGTCGTGCCTTAGCAATCGCTAAACCAACTCCGAGAGGTTATTGACCACGCCGGAGCACGATCAACCTGACCACGAGGGTCTGTTTCCTGCGAGCAAACGAAGAACAAGCAAGAAACTGAGATTGCAATCTGGATATTGTGAATATAAGATGAAAGCTTTATTGATCAAGGTGGGGTTATGTGACGCCTTTGTCTGGTCGTTGAACACAAATGAAGTACGTGAAGTTGCAGCTATGGCGAACTTTTAATCTAAACAAAACCCAAAGTCTAAACGATGCCCTAAGGGCTGTATATATGGAGGAAGAGGGGGGGAATTTCGTGGCCCTTGGTGGAGGGGTCCGAAATCAACCCTATCTCTTGTTTCCCCACACATACGGACTCTAAAAATAGCCTATATTTATGTATTTCGAAAATACATGGGCCTGGCCCAATAATAAGGTGATGCGGCACCTAGAATAGCCTCGGGATGAAATTTATGAAGTGGCATCTTGTATATTTCGTCCAAGGCTTCATGCAGCCATTATGGTGGCTTCAAAGTCCTGAAATCATCACTTGTAACTCCGTTCTTGTTCCCCTTGCGCATGCCATCATCTCCATGCTTGTTCTTGCTCCAACGTTCATCCTTCTCCAAGCTAGGCCCTTCATTTGTAAGCAAAACAAATGTATCCAATTTAGGCAGCATCATATTCTCATGAACATTAGAATCATTACCAAGAAACGAAAGTACCTGGTAATTTAGTTGGCGTGCGCGAGCTCTAGTAATTGGTCCAGTATGTATAGCAGCAGGGGTTGTGGGTGTAACAATTGTATTGATGTCCTCATCGGCTAGTAGCACCCCAGTCATGGCTAGCAGCTCCAAAACTCCCACGTACAACACCCGCACCTATGCCGTCAACCACCCTGGCTTTCCACCCCTTCTTGCCGAGATGCTTACCAAAGCATTTGGCAGCAAGACTAGCCCCGATTACCTGGTGTTCCAATCGACACCCGTCCCTCACCTTCATCGCTTTGTTGCAAGAGTGCACATCAGCCTAGGCCCTGCAGCAGATGTCCAGCCTTTGGTTTTACAGGGTAGAGCCATGCCTACCTTTGGTTTAGCCATTCAAGCCGCTGCTGTGGAGGCTATCCTACACCTCCGAACCAACTTCCCGCATGTAGCAACAAGGCGGGAGTTCTGTTTTTTCCCCACTATGTCAAACGCAGTAATGCAGCCTTCTTCCGTTAGCCAAGGAGATGATCCTGCAATCGCTCGCCTGGTGCAATACATCACTGCCCAGGGGATGTTGATTTCAATGTTGCTTGCCTAGTTTAGAGCCATGGATAATAATGTGGTATGAGTAGCCAAGGAAGCTTACCGTGAGGCTCGTAATTTTGCATCTCAAGCTGTTGGCCCAACGCCATCTGAACCAGTGCTATCCTCTCAACTTGTGCTATGGTCCAAGCCAAACATCATCACCCTCGACAAGTCTCTTCTCCGGATCCATCAGCTGCATTTTCCTGGAGCAATTCCAGCCCCACCGCCCCAACCCATAGAAGTGTCAGACGATGAAGATGGAGATTGGCCCAGTCTTCGTCCTCCAGGAGAGCCCCAGCAAGGCCAGTCTTCTGCCTGACTTCAGTCACGCAGTCAGTGGTTCTTGCTAGTCGATCGGTCTGTCGGTTCGTCCCCAATATGAGGATGGAGCCATGTATCCCGGAGTAAGTAGTTTCGATTAGCGCGTAGTGCGTTTGTGCTTTGACCATAGCACAGGTTGTAACCCGTATGCTATGTTATTTGCTTGCTTGCTTTTGTTTGTTTGTTTTGCTTGTCTCTCTGTCAAATAGAAATGTTTGACAGGGTTGGCAATTTGTGCTAACAAGATTTTAATCAGTACGACACATACACTAAAACAACATTGACTCGTTCCGAGTCTCTAATAAAATGTGCGCTGGTGTAGGTATATGTATACCAGGAGTACATATACCCACTAGCATTAAAACACCTTAGTGTGATTTGTCTGGTGTGTTTTTCCGTTGCATGTTTATTGCATCTGTCTGTTTGTTTAGATTTTACTGCATACTGCACGCATACTCGGTTCACCCACGAGTACAATTGAGCAGTACTCGGGGGAATGCAAAGTCACATATCCCTTTCTATTTGTGCATATCCCGTGTGCCAGATTTTCCAAACCCCGAACCTCGAAGATGCCATTTTCATCTCGCCATTTCTCGTCCCCGATCCTTTCTCGTGAACCCGATTGTGTTTCCGGAGAAATGTTGCCAGCTTTATTTCTCGCGATCCATTACAACTCCCCGATACAGATTTCAACTCCGATTCTACCTCGACACCAACATTTCGTGGAGCGATCCGTGAAATTTTTCCCGTGCCCTAAACTGATTCCTGAGCTGGCGTAGCCACCTCACCCGCATCTGAACCCATCACCCACACCATCACTGCCTTGCGTGGCGCCGCAAGTCGCCACCATCGCTCCACCGCAGCACGCGATTACTCCGCCGGCGCAAAGCGACGGAGGACCACCCCGTGCACCATCTTCTTCCACACCTCGAGCCACTAGCCGCGCGTTGTCTCGAGCCCGCTTGTTCCTGATGAGAATCACCAGGAGGATCGACGAGCCGACCAGCGTGCCCAGCAGTGCCACGAGGAACAACCATAGCGCCACCAAGAACACCTCCTCGCCAAAGGAGCTCGGCTCGATCTCGCTCAAACCGAAGAGGTAGTAGAGTGGCATTGTGTTTGTGTGTTGGATGCGAGCTGTGCTGCCGTTTTTATAGCCCAACCCCGGTGTATGGTGAGCGGAGTCCAGGAAACTCGCTCGTCGCCCGATCACCAGCGTCCAGGAGGCGAATCCGCGAGCAGTGCCGACAAGGTGCTAGCCCATGACGTGAGTGCTCGCTGCACCGGCGTCGTGCATGCCGCGCACTACGGCACTAGGGTCCTCATCGCCCTAGGAGCTAGATGCGCATTGCGCCAAGCCGCACGGGAAGCAGCAGCACAGGTGAAGCAGTTAGCCGGAGGTAGAAGAAGGAGGCTGCCAGTGAGCCCTGGACCCACGTGTCAGCAGGTGAGTCCACTGTTCACTGGGTGCATCTAGCAATTTTTCGAGAGTTTGATCTCGAGTGCCCCTAGCCGTGGATATAACCGTGATTTCCCATATCTCTCCCTGGGTGTACCGATTATCGGTGCCCCAACTCGTTCAAATTCAACCAGAGGGTTAATTTTAACCCAGAGGTTTTTCTCCGGAGCGGTTATCTTTTCTTTGTGCTGTAACCCTATCTCGAGGACGAGATTCTTTTAAGGGGGGAAGGTTTGTAACAGCCCCAAAATTGGGTTATCAATTTTTGTGCTGTTATTTCTTCCTGGCACTCAATTTCAAAATCTTTCTCCTGAGTTTGTTGGATGACCCTGAGATTTCTTGTCATTTCTAACCTTTCAAAACTTGCTCCTGTATTTTTCAGTGGGCAAGACCTCAGTTGCATCATCTCAAACCCTAATTCCAAATTTTTGGGATTTGAATATACCCTTTGTGATTTCAAAGGGGCTATCATTTTCCTTGATCTGTTGATCATCCCATCTATTCCTAGAGACCCTCCTATCCTTTTAAACCTTGGATATGCAAAAATATTGCCAAGTCCCATGCAATATTTTTGAATTGTGATTTATTCCTTTTCTTGCCTTTCTGAGGAATAAAATCAAAAGGCATATCTAGCCATCTCCTAAATTCATGTGGATTGGTCGAGTTGATAATTATGCCTAATCCAAGCTCTGGAAATCATATTGGCCATAATTAAATAAGGAAAATTGTCTTTTCCTATTTAATACCAATATTGCATTTCTGCCATTTTCTAAAGGAACTACTATTTTTATAGCTGGGAAAATACTCACATAAATTGTGGAGCTTGCCCTTGCTATATAATCACTAGTTCCATCATCATCTCATGTTCCACATATCAAAAATTGAGCACATGACCCAATGCAAGTTTCTGCCTTCTCTGAAATTTTGCAAAGGAAGTGCTTTATTCCTAATTCCATTTGAGCTTAAAATTGGTAGGGTGTTTAATATTGATAAATAACCCATGGATACCAAAGATGAGCTCAATCCAATCATCCTAGCTCCTTGTGCAATTTTTCAAAGTTTCTGACTAGATTGTCGCTTTGTGAAGGAAGTACCTTCATAGAGTTTCCAAATGGGATGAAACTCAAGTATCCCAAATCATTAGCCTTCACCTAAATTCAGCTCATTTCATTGAGCTATGTGAGCACAGGAGCAATTCTTGTTTTCTGTCCAAATTTTTAGTTTGTGAAGCAAGTATATTTTATATTGCTCCATTATGGCTGAAAATAATTCCAAGCCTTCTCCTATCCATATAACCCACCTACCCAAG
Source organism: Triticum aestivum (assembly GCF_018294505.1). Classification (NCBI taxonomy): domain Eukaryota; kingdom Viridiplantae; phylum Streptophyta; class Magnoliopsida; order Poales; family Poaceae; genus Triticum; species Triticum aestivum. Next base: position 247,316,723 of record NC_057795.1, read on the forward strand.
AGTTTGGATAATTTCATTTAGCCAATATTTCCCTAGGATTTTCTCAAGTTTCTGGTCCAAAGTGATGCTTGTGAAGAAAGTACCAATTTGGCAAGTCCATTTGGGCTGATCTTTTTACAGCATCTACTTATGACCAAATCATTGGGATTTGCCAAGTTATAGCTCAATCCAACCTTCCTAGTGAGTGCTTCATCATGATTCAGTTTCTGGGTCAGATTTGGTGGTTGTACAACAACTATGGTAAATAGTTGTCCTAATGACCTCAAAACTACCAGGACCGTGGTCCTTGCTACCCTAAACATCCTAGACATCAATTCTACCATTTACCCTCTCTCGTTTTATCTCCAGCAGGTTGCCAAGTTTGCAACAGCAAACTTGTGGAGCTTGATTTACTCATCTCCCTTTGCCTCTGACCGTGTTTTTACCATAGTAATAATCCACTCTGGAAGTACTACGCAGTAGACATGGTTTAACCTCAGTAAAACCCCAGAGTGCGCTATGCCAATGGTGACCATGAAGGAAGACAGCCAAAACGGTGGTCTAGCCACTGTTGGCCTCTGCATCGCTGCTCCGACCATCCCTGCCCTCGCCATTAATGTCTAGCAGCTCCGCATCATCGTCGTCGTTCGCCTGGACCCCGCTCCCCTCCGTTTTCTTCTCCGGCGAGCCGTGCCAACGACCGAACAGTGCGTTCTTGTGAGCTCGTCTTCTTCCTCGCCGGTGTCCTCTTCCTCCTCTTGTCCTCGAGCTCTGCTCGTCTCCGTGAGCCTCTGGCGCTCGTCCGCTCCTCCCCTCGTCGTCTTCCCCCTCCTCCCCGTGACTGATGAGCACGGTAGAGCCATGGCCGGACGCGCTCGGCGGTGCCCGGCTCGGGTGCCCCTGCCCTGGCTATAGATAGCCCGCCCGCGCCTCGTCCGAGCACTCCAGCAGCTCCCCCTTCCTCCTAGAGACCTCCCTAGCCTCTCCCCCGAGCTACCAAGCCCTTCTGGCCTTTCCTCATCGCCATGGCCGCCGCCTCGGGCCCTGCTCGATTCCGGCGCTGCCTCGCTTCCCTCGCTGTTCTTCCACCACTAGCACCTCCCCCAAGGTCCGGCGAGACGCCCCGTAGCCTCAGCCCCCTCGATCCCTCGCCGGAGCCCCTAGCTAGCCCGATGCCCGAAGACCTCCAACGTCGTCCGCCATTCTCTAGAACGCTGTCGTTCCCCTCATTTTTGGAGTCCATGGAGTGGGGGAACGGGTGCGCCTCTCCGCGGTGAGCACGCCGGTGGCCGGAGCCTCGCCGGAGGTGGCCCGTGTCACCGGGACTCGTCGCTGGAGCGCGGCCGTCTTCTGTCCCACGGGCGTGCGTCGGGGAGAAGAAAGGGAGCGGCCGGCTGAAGCGTTGACCTGGCCAGACTGGCCAGGCGGGCCCCGCGGCCCCACCTGTCAGCGGCCCAGGAGCTCGGCCCCGCCTCTGCCCTTTGACCCAGTCATCGCCACGTCACTTAAGTGAAAGCGCCCCCGCCGAAGCCGTTTTCTCCGACCGAAGACGTATTTCAGAAAATACACGTTCGGTTTAAAACTGCCAGGGACCTATTTGTAGAAGAATTTTTACAGATTAGTCCCTGAGTTTTAAATGTCAGTATCTTTTTAACCGTAACTCCGTTTGAGGTAAATCTAACGCCCACGTCTTCATCTCGTCGAGCCCGTTCCGTTCCCATCATTTTTACTATGGTTTGACACTGTGAAAATGACCTCTTTGCCCTTGTCCGTAAACAGCCCCCTCCAAGAGAGAACTGTTTCCGGCAAATTTTTCCGCGGTCGTTTCTCACTTCTTACCTGAGTATTTGTCGACCCCCAGGCAAGCCAACCTCTTATCATGTGCCCTGAACTTGCATGTTGACTTTTCTTGCACCTTGTGTGTGTGTAGTTGTAGTTTTTCTTCTCGTTTTCATCTGCAGTTGTTCCGTTATGCTTACCATGCATGTCTGTGTTTTTATGCTATCTCATTCCATGATAATTAGAATGTTGTTATTGATGACGCCATGTCACTACTCTAATTTATTTTCAAGTCATCGTTATAAAGTGCTATGATGATGGTAATGCATCGTGGATATGTTAGTAATTGGCATTGTCATGTTCTTTATGATGTAAGTGTTCACTTGAGAAGCCCGATGTTTTGTTAAAGCAGTTGTATGGCGTATGCTCATTGTTGCATTCATGTTAAAATGCTGGTATGATGATTGATGATGGAGAACATAATAACATGACTTAATAACAAAATCCCTCTGTCATCGATGGGATCGAGTCATAGTGCCGCCAAATCAAACTTTTTCAAGTGCAACCACATTTGCCGGTATGGGACGGCCCTAATGCGGTCTATTGTCGTGCCTCTGGTCGGTGCCTCCAACTAGGGAAGGTTATGGGCGCGTGCTACCCTGATCAGGTAGGCGGAGCATAACCTTGTGAGCCTGTTGTTGTTGTTATGTGCATGTGTCCTAGAGTGCGACGGGCCATGACAGTGGTCGTTGAGGTGTCTGGAGGTAGACACGGTGCCACCCATGACTAGCCCAGTGGGGAGTGAGTCGGAGTGGCCGGGAGAGTGTCATGGCAGTAGATCGGTTTGTCGGAACGCCGTTGGTCCACCCGAATGGGAGTGCGAGGCCATGGGTTCCGTAGTGTGGGTATAGTGTACTAACCTCTGCAGAGTGTATTTAAACTATCGATAGCCGCGTCCTCGGTCATGGGCATAAGTTCATAGTAGGGTACACTATCGGTTCTTGGTCAAAATGAAGGATAAACCTGAAATAATTAAGCTGGGCCAGATGTGGTCGGGTTGTGATCTCCGTAAGGATCACGGGCCAGTTGTTGGTCGGGTTGTGATCGCCATAAGGATCACGGGCCAGTTGTTGGTCGGGTTGTGATCGCCGTAAGGATCACGAGTTTGTCTCTGTTGGTGATCAGGAAATGAGGTGATCATCGTTGGTAAGAGAGTCCAAGGGACTCAGTGCACAAGTTTGGTTGCATTGCATGAGTAATATGTTTGCATGTAAAGAACCATGGTAGAACATGAGATGGTTGCATACAGTTAACATGCTATGTCTGCATTTGATATGATTGGTAGTTTATTTTCAGCATAGTTTCATGATGCCATGCCATGCTTTGATGGATATGATTGAGATGATATGCCATGTTTTGCTGTTGCCATGTTAGAAGTAAATTTGATATACCATGTTGTTTCCATGCTAGTGGATGCCCTGATGTTAGTTTGATTTATGTCTTGGGTTGATATTATGCCATGCTTAGTTTCTGATATGAGTTAGGTTGTTGCATTCGCTTGGTTCCTGCTTTGTCTTCTGCTTGTTTGGATGCTATGTATTTGGTTGTCTTGCAAGTACATTCAATGTACTGACCTGGTGTGTCATGCCAATTTTATAGGTCGTTCACTTGTTCCATCGTGTTAGGCCGTAATCTTGCCAGTCCTGTGAGTTGTGGAGCCCAGTCAGAGTGTTATGCTGCCAAGACTTCCGCCACCATTTAAATAGACTTCCGCTGCCATGTAAATAGTCTTAGGGCTATGCCAGAAGATTATATTCATCACTGATGTAATTATATACACATGTATTTGATGAATATTCTTGTACCTGAAATGCTGTATCATGGACCTGTCGTGCGTCAGGTGTTATCCTGGGCTGACGTGCGAAGGCCCCCTTCTCCATGCGGATCGGGGTGCCACACATACTGTCATGAACAGGGCCACAACATCAAAGGATGTAATACTAGAAAAGCTGGCATTTTGCCAAAACTATCAGTGAGAAGGGGGCACGGGCTATTCCTGAGGATGTGTCTGATGATGAACCAGTTATGGCACAACAAGATGGTGGGCAAGTCACACAGGAGGAGGTTCATGTCACACAAGATGATGGGCAAGTCACACAGGAGGAGGTTCATGTCACACAATATGATGGGCAAGTCACACAGGAGGAGGTTCATGCCACACAAGATGATGGCCAACTTACACACGAGGATGTCAATGCCACAAAGAATGATTGCCCAATGCAGCAACAAGAGGATGAATATGATACAACAATGTTTTTCAGGTAAATTCTAATCTTTTTTGTCCATTTCTTTTAGGGTGTATTTAATATGATAACATAACAACATCGGTACATATTCAACATTCCAAGATAACATAACAACATCGGTACATAACTCCAGTCTTCATAATACTTGATCGGTTATCCATTACAACCATCACAGCATGCAACCATTACAACCATCAAAGCATGCATCCAAACCTAAAACAAGTACTTAATCTACTTAGTGTGCTCACTGATTTCACTACATCTCACTTCTTCATGACTACTATGAAACACAACACACAAAGCACCATAACAGCAGCCATCACCAGTTTTAGTAGCAGTAGGATTTCTCTACCTAATCCAAGCAGCATAGCAACTTGTTGCTTGGTAGCAAAGTTCTTCTCACTAGGTGTGCCAAATGACCCAAAATCAACTCTACCAGCACCTCTCCCAGCCATGCCTCTTCCAGCTATGCTTCTTGTGTTCATTGCTTCATTCCTCTTCCTCTCAAGCTCCTCGCTTTTATCCTCAGCTGCTCCTATTGCATCCACAATAACATCACGAACAAGAACCCTATGTTCAACAAGATGCTGCACATATTCAAGCTTCCAACGCCAGAAATCACGGGTGACCTATAAAACAGAGGAAATACAACATATTCAGTTAACTGAAAAACTTCAGTTAACTACAAAGTTCAGTTAACTATTAGGGCATATTCAGTTAACCATAAAACACACTAAACAAAGCATATTCAGCAGCACCCAATTGCAGTACCCTAATCTGACCCAATTGCAGCACCCTGTGCAGTCTTATAGATCAATCTGATGCATATGCAGTAACTATTAGGGCAAAGGAACTTGACATGGTGTTTGGTGCACCTGTAGAAGACCCACCCCTCGTGCTCGTCGGTGCCAGGGCGGTAGAACTTGACCTGCTCGCCACAATCCGGGCACGGGATCAATGGAACCACAACGGAGTGGCCACATAGCCAAGATCGAACAGAGCTCGAAGATGACATGAGGAGAGAGGGCGGCGGCAATGGCTGCGGCGGCGGAGAGAGGGCGGCGGTGGTGGCGATGCGGCGGCGGTGGGAGGCGGCGACGACGGAGTCTACGAGCTAGGGTTGGGAGCGGCAGCGGGTTGGGCTCGATCCGAGCGGCAGCGGTTGGGCTCGGTCCGAGCGGGTATGGCTCGATCAGGCCAGGTGTGCGACCAGGTGGGGGGGCAGATCTTTTAATAACTGCCAGTTTTGCAAAAAAAAAAATGTGTGCATGCGTAATCGAGCGGCTGGGCACATGTGGCAGTCAATGCACACTTGGCATCGGTTGACCAGAGTCAGCTCAGCACATACATACACAAAACCGTATAATGGACCGTAGATGAACCCCTAGATCAAGTTTGGTGACTGTATTTTGGGTATTTGTAACCACATGGACTAAAGCTAACGCCAGCGCAAGTAAATGGACATGTAGTGAATTTTTCTCCTCTTATATCTAAGGTTGTGTATGCGCAAGGCTCAGGCGGCGGGGACTTCTCTACCCCACCTTGTTCCGCTCGACCTTGTCCTCGTCCTGGAAGGGCTTTCTTATAGTCGATCGTGGATGTTTGCAGGACTGATGGTTCACCAAAATGACATGTCCACCGGGACCAGACTGCTCCTCATCGAGGAGCCATCTCCGGTGGCTCGGCCTCGTCAAGGCAGCGCAGGCTGAATATATATATTGCTCGAAAGCAGATAAAGCCAAGAGTCATCTCTTAGACTTTGGCTCATCTTCCTTTGACATGCGGTTGAGGCCTTGCGGTGCACCCTTTGACGGCATCGCTCCGGTTCTGGCGGCCATGGACCTGCGTTCTCTAGTGTCCATAGCCTGCTAGCGTCCTCTATCGGCGTGGTTCCGGTCCCGGCGCTCCGACTGCTGCGTCCTCTCCAGTCTTCGGCTCGTTGGCGCCCCGGGGGCTCCATCCCCGGCAGCTTGGAGTATGCGCTCCTTTCCGGCTTGTGACGCCCGGATAATTAGGCTACAATAATCCCGCGTTAACGATGCCACATCACCTCGGTTACTGTTGATAAACTCGAGTTAGTTCAAAAACGATTCAAATTAAAATTTAAAATATAGGCAAACAATAAAAGTTTTCAAATATTAAAATTTAAATGTTCGGAGTGAACCAAATAATACATAGGTAATTATGGTGGAGGAACCACACTCTTATAAAATGTGTAATTATTCTAAAATGAATAAAACAGTAGCAAAACCGATATTTAAATGCTTTTATAAATAAATAAAATACTAAACTAAATTGTTTTGGGATAAAACCTTTTGTGGCAGTGGTTTCATGGTATTACTAATTTAGGGATCATTTTAATATTAAGTAAAAAGTAAACTTAAAAGAAAGTAAAATAAAAACAAAAAGAAAATAAATAGAAAGAAAAGAAAACACAAAACCAGAAAAGAAAACTAACAAAAAAAAAGAAGGAAGAAAGACCCCCCCTGCTGGGCCAAGTGGCCCAGCTGGCCTCCACCGGCCCAGCCGGCCGGCCCACTCCCTCCCCTTAACCCCCGAACCCTAGCCCCCACGCACCCCACTCCCCCCCTGCTCGCTCCACTCCCCATCCCACGACCCGATCTGGATCGGGGGCGCTCCCCCCCCCTCCCGATCCAGGAGACCGCCAACGCCGTCAGCCGGATCGTCCATCGCCGCCGCCGGACTCCACCCCATCGAACGCCGCCCCCTGCCTCCTCCTAGGCGCACCCCCCCCCCCCCCGCTCGACCGGATCGGGGCATGGGGGCCCGACGCCACCACCGCCCGGGGACCGCGCCGCCTCGACCTCATCTCCGTCGCCGGCCCGACCCCGACCTCGCCGCCTCATCCCTACGCCCGTCCACGCCGGCGCCTCCTCGTCTCCTCCCCACGCCGGACCTCCTCGCCCTCCTCCCCGACGGCCTCCCCAAGCCACGCGGCGCCCGCCCGTCGCCGTTCGCCGCCGCCCGGAGCTCCACGCGCCTCCTCCCCGTCGCTCGGTCATCCCCGACTCCGCCTCGACCACGCCCCCCCCCCCACCTGTCTGCTTCCACGCCGACGACGTCCCTAGCATCCTCCCCGAGCCCCATTGCCTCGTCCCCTACATCCCCCCTGTGAGCTGCGCCCCTCCCCTCTCTCCCGTCACCGGATCTGGCCGCGCCTCCGCGCGCGCGCCCTCGCCATGGCCACGCACGACCGCGCACGGCCGCGCCCCCTCACGCATATCCTCGCTGCCTCTCGCCGTTTGCCCGCGCCGTCATGCGCCTTCCCTTCGCTCCCAGCCCCGGCGCCATCCCGACGTGTCCACGCCGCTGCCGCCTCAGGCAACCGGCCTCGTCGTGGCCACTGGCCCCCCTTGCCTTGGCAACCTGCCGGGTCCGCCGCCCCGCGCCCCCTGGGCATGCGCCCGCTCGGGCTGTGCCCTGCGACCGATGATCGCTAGCACCCGCTAGCGCCCGAACCCACTAACACCCCAGGGCCCTATGACAAAGGGGGCCCGCCCCCAGAACGTAAAAAAAAGTATATAAAAATAAATAAAACAATAATTAAAATAAAAACAAATTTAATTAATTAATTAATTAATTGAATTAATTAAGTTAATTAACCTTAATTAATTGATCTAATTAACCTGTTAGCTTAATTAAACAGTGATTAGTTTAACTAAACCCTAATTAACCTAACAGAGTATGACAAGTGGGTCCCACTGGACCCACGCGTAAGTTTGACTTAGTCAACTCTGTTGACTGCTGATGTCAGCATGACATCATGCTGACGTCATAAATTCATTTTCGAATTAAATAATTAATTAATTAAATTCCAGAAATTAATATAATCTTTAGAAAATCATATCTTTTAATCCGTAACTCGGATTAAAATATTTTCAACATGAAAGTTGCTCAGAACGGCGGGACGAATCCGGATACGCGGTCCGTTCGTCCGCCACACCCCCCTAACCTATCAAACTCGCAACTTTCCCCCTCCGGCTCCTCTGCCCGAAAACACGAAACACCGGGAATAATTTCCCGGATGTTTTCCCCCCTTCACCGGTATCACCTACTACCGCGTTAGGGCACACCGAACACCGCGTATTGCCTTGTTATATCTTGTGATGCTTTGTTTGCTCTGTATTCATTATTTCTTCCCCCTCTTCTCTCCGGTAGACTACGAGACCGACGCTGATGCCACCGAGTTCGACTACGGAGTTGACGACCCCTCTCTCTTGCCAGAGCAACCAGGCAAGCCCCCCCCCCCTTGATCACCAGATATCGCCTATTCTACTCTATACTGCTTGCATTAGAGTAGTGTAGCATGTTACTGCTTTCCGTTAATCCTATTCTGATGCATAGCCTGTCATTGCTGCTACAGTCATTGATACCTTACCCGCAATCCTAAATGCTTAGTATAGGATGCTAGTGTTCCATCAGTGGCCCTACACTCTTGTCCGTCTGCCATGCTATACTACTGGGCTGTGATCACTTCGGGAGGTGATCACGGGCATATACTATATACTTTACACTGTTACATTACCTGTGATACTGTACGGAGTTGGGGGCTGAAAGGACAGGTGGCTCCATCCCGGTAGAGGTGGGCCTGGGTTCCCGACGGTTCCCGACGGTTACTTTGTGGCGGAGCGACAGGGCAGGTTAAGACCACCTAGGAGACAGGTGGGCCTGGCCCTGTTCGGCGTTCGCGGATACTTAACACGCTTAACGAGATCTTGGTATTTGATCTGAGTCTGGCTACGAGCCTATACGCACTAACCATCTACGTGGGAGTAGTTATGGGTATCCCGACGTCGTGGTATCAGCCGAAGCACTTCAGACGTCAGCGACGGAGCGGCGCGCGCCGAATTGGACTGGAACGCCACTAGGCTAGGTCTGCTTTCGGCCGCCCACACAACGTGCAGGTGTGCTCAGGGCGATGGGCCCAGACCCCTGCGCGCTTAGGTTTAGACCGGCGTGCTGGCCTCTCTGTTGTGCCTAGGTGGGGCTGCGACGTGTTGATCTTCCGAGGCCGGGCATGACCCAGGAAAGTGTGTCCGGCCAAATGGGATCGAGCGTGTTGGGCTATGTGGTGCACCCCTGCAGGGAAGTTAATCTATTCGAATAGCCATGATCTTCGGTAACAGGACGACTTGGAGTTGTACCTTGACCTTATGACAACTAGAACCGGATACTTAATAAAACACACCCTTCCAAGTTCCACAGACAACCCGGTGATCGCTTTTCCGCAGGGCGACGAGGAGAGGATCGCCGGGTAGGATTATGCTATGCGATGCGACTGGAGATGCGACTGGAGATGCTACCTGGAGATGCTACTTGGAGATACTATTTGGAGGACTTCAATCTACTCTCTTCTACATGCTGCAAGACGGAGGCTGCCAGAAGCGTAGTCTTCGATAGGACTAGCTATCCCCCTCTTATTCTGGCATTCTGCAGTTCAGTCCACTGATATGGCCTCCTTACACATATACCCATGCATATGTAGTGTAGCTCCTTGCTTGCGAGTACTTTGGATGAGTACTCACGGTTGCTTTTCTCCCTCTTTTCCCCCTTTCCCTTCTACCTGGTTGTCGCAACCAGATGCTGGAGCCCTGGAGCCAGACGCCACCGTCGACGACGACCCCTACTACACCGGAGGGGCCTACTACTACGTGCTGCCCGCTGACGACGACCAGGAGTAGTTTGGAGGATCCCAGGCAGGAGGCTTGCGCCTCTTTCGATCTGTATCCCAGTTTGTGCTAGCCATCTTATGGCACCCTGTTTAACTTATGTCTGTACTCAGATATTGTTGCTTCCGCTGACTCGTCTATGATCGAGCACTTGTATTCGAGCCCTCGAGGCCCCTGGCTTGTATTATGATGCTTGTATGACTTATTTTATTTGTAGAGTTGTGTTGTGATATCTTCCGTGAGTCCCTGATCTTGATCGTACACATTTGCGTGCATGATTAGTGTACGATTAAATCGGGGGCGTCACACGGCTCTTGCCAGTGGCATCGCTTGCCATCCCTCCCCCCTAGTTGGCTCTTTCTGTCATGCCGCCCTCCGACCCCTTCCACCTCCACAACGTTCCAATCCTACAGCTTGCGTTTTTTTGGCGTCGCCTGGTGCCACCCATCGACGGCGGGTGCAACCCCACCCACCTCCTCCTGAGGTGGCGATCTCGACCAAATAAGCGACTTTCCCATCTCCACCTTGATCTGCTGCAATGGGATTGCTCAGACTCAAGCCATGGCGAAATCCCTGCTCGGCTCGCCGACGTTGGCAGCGGCGGCACCCGTGGGTGTTGTTTCCCTTCTTGGAGGCAGCGTCATGGCCTTTATCCGTGTCCTTCTTCGAGCACCGGGGGAAACCCTTAGTCCGGTTCTTCGAACCTTGACTGGGAGCTCCGCCTGAGCAAAGATGAGCCAACACATCACCAAGAACCCGAAGCTTGCCACAATACAACAGCAGTCACCAGAGGGTCTTCAGCATGCACAACAACAGGGGCGAGATACCTTCGTGAGGGGAAATAGATGGCCGCTCTGCGCCGCCAAAGGCACAACCGTGAACACCACCAGACAACCACCGTCGACCCCAAGCCGGCCTTACCACCACCACCGGCCACACCAACTCACAACCACAATCCTCAACCAGCCAATCACCACCCCGAGACCTCCAACGACCAGCAGGGATCAACAACTCCGAGACGGCACCACCATGGTGGTTACAGCGCCAGGGCACCGCCGACGTCTGATCCAAGAGCTAGATCTTGCGATTCCAAAAAGCATACATGATAGGCAAGGATAGGAGCATGACACGACGACGCCTCCAATGAGGGATACGACACCGCAAGGCGTCGCCGCCGTCGTGCCGAATGAAGTCGACACAGGTGAAGGGTCGAGATGGACCTAGAGGGGGTAAAATGGTACAAATGCAAATTTAATTGTTACTAGCAATTTTAGAAAATAAAGCGGAATATGAAAGTGAGCCTAACAATTGCTAAGGCAAATCTAGTGTTAAACAATATATTCAACAACACCAAGTAGCAAGGTAAGGAAGCACAATAATATGTAAAGTAAAGACAAGAGACAAATAACCACAAGTAGATAGTTAGGGTTAGGGATAACCGCAATCCGGGAGATAAGGATGTATGTCGATGTTCACTTCTTTGGAGGGAAGCTAGCCATCGTTGGAGGGGCAGATGTTACCACAAAGGCTCACCCTATTCTTCCCTTGAGACAACACCACAAAGGCGTTTCTCAACCACTAATGATAGACCTTAAGGTGGTCTCCAAACCTCCATAAATTTTTGGGGGGTAATCACAATGAACGGTTCCTCTCCGAAGAACTCCTACCCAGGAGTCTCCAACCTCCAAAAGTAACAACATCAAAGGGAAAAACTCAAGACTTGCTCAAATCATGATTTACTTCGGTCACGAGGAGAGGGAGTAAATCTATCACTTGACTGGAACAACTCTCAAGAACTCTCACAAACCCTTCCACGATCTAGGATTTGGTGTGGAAGGGTGAGAGGGAGCACTTCTAGGGTTCTTGGGATATTTGGAATGGAGTGGTCAACCCTCTCCGGAGTGGGAAAGGGGTATATATATAGCACAAGAGCAAATGTGGTCGTTGGACAAAGCAGTGTTGGACGACCGGTGGGTTACCGAACGTCTGGTGGCAAACGAGACACTGAACATCCGATGGCTGAAGCAGGTCAGAGGGCAGGTGTATATCTAAGAATGGCTAAGAGCCCAAAGTACCAGACACTGGCCGGATATTCGATGTTTCAAGGAGCATCGGACGTCCGATGAGGATCGTAAAACGGTACTGGATGGATCAAGCCGGATTTCCGATGAGGACCAGAAATCCGCTGAGTTTGGCTCTGGATGGTTTTACCAGACGTCCGTGGATACCGTACATCAGGCGGCACTGGAGCGACCAGACGTCAGATTTTCAGACAGCGCCGATCATCCGGTACCAGTTGAGGAACTGGACATCCGGTGAGACACTGAAAAACATGTGCATAAATGATCTTGACGTAAAACAAGATGCACAGTGTGAGGAATGGCTTCCCCTAAATCCTACAACCATTCTAAACATTTTATCCATTTTATACAAAATTCTGTAAATGTTTCGATGGCCACTTACCGGTGCCAGCTTATATACGAGTAACACATTGCAGACTTGACAATGAGTTTTGTAATGTAATTTCATGAACAGTTTGAATTTCTAACGACAGACACTAGGCCAAAGTTTAATATTTTGGACTCAGAGCATTCAAAATCTGTGCTAAACCAGCCCTCTACTCTTTCCTTCAAACTGTAACACAGCATTCTGCGTCACATACTGTATCTAGCTTCTACAGTTAATCCAATTCATATAGATCAAACGGTTGCGCTTGGCGCTCATTGCCTCAGCCGTTTACACAGAAAAAGAAGCCACAAAATTAAATTATCGCAAGGAGCATGATGTTACACAACTGAACTTCCAGGGGGCAACAGCCTATTACACTGAAGAGAGCAGCCCCGTCCAACCCTACATACAGGCAAAAGGAAGAACTGCAATGGTTGTGGCAACATCATTTGGGCTTCAACAAGACCCCACATTATCTTCATATAAATAATGGTAACACACGAGTAGTCCACCGTGCCTTGTGTTCTTTTAAGATGTTGACTTCCGCCGTACGACCAAATCATCAGCTGAGTAGTACTCCGAAATAAGCCGGTACATATATGATGGACTGTGCCCGCCACTGTTTGGTAATGATTGGTAAGTGTTACAAAGGGCATAGTAAAAAGGAAAAAAAATGGATGGCATATGTATAAATCAGTCCAGGTTTTTGTTTTAAAACAATGTATCTTATTTAGTTCCCAACTGTGCTAGGCTTCACTGCTACTTATATCAATTATAAATCGTAGTTTGTACTAGTTTTTACCCATAAAGTTTCACTTGATAGAATGTGATTTCATGCATAAGCTCTATACCAATGGATATCAAGATAGTAATGGTTTCATCACACTGGATGTTTTAACATGGTAGATGATATGTAGATGGCCCTGGACAGATGAGGTGCGACGCCCAGCCCAGCACGAAAAGAGCAGGGGAGAAACTTGGGGAGGATATGCTAGTCATTGTGTAGCCAGCTTAGGGCATGACCAATAGGTAGGCCCGACCTACTGCCCGCAGGTCCAGCTAGGCTCGGAATCCATGGTGGCAAACTGCTAGCCTCATGGTGGCAACTAACTGCTAGCTAGAAGAGGAGGCCGCTGCTTCAGTAAAGAAAGGAAAGAGGGAGAAGGGAAGGACAAAAAGGGTGTGGCAAACTGGGGAAGCAAAGGCGCATGCAGGGACCTGTCAGGCAGCATGAGAGGTTATGGGCAATGGCCCTAGCTCTCCAAGCCTACGTGGATGTGCGGGGGCAGCACCTTGCTGCTACCTCCATGGTGCATGCTCTTACAAACTTGGAGGCTAAGACAAATTAACAAACTTCAGTGGAACTTGAGAATTAAGAAATATCTCTAAGAGAACTAAACTGCCAAGGAAAACTAGGGATACATATCCCCTTCAATTTCAGCCGTGACCCTCTCCTTGGTGGCCTTATTGTGCAATCTATCCCCACATAACATCGCTCCCTCCTTTTTGAACAGCTCATCCTCGAGCTGGACCAAGGACTGCTGCTAGCCCCTTGCAGCCTCCATAGAAGTGTCTACTTTGCCGTCGTCTGAATCTGGATCAATAAGACGGAGAGTTTCTTGTGGGTGGGCTGCTGGAGCTGCTACTATAGCTGGTCCTGGAGGTGGTACTACTGGAATTGCAGGTGTAGATGGAGCTCCAAGGTCTGGGAATGGCTGGTGAACACCTAGTGCTACTTGCTGGGCTGTTGGGGCCGCCCACTGCACATCGCTTGCACAAGCGAGCCAAACTCATGGGGTCCAGCAGGCTATCCAGTCTCCACATCTACATGTCAAGCTGTAAAGATTCCTGCAGGTTAGTGGCGTAGACGGAAACCACCTGATCCTCCGGGAGTTCTGGCGCTCAGCACAAGAGGGCATTGAGCTTCTTGTTGTACTCTGCCACCGTGCCTGTGTGCTTGAAGGAGATGACTTCTCATAGGGTGCTGCAGCAAGCTGGCAGTCCAAACTGAATATTATCAATTCAGCAATGCGATGCCAGGTTGAAATCCATGGGCGCCCTTATACTGGTGGTACCACAAGTGTTTGTCGCCTGTCAGGTGGAAGGAGGCGATGCCCACATTGTCGGTGGAGTCCGTACGCTGCGTGTCGGCGCGGTTCAACCAAACCAGCGGGTCAACTTCCCCATCATAGATGGGAAACTCGACCTTGAAGAAGCGGGGGGTAGTTGTTGGCCGCCTTGAGATTGGTTTCAGAGAGGGACAGCACTTCATTGACTCCCTTCTTGTCGCCGGTGGAGCCAGATCCTTGTGCCATGCCATTCTCTAGCTTGCTGGCAGCCAGATTGTGGGCACGGACTTACTGGATGGTGTCCTGCGGATCACCGGACAGGGAGTCAAACTTCTTGCCCTGGTCACCATCTGTTTGTCCATGCCATCCAGAAGCTTCATAGGGAGATAAGGGCAGTGTTAATCTTATCGATATCCGCAGCAGTAGCGACGACCATGACCAAACCGAATCTGGTACCAAGATGTTATGAACATGGTAGATGATAGGTAGATGGCCCTGTAGAGATGAGGCGTGACGCCCAGCCAAGAGGAGGCTGCCACACAACACGAGAAGGGGAGAAACTTGGGGAGGATAAGTGGGACTATTTTTCTGCTTGTCTATTGATTGATATTGATACACATTATATAGCCAGCTTACAAGTTTGGAGGCTAAGACGAACTAACAAACTTTATTTAGTAAATAAATAACTTGAGAACCAAGAAATATCTCCAAGAGAATTAAACTGCTAAGGATAACCAGGAATACTTATCCCCTTAAAATTTCAGCCGTGACCCCACATAACAACTCATGGAACTACAACACAAGGCACAAACTATTCTAAGTGTGCATTTTTCCAAACTTAACTCTCAAGGCAAAGCTGCACCAGACACAAGCTTTGTTGTTTACATGATCCCAAATATAGGTGCAGAAAGTACTTACGTATCAGTGATGAAAAGGCTGACAAGCTTCGGTGGCACATAGTCAAACGTTGGATTGGCAACGTTTAGAAGAGGAGTACCATCCTGAGTACTGAAGTTCATGCAATTTGAGAACTCGCCAAAGTCAAGCAAATCAGATGGTGATTTAAGCTCGTTCAGTAAAACCTCCGGGTTGTGCGGATACAAAGGACACAACTGTAAAGTAAAGAATATTAATGTATGAACATTATAACAGCAAACAACTACTTCTCTTTTAAGCATCTAAACTATGAACAAAAGGAATACTCATAGCTTGTAAGGCATAAAGCCTTCTACCGATGATTCAACTGATAGCTTTGCAGTCATATACTAGTTAGTCATCTGCCAGAAGCCACAGGGGTTATTACTCACCAGATCAAGCCTTAGTTAACAGGAGAACACAAAATCCAGTTGTCTAGTCTAGTTGACTGCTAAGAAAATCCTCCTCAATACATTAAACTAGAAAAAAGAAGAGCAAACATAATGAAATGCACCATACATTTTGAGATATAAGCACAACTAAAGACAATAGAACCTGCCAGTATCAAAGTCGCATCGTAACAATTGAGATGACCAGAATATTTGCGGGGAAGAGTAAATGACCAAGTTCACAACACATTTTTGTACTGGAGCTAGTAAGATGCCCATGCTACACTACAGAACCAAAAAACAATATAGAACAATGTTTATTCAGGTTATATTCACTCTGGTGCGTTCATTTACAAATTATAGACAACAGATAAAGGAACTACTATTACATGTGAGGCAAATTAGGACAAGGTCCATAGACCAGACGAACCTTGGTAAACTTCGCTCTCAAGATGTGATAAGCTTTGGCACGAAAAGGTTGACAAATTTGAATTTTAAACGAGGATGGAAAAGGAGTGAACGGACAACCACCAAATCAGATGTTTAGAAGTAGGAAATATTTGAGGCAGTGAAAATATTTGGTTGAGGCACAATTATAATGATATTTCTATGGCATGGCAAACATAGTATCACACCATAACTTATTTGTGCCTACTTTTGCCTTTTATTTACTATGGTATATGAACACATAATTTTTATCAGAACCCAGACAACCACATGCGTACGTTGACCAAACATTATCCCTTCAGAATAACATGAAAGCTTATATCGCCAACACTTGCCCTTTCCTCAATAATTTTCTGGTATTGGGGGAATTGGGCAAAAAAAACAGCTCCAACAGCTCCCCTTTCCCCAAAAAACTTTGGTGATCACCAAAAAAACAGTCCAACTCCCCCTATATGGAGGGGGAGTTGGCTTTCTCCCAACACATGCGACGTCAAAAAGCCACCGCCCGCACGTCGCCGCCGGACCACCGTCGGAAAGCCGCCAGAGTGCCACCATGCCACAGCCACCACCGAAGAGAGAGAGAGAGAGAGAGAGAGAGAGAGAGAGAGAGAGAGGTATCCGATTGACAAGAGAGTCCCATATGTCAGGTTGGTTATTGGGGCTGGGGTTATTGGAGATCTGCGAAAGCGTCTATCCCCAACCTAAAAAGTAAAAAGTGTTATTGGGGAGCCCCAATAAGTAGTTGGGGGAATTTTATTGGGGATCTGCTGGAGATGCTCTTAGGATGAAAATATTGCAATAAGATTTTGACATGGCAAACATAGTATAGCACTGTGACTTATTTGTGCCCCCTTCGCTTACCATGGTCTATGGACACTGGAACAGGTTGGTAAAAAACAGAAGAACACACACAACTTTTATCAGAACCCAAACAACCATACGAGTATGTTGACCAAACACTATGCCTTCATAATGTGATTTTTTAGTTGCTTAGGATGAAAACATTGCAATAAACACGAAAATTAAATGCATAACCTACAGAAACTGACCTTATGACTGCCAGCAACCACGACAAAGGGTACAGCATGCCTTTGAGCAGCAAGAGCAACCATATTCATCCCTACTGGTGCAATGACTCCACCGTTTGCCATTATTGCATGGACTCCAACTATAACCTATAAGATAAATCATGAGTTACCTTGTAACAGAAACAAATATATCTAAAAGAACAATAATCAACCTGCGTGCATACCATGTTAACTCGGGAGATCATAGCAAAAACTGCTGAATCTGTTATAACAGTAGTCTGTACACCTTTCTCGACCAGCTCCTTCGCAAGAGCATGTCCCTGATATCTGATTCAAGCATTGAACAACAACAATGAATCAAGCAAGGAGATTCAAAATACAAGAACTTAGTTCGCAATACAATTGGCAAGGTGCACAAACCTTGGAGCACCTTCAGCAACAAATACACGAAAAGATCGCTTCTTCTCCTTTGCAGCATACAGGAACTCTTTCACAGTTCTAGAACGACCTAGAGTTAGGATGACCTCACTGTGGCAAACAAAAAGCATTGATTAGGCACCACTGGTATTTGAATCATGTGAACAGAATGTTTTGGATGGTCCTTAGCTGTTAAAAAAGGGTACCCCGAATCTATATTTTAGATTAATGAAGGCTGAGAAGCATTATGAGCTTAAGTTAACGCTAAGAAAGTAAATAAGTCGATGCGAACTTTGGTAGATTAAAGTTTATAACAACAAACATTTGTAAGAGAAGAAGGTACTGTGAGCAGAAAAAAAAAGCTTTTGTAAGAGAAGAAGGTACTGTAATCACCGAGGAAGTTAAGAGCATTTTTAATCATTTAACATTGGGCACATGTTCTTCATAATACACATGCCAACCTTTTCCACAATCCCAGGTATATGCAGAAGTTAAAAATGTTTTCCATCATTCAATAATTTCACAGAAAAAGATAGATGTGACTACTAATTAGTTTATGCATGTATGTTGGACAAAAGATGATCATACTTTTGGTGGATATGTTCCACAGCTTGCTCAGAAATCTGGTCATAACATGTATCAATCTCCTCAATAAGATCACCAATGGCAGCAATAACATCATGTTTTAGTTTCCGAGTTTTTAAGCTCTTATCTCCAGCTGCTTACATGGAACATGCAGAAATTCAGTGTCAACAATAACATAAAAATTGGAATGTATAGACCCTGAAAGGGTACGATAAACTTGAGAGTATATCAATCAGTTAATAGTTTCTTAAACACAAGATGATTAGTACAATATAAACAGAAAAAAGGAACCTCTGTTCAGGTTGGGTATAAGTACATGATTCAAACATAAAAGTATAACTACAAATGCCTGTTCAGTGTGGTGTACATAAAAAAGAGAATTCTAGAGATCATGTATTTACTTTTCCCATCTGAATCCCCAGCTGACGATGAAGAATGTGTAAGTGCAGTGCTCACAGGAATATCATCCAGGAGAGTCTGCAATGAAGGTGCCCGAAGAGCGTTTCTAGCATGGGAAGCAAGAACAGCAGCGGATAAGGTAGGACGGTCATCATTTCCACTGTCACATTCATCGTCACTGACAGCAGTCACAGAAAGACCTTCAATACCAACTGCGGTAAAAGATATATCTTCCTCTTTTATTATATGCAAAACACGTCTCACAGTGTTGCCAACAGCGAGCTCTGCAAAAAGAAGAGAGAGAATTTATAAGGATAAAAGGCTGATAATTACCTACACCACATATTATTCACTATACTGTAGATCTGAATAACAAGTGCCACCCTCTAGTCATGGTGCAATTTGCTATGACGAAACTGTACTTATTTCTGACATGCATGCGCCACTCAGCTCAAATGCTAACTGCCAAGACTAGTAGGTTCTACTGGTGCTAGTGCCAACAACAGAAAAAATCTCAAAGACGCAGGAGCTCTGCGTATCTTTTTATTAGACAAGAAACGGAAGGGGGGTACACTTAGTTCTTAGCGTACATTTGTGCATGTGAAAAAACAGAAAAACAACCAAAACCCAACCTAACCACTCAGAACAAGGGCTATCAGGAGGGAAAGCCCTCCAGCTCCAGCCACAACGGCCACACACACACATACACACACACTTGTGCAGCATCTCCACAACGGCCACAGGACGCAGCCAAAACAGCATGCACGCAGCCGGCACTGACAAACTCCATGCAATCTAGTCAACCAACAGAGGCACTCACGGCACTTGCACTTCCAGGCTGCATCTTCACTGTGTGCACAGGGCTGCTCCTGGTTCACTAGAACACACACGTACACGAACTAACTACAGGAGGGCTTGCATGCTTGCACTCGACCATTGACTTGCAAATGTTTCTCATGCCGCAGCCACCATACACTCTACCTATGTGCTTCTCCAGCTGCTGATCCGCCAGCGGCATGACGCAACACACGCAATTACCTGAACCTGGCTAACACTAATTAATCTCTACGAATAATACAAACTCCAGGAGGGCATGCATGCTTGCACTCGACCATTGACTTGCAGATGTTCTCATGCCGCAGCCACCGCACAATCTATCTATGTGCTTCTCCAGCTGCTGATCCGCCCGCGGCATGACGCAACACATGCAATTTACCTGAACCTGGCTAACACTAATTAAACTCTACGAATAATACCATGCAACACAAATAAACCATGAAACTAGACCTAGACAATAAGGTTAACTCCAACACCAACTCTCTTTATACTTCATCAAGATGATCAGGTCAGATAAATGAAGCTCACATGTCAAGAAAAGTTATTATCTCTTCCGACCTAAACCTGGAGGAAGCTGATAAAATGCTTCAGCTGAACTAAGTGATATGGAAGAAGTAGTGAGCTTTCGCTGCAATGATAGACCTAGAATCTATGCAGTTTGACTGGTATCTCTCATACTGATACAAACTTCTAGAAAACTATCTGTAAAAACAAAAAAGCTTCTAGAAAGCTTGTTTTTATCTATCTTGACTGGCAGGTCATTATCTGCCAACACTTGCTCCCTCCGTCCTACTTCTTCCGTCCGGAAATACTTGTCCTAAAAGTGAATAAAATAGGTGTATCTATAATCAAAATATGTCTAGATACAACCATTTCGAGGACAAGTATTTCCGGACGGAGGGAGTATAATATAAGAGTGTTTTATATTATGGGACGGAGGGAGTAGTTTTTAACTGTAGGGGTTGTATACTTCTATGTTTTGTTCCGGAAAGTATGCAAATGGAGTTAGCACTTGGAACAGCATAAAAATTTCATTACCACAGCAACACATTTCACTGAACCGAGTCCAACACCAGTGAAATAAACTGTGACCAAACAATTCAGAAGAAAAAAGAAGTAATAACATCCCAATTTAAAAGCAATGCGATGGGACCACAATTCGGAAAAAAAAAGAGTGAGGGCTTTTAGGCGCACCGATGGGATTGGCTGCGATGAGATGCTCCCCGACGGCATGGATGGCGTCGGCGAGAGCCGCCGCTTGGTTAGTGCTGCTCATCCGGTGCTGCGACACCACTGACCTCAGCAGCTCCGCCGTCTGCCGGGCCACAGCATGTGACCCCTCCACCTTACTGCCCACCCACAAACACACAAACAATGAGCACACCAGAGTGGCGCCGACTCGGCACGGAATCGGGTCGGCGTGGGCAACTGCTTACCGTCGCTTGAGCTTGAGGACGAAGTCGCTGATGAGCGGCTGCATGTCCGGCATAGTGGCGTGCGGCTTGGACCGGGAGGCAGAGGCGTTCGGATTTGGGGTCGGATCGGCGGCTTAGGAGGGAGAAGGGGCTTAGGGTTTCGAGAGAGAAGGAGAAGTTAGGGCAACTCCAGAAAAGGACATGGACACGTCCGCGGACAGAGGCACCAAATCTGAAAAATACAAACGAGCTACTCGGTGCTCCACCCCCATATTAAAATTCAAAGAGTACCAAAAAATTCTAAAAAATCCGGTGAGAAGAGGAGGGCTGGTGAGAGCGATGATGGTTTAGTTTGAGAGGGAATGTAAGAAGGGTAAGGCTTTGTTTGGAATGTCGTTTCGTCTAAAATACACCTGTAGAAAAGATACAGATCTCCGTTCATTGTTTTCATTTCGGCTGAAAATCTACTGATGGCCGGTAAAATACACATGTAAACCAAATACGCCTGTATTTGATTACACCGCATCCAAGCGCAGCCTAAAGCAGTGTTTGATGAAAGTGTCGGGGGTTTGGGAAGGAACTTCTGAGGGGCGGAAGAGCCTGAGGGTCAGTTCTTTTGGGCGGCTTAAAAAATAAGTTGCCTCTCCCCAGCTTAAAAAATAAGCCGCTCCTAAAATTTGTTGAGGCTTCTGTATTAGTTATCCCATAACTAGTTCAGAAGCCCCAATGAATAAGGGATGCGGCTTATGAAAATAGTTGGGGAGGAGGCGGCTTATTTTTTAAGCCGCCAAAAGAACTGGCCGACACCCGAGAGCAACTAGTTAACGAGCTCTTCTTTGGGAGCCTCGCAACGATCAGCGTCACTTGGCGCGCTCCCCGCCGCCCGCCACGTGTCGTGCTCTGGGCGCTTTCTCCGATTTTTTTTTATTTTACCGCACGCGTTTTCGGCTTTTTAAATGGTTTTTTTTTTGACATTTCAGTTTTTCACCGGTCTTCCTGAACTTTTGGACAAAAAAATTCAAGAAAAAAATTACGCGAAAAAATGCGGGTTTTTTTCCTTCCGCGAGAGGCACGATTTTGCTTTCGCGAGAGTCACTGTCGTGTCTCTCGGAAACGAAAAAACGTGTTTTCTGTTTTTTTTTCTTCAGCGAGAGGCACGGTTGTGCTTTCGCGAGAGTCACTGTCGTGCCTATCGGCAACAAAAAAAAACGTGTTTTCTGTTTTTTTCCTCCGCGAGAGGCACAGTTGTGCTTTAACGAGAGGCATGGCCGTGCCTCTCTAAAACGGAAAAAAATGTGTTTTTTTTCCTTCGTGAGGCACGTTTTTGCTTCCACGACATGGTTGTGCTTTCGAAGAGGCACGACCGTGCCTCCTCGGAAAAAAAATTCTTCCGCGAGAGGCACTGTTTTGCTTCCGCGAGCGGCACGGTCGTGGTTTTGCAAGAGGCACGGGCGTGCCTCTTCCAGAAAGGGGAAAAAATTATACTCCCGGTTCGGTTTTTTCATCCGGTTTTTTCATGAAAAAAAGTTCGACAAAACCTATCAACATGGGATCTAGTTTTGAAGATCTCGACGCGAGAAATCCAACGGTGAAAACGATTCGAGATTTGGACGCATGGTTAAAGAGATAAAACATTTTAAATAAACAAATATACGAAAAAAAGGAAAACTTCCAGGTTGAACAAGTGGCGCACATGCAGCGCGCCACATGTCGTGCATGTGCGCCACTTGTCGCAACCTGGGAAGGTGAGCGTGATCTTTGCAAGGAGTACTCCTTAACTAGTGATTTCGCTGACATCCTCTTTCTTTCGAAGACGAAACTCTTGGAGAAGGAGATGGATTGGTTGCTTGGAAGTTGAACATGGCGAACATGATTGTTAAGGATTGTGAGGGGCGAGCTGGTGGCTTGGCGCTTTTCTGGCGTAGGGGCATGGAGGTGTCTTTGAGATGGAAGGGGCGGTACCACATTGATGCCGACGTGGAGGAAGAGAACGGTAAGAAGTGGAGAAGTGGAGAAGTGGAGGTTCACTGGTATTTACGGGGAGTCTAAGTATGGGGAGAAGGAGAAGACGTGGAGACTACTTCGAAACCTTCATGCACAGTCGTCGTCGTTGCCATGGCTTTATGTGGGGGATTTTAATGATATTTTATTTGATGTGGAGAGGGAAGGCGGGCCGACTCGGGCTCAGGGTTGTATGGATGCTTTTAGGAATTGCTTGGAGATATGTACTTTGGATGATTTAGGTTTCACTGGAGACCCTTTCACTTGGCAAAAAAATTGGCATGATGTCATTGGTTACACGAGGGAGAGATTGGATAGAGCTGTAGCAAATGTAGCATGGAGGTGTATGTTTCCTCTTCACCGAGTTATTAATGGTAATCCTCGTCATTCAGATCATCGTCCAGTTATTATCGAGCTGAACGCACAAGATTTGAACGGCGAAAAAAGGAGTGAACCATCATATTTTTGTTTTGAAGCTAAATGGTTGTAGGAGGAAGATTGCATACAGATTGTGGAAGATGCTTGGAAGATGGTTGTAGGAGGAAGATATGCCAGGATGCACGGTAGCTAGATTGTTGGCTTGGGATAAGGAGGTGTTGGGAGAGTTGAAGGGAAGAATTAAGAAGGTACGAAAGGAGCTTGAATATTGCAGGCGAGGAGAGTTGTCCCAAAGACAAGTGAGTCGGGAGCATCTTCTGAAATATAAACTTAGCTAGTTAGAGGACCAGTATAATTTGTATTGGAGGCAGCATGCTCATGTGAATTGGCTTAAATATGGGGATCGTAATACTGGTTACTTTCAAGCTTTTCCTTCAGAACGGAGGAGGAGGAATGTGATTACGAAGTTGGAGAAGGAAGATGGTGGTGTAGTGGATAATGAAGAGGATCTGGGGCCTTTTATTGCTAATCATTACAAAAGTTTGTTCACATCTTCTGTAGGTCCTCACAATAATAATGATGATTTCTTTCGTCACATTCATCAATCAGTTACGCCAGAAATGAATGAAGGTCTTCTTCGGCCATTTACTGGGGAAGAGGTTAAGGTGGCTCTTCATTCGGTAGGTGATCTGAAGGCGCCGGGACCTAATGGGATGTCAGGGATTTTTATAAAAGATTTTGGCATTGTGTCGGTCCAAGGGTGCAGAGGGAAGTGTTGCATGTGTTGAATGGGGGTGAGATCCCTACTGGATGGAATGAGACTATTATCGTATTGATCCCCAAGGTGAAGGATCTGAAGCGCGTGTCAGAGTTTAGGCCAATATCATTGTGTAATGTTATTTATAAATTGATCTCAAAAGTGCTTGCAAATCGGTTGAAGCTACTATTGTCTGAGATTATTTCGCCAACGCAATTTGCCTTCGTGTCGGGGCGTATGATAACTGATAATGTTCTGCTAGCATATGAGATTACACACTTTATGCAGAAAAGGAAAGGGGGGAGGGAAGGAGTGGTGGCGGTTAAACTTGATATGAGTAAGGCTTAGGATCGCTTGGAATGGCAATTTTTGGAAAGAATGATGTTGAAGATGGGATTTGCTATCCGATGGGTTGAGATGATTATGAAGTGTGTCCGGTCTGTAACTTACAGAGTGAAGGTGAATCGTGTTTTGACAGAAGAGCTCGTGCCGGAGAGGGGCCTGAGGCAGGGTGACCCTTTATCACCCTATCTTTTTATCTTATGCGCTGAAGCTTTTCCGGCATTGCTTAGCGAGGCTGATTTGGATGGTTCTCTGGAAGGGGTATGCATATGTGATGGAGCACCAAGGATAAATCATTTATTCTTCACGGACGATTCCTTAATCATGAGGAAAGCAACTGTGCAGTCCATGAAGAAACTTAATGAGATACTAAAGCTTTATGAGATGCATTCTGGACAAATGATAAACAAATCAAAATCTTCTACTATGTTTAGTAAAGGAACGGCGGGGGCGAGGAAGGCAGTAGTGTTGCATGAGTTGGGTAAACCACATGAGTCTCGGAACCAGCACTATCTTGGTCTGTCGGTCATATTGGTCGATCAAAAAAATGTGAGTTTGAATATCTTAAGGAAAGGATCTGGCAACGAATATAGGGATGGAAAGAAAAGCTTTTATTAAAAGCTGGAAAGGAGATTATGATCAAGGCTGAGGCTCAGGCAATCCCAACGTTTGCAGTGTCTTGTTTTGATTTGACAATCCCCTGTGTGAGGACATAAGCAAGCTTATTTGCCGGTACTGGTGGAGTTAAAAAACGGATGAGAACCGTTGGCACTGGATTAGTTGGGAAAAGATGTCAAAGCCAACATGTGAAGGAGGAATGGGCTTTCGAGACCTGCATATTTTCAATCTTGTGATGCTTGCAAGACAGGGTTGCAGATTATTGCAGAATCCGGATTCACTATGTGGTGTTGTTCTTAAGGCAAAATATTTTCCAGATTGCTCGCTACTGGATGCGGTTCCTAAACCTGCTATGTCATATACTTGGAGAAGCATTTTACATGGGCTGGACCTGCTAAAAGAAGGTGTCATCTGGAGAGTTGGAGATGAGGAGTCTATCAATGTCTGGAGGGATCCATGGATTCCAAGAGGCACTACTCGTAGACCAACGACATTTAGAGGCCAGGTGTTATTGGAAAAGGTAGTAGAGTTGATCAATCCGGTAACAGAACAGTGGGATGAGGAGCTTGTTACTAACCTATTCGGGCGGGATGACGCAAAGGAAATTCTAGCAATCCACTATTGAGTGGAATGGACGATCAAGTGGCTTGGCACTATGATAAGAAGGGAGTTTTTTCTATCAAATCAGCATACAGACTGGGTGTTAGTCTACGCGAAGCAAGATCAAATTCAAATGCAGGTCCATCATCAGGGATAAGTGTTGTTTCTTCAAAATGGAATAATTTGTGGTCTTTGAAGCTTCCAACAAAAGTCCACATTTTTCTTTGGCGACTGGCCCATGATAGTTTACTGACACGTATGAATATAAAGCGAAAGCATGTCGATCTGGACACTTTGTGCCCTGTTTGTTTGAGGCTTGACGAGGATGGGGGCCATCTGTTTTTAAAGTGCAAATTTGTTAAGAGAGTATGGCGGGGTTTGGAGCTGGAAGCTATCAGGCTGAATCTTATTACACGACCCTCTGCTGGAACCATGGTCGAAGCTATTTGCCAGCTTAGTTCAGATGTCCGAAACACGGTATGCATATTGTTATGGGAATGGCGGACGATGCATAATAAAGTAAATGCTAGTGAGAAGGGGAAATCGACAGAGGAAGTGTGTTTCATTATTCGACGGCATTTACAGGATTTTATAAAGGAACCAGAGATTAATCGAGGCTCGAGTACTGGCGTTCAGAGATGGGAGCGTCCGTGTTCTGATTTCGTAAAGATCAAGTTTGACGCAGCTTTCCATGAGGAGAAGGGAGATGGTGCATATGGGTATGTGGTGCGATCTGAACTAGGAGATGTCATAGCGGCCAGAGTAGGTAAATTGAATAATGTTAAGAACGCACTTCATGCGGAAACGCATGCTTGTTTAGCTGCTCTAGAGGGATCAGTTGGGATTGGTGTGCATCGAGTCTTGGTGGAATCAGACTCCCTGAGTCTTATTAAGGCGCTGAAGAGTGGAGATTCAGATTTATCAGAGATTGGGGTTCTGATTAGAGAAGCAAGGAGTCGTTGTTTTATGTCTTTTGAGTGCCTTCATTTTCAGCATTGTCGTCGTATGTGTAATAGTGTAGCGCATGTTCTTGCGAGGTATGGTTATGGTTTGGTCGAGGCCCCTGTTGTTTGGGGTGAGTTTGTGCCGAAGTTTGTTTCTATTATGGTAGCCAGTGATATTGCTGGGTCCAGTGTTTAAATGAATTTTTTTTTCAAAAGAAAACTAAAAAACATGAAATTTGAGGATGTCAAACTTGTATGTCCAATCCACCCCATGTGAAGTTTTATGAAAAAATATCAAGAAAAGTATTTGTTGTGAAAAAATACAGTCCTACCTACAATCCAAATAGTTATCTCTACTCTTATAAAAAACAAGTTGGTGATGATGGTGTGCCTGCCATCTTGCAGTATAGACCCCCTGATCTATATCTGATGGGTAGAAAGCAAACTATGGCAATTTTGCAAAAAATGTACCCGCACCTCTATCCACATTTGCAGATAAGGTCTTCCCTCGTTCATCCTTATCTCCCACAACTTCATTGTTGCACAATTAAAAAAGGAAGCCTTTGGAACAATCTGGCATGGTGGCCGCTGCCAGCGTCGTCCATCCCCATGCCTCCGCTCAATTCGACCACCAATCACCACCACGCCCCACCCTGATACGTCTCCATCGTATCTACTTTTCCAAACTCTTTTGCCCTTGTTTTGGACTCTAATTTGCATGATTTGAATGGAACTAACCCGGACTGGCGCTAGTTTCAACAGAACTGCCATAGTGTTATTTTGTGCGGAAATAAAAATTCTCGGAATGACCTGAAATTTCACGGAGATAAATTTTGGAATAAATAAAAAATATTGGCGAAAGAATCAACCGAAGGGGACCCACACCCTAGCCACAAGGGTGGGGGCGCGCCCTACCCCCATGGGCGTGCCCCCTGTCTTGTGGCCCCCCTGGACCTCCACCGACCTCAACTCCAACTCCATATATTCATGTTCGGGGAGAAAAAATCAGAGAGAAGGATTCATCGTGTTTTACGATACGGAGCCACCGCCCAGCCCCGTTCTTCCTCTGGAGGGCAGGTCTGGAGTCCGTTAGGGGGTCCGGAGAGGGGAATCCGTCACCATCGTCATCATCGACCATCCTCCATCACCATTTTCATGATGCTCACCGCCATGTGTGAGTAATCTCATCATAGGCTTGCTGGACGGTGATGGGTTGGATGAGATTTACCATGTAATCGAGTTAGTTTTGTTAGGGTTTGATCCCTAGTATCCATTATGTTCTAAGATTGATGTTGTTATGACTTTGCTATGCTTAATGCTTGTCACTAGGGCCCGAGTGCCATGATTTCAGATCTGAACCTATTGTGTTTTCATGAATATATTTGTGTTCTTGATCCTATCTTGCAAGTTATAGTCACCTACTACATGTTATGATCCGGCAACCCCAGAGTGACAATAGTCGGGACACTTCCCGGTGATGACCGTAGTTTGAGGAGTTCATGTATGCACTAAGTGCTAATGCTTTGGTCTGGTACTCTATTAGAAGGAGACCTTAATATCCCTTAGCTTCCACTAGTACCGCGCTGCCACGGGAAGGTAGGACAAAAGATGTCATGCAAGTTCTTTTCCATAAGCACGTATGACTATATTCGGAATACATGCCTACATTATATTGATGAATTGGAGCTAGTTCTGTGTCACCCTATGTTATAACTGTTGCATGACGAATGCCATCTGACATAATTATTCATCATTGTTCCGTTGCCTACGAGCTTGTTTCATATTGATCTTTGCTTAGCTACTTTTCGTTTCCACTATTACGATTGCTACAAAACTGCTACTGTTACTTTTGCCACCGTTACTGTTACTTCCATACCACTTTGCTACTAAATACTTTGCTGCAGATATTAAGTCTTTCAGGTGTGGTTGAATTGACAACTCAGCTGCTAATACTTGAGAATATTCTTTGGCTCCCCTTGTGTCGAATCAATAAATTTGGATTGAATACTCTACCCTCAAAAATTGTTGCGATCCCCTATACTTGTGGGTTATCAAGACCTTTTTCTGGCGTCGTTGCCGGGGAGCATAGCTCTATTCTCTGAGTCACTTGGGATTTATATCTATTGATCATTATGACGAATCTGAAAGATCAAAGAACCAAGATTTTTTTCCTCAACTACGAGGGGAGGTAAGGAACTGCCATCTAGCTCTGCACTTGATTCACCTTCTGTTTTGAGTAAACTTGCGACACCTGCGCCTGCTATTGATTCTGATATATCGCATGTTATTGATGATGCCACTTCTGCAATGCATGATGCTGTTGGGGAACATAGCATGCAATTTCAAAAAAAATTCCTACACTCACGCAAGATCTATCTAGGAGATGCATAGCAACGAGAGGGGGAGAGTGTGTCCACATACCCTCGTAGACCGAAAGCAGAAGCGTTTGTTAACGTGGTTGATGTCGTCGGACTTCTTCCCGTTCCGACCGATCAAGTACGAACGTACGACACTTCCGAGTTCTACACACATTCAGCTCGATGACGTCCCTCGAACCCTTGATCCAGCAAAGTGTCGAGGGAGAGTTGCGCCAGCACGACGGCGTGGTGATGGTGATGGTGAAGTGATCCACTAAGGGCTTCGCCTAAGCACTACATGAATATAAACGGAGGCGTAAACTATGGAGGGGGGCACCGCACACGGCTAGGAATCAATATTGTGTGTTCTAGGCGCCTCCACCCCTTCATATGTACAGGTGGGAGGGAGAGGGGCAGCCAAGGGGGCGCCCAAGTAGGAGGAATCCTACTTGGGGCCCTAATCCTATTCGCCCCCCTTACCATAATTCCCGAAGGGGGAAGGAAGGAGGAGGGGGAGAGAAGGAAGGGGGAGGCCGAATCCCTCCCCTTCCTTTCTCTCCTCTCCTCTTTCCTCCCCCCCCTCTATTTCGGCCTAGATGGGGCGCACCAGCGCCTTAGGGTCTAGTCTGTCCCACTCTTGGCCCATTAGGCCCATGTAGTTGCCGGGGGGGTGCCCGGAATCCCTTCCGGTGACCCCATACGTACCCGGTACCCCCGGAACACTTCCGGTGTCTGAATACTATCATCCTATATATCAATCTTTACCTCCCGACCATTTCGAGACTCCTCATCATGTTTGTGGTCTCATCCGGGACTCCGAACAACATTCGGTCACCAAATCACATAACTCATATAATACAAATCGTCACCAAACATTAAGCGTGCGGACCCTACGGGTTCGAGAACTATGTAGACATGACCGAGACACACCTCCGGTGAATAACCAATAGCAGAACCTGGATGCTCATATTGGCTCCCACATATTCTATGAATATCTTTATCAGTCGAACCATTATGACAACATACATTATTCCCTTTGTCATCGGTATGCTACCTGCTCGAGATTCGATCATCGGTATCTTCATACCTAGTTCAATCTCGTTACCGGCAAGTCTCTTTACTCGTTCTGTAATGCATCATCCCACAACTAACTCATTAGTCACATTGCTTGCAAGGCTTCCTATGATGTGCATTACCGAGAGGGCCCAGAGATACCTCTCCAATACTCGGAGTGACAAATCCTAATCTCGATCTATGCCAACCCAACAAACACCTTCAGAGATACATGAAGAAAGCAGTAGCAATAAAACTGAACGATCATTATGCTAAGCTAATGAATGGGTCTTGTCCATCACATCATTCTCCTAATGATGTGACCCCATTCATCAAATGACAACACATGCCTATAGTTAGGAAACTTAACCATCTTTGATTAACGAGCTAGTCAAGTAGAGGCATACTAGGGACACGTTGTTTTGTCTATGTATCCACACATGTATCAAGTTTCCGGTTAATACAATTCTAGCATGAATAATAAACATTTACCATGAAATAAGGAAATATAAAATAACAACTTTATTATTGCCTCTAGGGCATATTTCCTTCAGTCTCCCACTTGCACTAGAGTCAATAATCTAGTTCACATCGCCATGTGATTTAACACCAATAGTTCACATCTGTATGTGATTAACACCCATAGTTCACATCGCCGTGTGACCAACACCCAAAGGGTTTACTAGAGTCAATAATCTAGTTCACATCACTATGTGATTAACACCCAAAGAGTACTAAGGTGTGATCATGTTTTGCTTGTGAGAGAAGTTTAGTCAATAGGTCTGCCACATACAGAGCCATATGTATTTTGCAAATTTTCTATGTCTACAATGCTCTGCATGGAGCTACTCTAGTTGATTGCTCCCACTTTTAATATGTATCCATTTTGAGACTCAGAGTCATCCGGATCGGTGTAAAAGCTTGCATCAATGTAACTCTTTACGACGAACTCTTTATCACCTCCATAACCAAGAAATATTTCCTTAGTCCTCTTAGGTAACTAAGGATAACTTTGACCGCTATCTAGTGATCCACTCCTTGATCACTATCGTACCCCCTTGCCAAAATCATGATAAGGTACGCAATAGGTCTGGTACAGAACATATCATACTTTATAGAGCATATGGCTGAGGCATAGGGAATGACTTTCATTCTCTTTATATTTTTTGTTGTGGTCAGGTTTTGAGTATTACTCAACTTTACACCTTGCAACACAGGCAAGAACTCTTTCTTTGACTGTTCCATTTTGAACTACTTCAAAATCTTGTCAAGGTATGTACTCATTGAAAAATCTTATCAAGCGTCTTGATCTATCTCTATAGATCTTGATGCCCAATATGTAAGCAGCTTCACCGAGGTCTTTCTTTGAAAAACTCCTTTCAAACTCTCCTTTATGCTTTCCATAAAATTTTACATCATTTCTGATAAACAATATGTCATTCACATATACTTATCACAAAGGCTGTAGTGCTCCCACTCACTTTCTTGTAAATACAGACTTCACCGCAAGTCTGTATAAAACTATATGCTTTGATCAACTCATCAAAGCATATATTCCAACTCCGAGATGCTTGCACCAGTCGATAGATGGATCGCTGGAGCATGCACATTTTGTTAGCACCTTTAGGATTGACAAAACCTTCTGGTTGCATCATATACAACTTATAATAAATCCATTAAGGAATGTAGTTTTGATATCCATTTGCCGGATTTCATAAAATGTTGCAATTGCTAACATGATTCGGACAGACTTAAGCATTGCTACGGGTGAGAAAGTCTCATCGTAGTCAATTCCTTGAACTTGTCGAAAACCTTTTGCGACAATTCAAGCTTTGTAGATAGTAACACTACCATCATCGTCCGTCTTCCTCTTGAAGATCCATTTATTTTCTATGGCTCGCTGATCATCGAGCAAGTCAACCAAAGTCCACACTTTGTTCTCATACATGGATCCTATCTTGGATTTCATGGCCTCAAGCCATTTATCGGAATCTGGGCTCATCATCGCTTCTTCATAGTTCGTAGGTTCATCATGGTCTAGTAACATGACTTCTAGAACAGGATTACCGAACCACTCTTGTGCGGAACGTGCTCTAGTTGACCTACAAGGTTTAGTAGTAACTTGATCTGAAGTTCCATGATCATTATCATTAGCTTCCTCTCTAGTTGGTGTAGGCATCACGGGAACAGATTTGTCGGATGAGCTACTTTCCAAATTGAGAGAAGGTACAATTACCTCATCAAGTTATACTTTCCTCCCACTCACTTATTTCAAGAGAAACTCCTTCTCTAGAAAGGTTCCATTCTTGGCAAAAAAGATCTTGCCATCGGATCAGTGGTAGAAGGTGTACCTAATTGTTTCCTTAGGGTATCCTATGAAGACACACTTCTCCAATTTGGGTTTGAGCTTATCAGGCTAAATCTTTTTCACATAAGCATCGCAACCCCAAACTTTAAGAAATGACAGCTTAGGTTTATTGCCAAACTACAGTTTATACGGTGTCGTCTCAACGGATTTTGACGGTGCCCTATTTTAACGTGAATGCAGTTGTCTCCAATGCATAACCCAAAAATGATAGTGGTAAATTGGTAAGAGACATCATAGATCGCACCATATCCAATAAAGTACGGTTATGATGTTTGGACGCACCATTACGCTGTGGTGTTCCAGGTGGCATTAGTTGTGAAACTATTCCACATTGTTTTAAATGAAGGCCAAACTCGCAACTCAAATATTCACCTCCGCGATCAGATCATAGAAACTTTATTTTCTTGTTACGATGATTCTCCACTTCACTATGAAATTCTTTTAACTTTTCAAATGTTTCAGACTTGTGTCTCATTAAGTAGATATACCCATATCTGCTCAAATAATCTATGGAGGTCGGAAAATAATGATACCCGCCACGAGCCTCAACACTCATCGGACCGCATACATCGGTATGTATTATTTCCAATAAGTCATTAGCTCGTGCCATTGTTCTAGAGAACAAAGTTTTAGTCATCTTGCCCATGAGGCATGGTTCGCAAGTATCAAATGATTCATAATCAAGTAATTCCAAAAGTCCATCTGCATGGAGTTTCTTCATGCGCTTTACACCAATATGACCTAAACGGCAGTGCCACAAGTATGTTTGTCACATCCCTAGTCTGGTATGACCTAGACTAGCTAGTCATTTGTGCATCATGTTTAAATTCCATTTAATTTTGAAATGAGGATTTGTGAAACCCTCAGAATCATTTTGAAAATGACCCAAATAAAAATTGTCTCCAAAAGGGTCCAAGAAAATGCTCATCTTGCTCTCTGAAAATATTGGACAGAGATAAAAATCAAACCAATATTTTTAAGAGCTCATAAGTATTTATTTTGGGCATTTGGAATTAATGCATAAATATTTGCATTGGAAATATATTAGTTATATATATTAATATATGTCCAAAAATTATGCCACCTGTTGGGGAGCTCTGGAATAATGCCACTAGTTCCTACAAAAATGGGCATAAGGAAATAAATTGATTTAGTATTATTACTAAATCAAAACATATGTCAGAAAAATAGAAAAGAAAACAATAATAAAAAAAGATACTTACCTGGGCCTCCTCCCTGTGCAGCCCAGCAGCAGCCAGCGCCGGCCCAGCCCACTGGCCCCCTCCTCTGTCGTCTTCGTCCTCGACAGGGGGATGGGCGCGTGCCCGACGCGCGCGCGCTCCGCCGCGCCACCTCCTCCCTCCCTGCCTGCCTGTCCTTTCTCCCCTCCTTGTCTGGATGCCCCGGGAGACGCCACGCGGCCCCTCGACCCTCTCCCACTCTCCCGTGTCTCTCCCTCGTCTGCTCTCTCCCTCCCGAGCACCAGCGAGCGGAGCTCGTCGCCGCCGCTCATCGCCTACGTAGCCACAGCCTCCCCCTCGCCTCTCCGACACGCGCAGAAGCTCCGCCACGACTTCCTCGTCTCCTCCGTCAAGACACAAGACGCCGGACGCCCTGTGGAGCCGCCGTCGCCATCGTCTTCCTCCTCGGACGCTGCCGACCGCCGACTCCGATTCGTCGTCTCCAGTGCGTCCCCGAGCCCGCTTCGACGCCCGCTGCAACCGCGGTGAGCTCCGCCACCGTTCCCCTCTCTCCGTTTAGCTGCCCGCACGCCGTAGCCCTCCTCCCCACCACGGCCGAAGCTTCCCGCCGCCGTTCATGTCGCCGCCGTCGCCCTGGCCACCGCAGCTTGCAACCAAGCGCGTCACCGTGCTCCTGGAGACGCCAGGAGGCCGTAGAGCCTCTCCGCTCACTTCCCCCGTGCCTCGCAGCACCCGCGCGCACCTGGCCGAACTCCGGTCGCCGCCCAAGTGGTCGCCGCCGGCGATATAGACCGTCTCCGGTGAAACGGAGGGCGCCACTGGATGCGCGCGAGCCTGGGCTTCGCGTAGGTGCTCTCCGCCGCGCGATTGGTCGCCGGAGCGACGATCCCGCAGCCCTCCGCCGCGTTCAGGCCTCGCCGGCGGCTTAACGCCGGTGGGGTTGACCGTTTGACCTTGCCGGGCCGTCGGGTGGGCCCCGTGGGTCAGGTGATTAGCCTAAGGCTAATCACCGTTAACTAACCCCCCCCTAACACTAACAGTGGGCCCCAGCGCCACTAACCTTTTTAATTAGGATTAAACTAACCCTGTTTAACCCCCTGTCACTGACATGTGGACCCCACACGTCAGATTTGACCTGGTCAGCACCGTTGACCTGCTGACGCAGGCATGACGTCATGCTGACGCAATTATTTATTTTCTGGTTTAAATTTAAATCAGGAAATTCCAGAAATTAGCAAAACTTCTAAAATTCATAGAAATTCAACCGTAGCTCAGATTGAAATAATTTATATATGAAAAATTATCAGAAAAATGCAATCTTTCCATCTGTACTAGTTTCATGCATGACAAACCAACTTATACATGTTGTATAAGTGAAACACTATAATGGCTTATATAAAGAGCTTATTTTGGAGATGCATTTGAACCTTTGGTTCAAATGGACTTCATCCAAATATAATGCTAGCTGCATTAGCACAATCAGCATCACATCTTCATGCCATGTTCATGCATCATTGTGTTGCATATGCTTGTGTTTTGATTGTTGGCACCGTTCCTTCTCGATAGGTCCTGCTCCGGAGACGTTCCAGAGTACCTGTCTGTGAAGCAGTGCCTCCTCTGTTGATTTACCAGGCAAGCAAACCCCCTAGTTCATTCCGATACAATCCTACTCTCCCGCTCCTGCTCTCAGTTATTGCATTAGGACAACAACGATTCATCTGCTACTTTGTGCTGCGGTAGTTGAACCCATTCCTCTGCATGACCTGTCATTGCCACAGTAAATAGTTGAAACCCACTAGCATGTGTAGGAGTTGATTGAGCCATGTTGTGTTCCTACCATGCTATGCCTGCTATTGCTTAGAGTTGTGTCAGGTCTGATTCATTGGGAATGAATTGGAGTGTTACGATATGTTCTGATGCTGAGAGTGAAGTGTGTGAACACGATTTGGTAAAGGTAGCGGTGAGAGGCCATGTAGGAGTACATGGTGGGTTGTCTCACTGGAACCGTCCTTAAGCACTGAGTTCTATGTATGTTGTCCAATGACTCGATACTACCACACATTGGGTTCCGGTGCTCCAAGCCCTCTCGACTTATTAACCAACTTGATCTCTGTCCAGGAGTCGCAACTAGTTTCTGGTGTTTGTAGGTAGTGCTATTTTTCTACCAAGTGGCACCCGGCAGGGTGGGCTTGGGACAGACTAGGCACACGTGGCCTGGTGTACCGAGTGGCACCCGGATGGTGGGCTCGGGAACCCTGCACACATCGTTTGGGGCCGTGAGCGAAACCCCGGCCGGATCTCCTTGCGGATGGAACCCGAATAGGCGATAAACCTGGACTAGAGTCTTGTGTGGTTAGTCAGGTCGTGGCCGACACCCTCGCCAGGCTTCCGCTTGAAGGTTGCCGAGATACATGACGTGTACATGGCGGTAAGTGGCGAGAGCGTGTGTGAAGAAGTACACCCCTGCAGGGTTAACATGATCTATTCGAATAGCCGGGTCCGCGGTTATGGACTTCTTGGATGCTTACATGGTACATAGACAACTTGAAGTGGATACTATAAAATGCTCAAGACAAGTGTGAGTGCTATGGATGGCCTTCTCGTAGGGAGACGGGGATGAATCCATAGTAGTGTATTGTGTGGTGATTAGTGGACTCGTGTGCGCCATATCACCTCAAAGAAGTTCTGGTAGTCGTAGAACAGGTTAGCCACAGAGTCAAAGCTGGCTTGCTGCAACTAAACCCCACATTACTCTCTTGATACAAATGCATGTATGATAGGATCTGATGTAAGTCTTGCTGAGTACCTTTGTACTCATGTTGCTTTATTTATGTTTTTGCAGCGGAGACTTCGGTCTTACTAGTGTTCTCGTGGACTTCGACAAGTAGCTTGTACCTCAGCTACGATCTTGATCGGACGTTGTAGATAGTCAGGCTTTCAGCCTTTTTCATTTATAGATGTCTGTACTCAGACATGTAATGCTTCCGTTTGTTGCTTGATTGCTCTGAATGTTGGGTCATGTGACCCCTGTTTGTAATAAATGCTATGATGGCTCTTCTGAGCCTTTATCTATATGAGTTGTTGAGTTATGCTGTGATGCCATGTTGTACAGCACATACTTGCATGTTATGCGTACGTGTAATGTGTATTGCTATGTGTGGGATCTGACTATCTAGTTGTTTATCCTTAGTAGTCTCTCTTACCGGGAAATGTCTCCTAGTGCTTCCACTGAGCCCTGGTAGCTTGCTACTGCTCCGGAACACTTAGGCTGGCCGGCATGTGTCCTTCTTCGATCCTGTGTCTGTCCCTTCGGGGAAATGTCACGCGATGAATACCGGAGTCCTGTTAGCCCGCTACAGCCCGGTTCACCGGAGTCCTGTTAGCCCAGTGCTACAGCCTGGATTCACTCGCTGATGACCGACACGTTCGATGCTGGGTCATGGATGCCTGTCCCTGTAAGTTAGTGCCACTTTGGGTTTACGACTAGCCATGTCAGCCCGGGCTCCTTATCATATGGATGCTAGCGACACTGTCATATACGTGTGCCAAAAGGCGCAAACGGTCCCGGGCAAAGGTAAGGCGACACCCGTGGGGATACCGTGCGTGAGGCCGCAAAGTGATATGAGGTGTTACATGCTAGATCGATGTGGCATTGAGTCGGGGTCCTGACAGCCTTGGTATCAGAGCCTGACTGCCTGTAGGATTACCAAGCCAAACTGGTCGAAGTTGAGTCTAGAAATTCTTTAGTTATGTAAGGGAATTGATTGTGGGAAGGAACGTAAGGCTCCTTTTACTCCTTTACCTCATGGCCTTCTGATCTGAGTCGTCCTATCTTTCCTACGGGGTTAAGGAACTAGGCTTTCTCTTCCGTCTATCAGGATCACGTGTTACTACTCCGTAGTCCCATAGGATTGGTTGATCAGAGTCATACCCCAGTTTTGAGTATTTCCGGTGTAGTCTGTTTAGTATGATCTCAGAACCTTGAGTAATGCTGATGAGTATGTTACCACCCCATTTTTAGTAGGATGTCTCATTCTGAGCATTTTACTGCCGTTATGCTGCCGGAATTTCCCTAGGAGTTCGAGAGATACTAATTCCTTGTCCTACATTCTACAGTCTATAGTTGATGCTGACTCCGTCCCTGGTTTCGTTTCTCAGGATGTCATCAAGTTCTATTGTTCGTAGCCAGAACCATGGAGATGGTAGGGATGAGGATCCTCCCGACCCGCCTTCGTTGACAGAGTTCATGTTAGAAATGGAGAGGAACAAGCGTGAGTCTAACCGTTTGTTGGCACGTATCGAGGAGAACACCGCACATCAGTCCAATAAGTCTGCGACCATTCATGACTTCATTCGCTTGCACCCACCTACCTTTCATCATTCCATCGAGCCACTCGATGCAGATGACTGGCTCCGTAGCATCACTCATAAGCTGCGTTCCGCGAGCGTAGCTGAAGATGACAAGGTCACTTATGCCACATACCACCTGGAAGGTCCTGCTAGTCTTTGGTGGCAGAACTATGAGGCTATGCTTCCAGCTGGCCAGAATCCTACCTGGAGAGATTTCACTGAGGCTTTTCGCGAGCATCACATTCCTGAAGCCCTCATCGATCGCAAGAGAGAAGAGTTCTGTAGTTTCACCCAGAGTAAGATGGCTGTTGATGCTTATAGTAGAGAGTTTGAGAACCTCGCTCGCTATGCCACAGAAGAAGTGTCCACGGACGCCAAGAAGCAGGCTAGGTTCCGGAAGGGTCTCAACCCCAAGTTGCATCGTGATCTCCACCTGCATCATTGTGATACATTCCAAGCTCTTGTGAACAAGGCCATCAATGCAGAGACAGCTCAGCTCACTTACGAGGAGTCTCGTAAGCACACCCGTGATTTGGGATCCTCCTCTGGCTCTAGTTCCCAGAAGCGCCGGATTTGGGTTCCAAACTCCGCTCTTCCTCCCGGATATGCACCGAGGCCATCCCATGTGGTGCCTCCCCCA
Source organism: Triticum aestivum (assembly GCF_018294505.1). Lineage (NCBI taxonomy): Eukaryota > Viridiplantae > Streptophyta > Magnoliopsida > Poales > Poaceae > Triticum > Triticum aestivum. The sequence goes on from NC_057795.1 coordinate 247,355,036, forward strand.
GCTCAGTCATATGTTCCACCCAGGCCTACTGGTAGACCGCTTGTCAGTGCGGGTCCACGTCCAACCTCAGGGACTTGCTTCACATGCGGGAAGCCAGGACACTATGCGCGTGACTGCTCTCAGACTAGTTATGCTCCACCCCAGCCCGAGAAGACTGTTGGCTGTGTTAAGCCATCACGCAAGATGATCAGTGTCAAGTCAGCCCCCACTGAACGTGGACGTGTGCATCACGTCTCAGCTAAAGACGCTCATGATGATCCGGATGTCGTTCTTGGTACACTCCTTGTCAATTGTCACCCAGCATCAGTTCTATTCGATACTGGAGCATCTCACTCCTTCATTTCTGAAGGCTATGCTCGTTTGCACGACATGTCATTTTGTGATATGCCAACTCCGCTTGAAATCCAAACCCCAGGGTCTAGATGGCAGACCACCAGAATTAGCCATGGTAATGAAATCCTTGTTGACAGACTTGTATTCCTTGCATCACTTGTAGCCCTCAAGTCCTCAGATATTAACATCATCTTGGGTATGGACTGGATGACAGCTCATCATGCCAAGATTGATTGTTACACCAGATCTGTTCAGCTTACACACCCATCTGGCAAGATAGTCACTGTCTCCACTAGAGTTGCAAAGCGTCAGCTCTATTCTCTTAATGCCAGCCCTCTTCCAGACCTTGAAGATATCCCGGTAGTCCGTGACTTTCCGGATGTCTTTCCAGAGGAACTGCCAGGTGTTCCACCTGACAGAGATGTAGAGTTCGTCATAGATCTTATCCCAGGAACTGCTCCAATCTCTAGGAGACCTTACAAGATGGCACCCTTAGAACTAGCCGAGCTTAAGAAACAACTTGATGAGTCCTTGCAAAAGGGTTTCATCCGTCCTAGTTCTTCTCCTTGGGCTTGCCCCGTCCTCTTCGTCAAGAAGAAGGATGGTACGGACCGGATGGTTGTAGATTATCGTCCCGTTAATTTGGTCACGATAAAGAACAAGTATCCGCTCCCCAGGATCAACGACCTGTATGATCAGCTCGCTGGATCCTCAGTCTTCTCCAAGATGGATTTGAGGTTAGGCTACCACCAAATCAAGATCAGAAACGGGGACATTCCCAAGACAGCTTTTGTCACTCGTTATGGCCAATACGAGTACACCGTCATGTCCTTTGGCCTAACCAACGCCCCAGCCACATTCTCCCGCTTGATGAACTCGATCTTCATGGAGTACTTAGATAAGTTCGTCGTGGTTTACCTCGATGATATTCTTATTTACTCGAAGAACGAGGAAGAGCATGCCGAACATCTTAGACTTGTGTTAGAAAAACTCAGAGAGCACCGCCTTTATGCCAAGTTCTCCAAGTGTGAATTTTGGTTGCCAGAAGTGACCTACCTAGGCCACGTAATCTCTGGTAAGGGCATTGCTGTCAATCCCGAGAGAGTCAAGGCCGTTCTTGATTGGACTCCACCTGAAACCGTTAAACAAGTTAGGAGTTTCCTTGGTCTAGCCAGCTATTGTCGCCGCTTTGTTGAAAACTTCTCCAAAGTAGCCAAACCCCTCACGGAACTTCTCAAGAAAGATAAAAAGTTCGAGTGGTCCCCACAGTGTGAGTACAGTTTTCAGGAACTGAAAAGACGCCTGACTTCTGCTCCCATACTTGTGCCACCGGATTTCACAAAGGACTTTGTTATCTATTGTGACGCCTCACGACAGGGACTAGGTTGCATTCTTATGCAGGATCGTCATGTGATTGCCTATGCATCTCGACAGTTGCATCCACATGAGGATAATTATCCTACACATGATCTAGAGCTTGCAGCCGTAGTCTATGCACTCAAGACCTGGCGACATTACCTTCTTGGTAAACGTTGCGAGATCTACACCGATCACCAGAGTCTCAAGTATATCTTCACCCAACCGGATCTGAACCTTAGGCAAAGACGTTGGTTGGAGTTAATCACAGATTATGATCTAGGGATTACCTACACCCCAGGCAAAGCCAATGTCATGGCTGATGCTCTAAGCCGTAAATCCTATTGCAACAATCTCATGTTGCAGCAAGGCCAACCACTTCTCCATGAGGAATTCTGTAAGCTTAATCTTCACATTGCTCCTCACGGATTCCTTTCTACCTTGGTGGCGAAACCTGATCTTGAAGATCGGATTGTCGCTGCTCAAAAGCAAGACACAGGAATTTCTCGGATCAAGAGAAACATTAAGAAGGGAGTTGGTGGATGTTTCTCTATGGATGATCGTGGTGTTGTTTTCTTTGAGAATCGCTTGGTGGTTCCCAAGAATCAACATCTGCGACAATTGATTCTTAAGGAGGCGCATGAATCTCCTCTCACGATTCATCCCGGTAGCACTAAGATGTATCAGGACCTACGCCAGAGGTTCTGGTGGACTAGGATGAAGAGAGAAATCGCCGACTTCGTTGCTAATTGTGACGTATGTCGTCGTGTTAAGGCAGAGCATCAAAGGCCTGCTGGCACCCTTCAGCCTTTAGCTATTCCTGAATGGAAATGGGATAAAGTTGGTATGGACTTCATCACCGGCTTTCCCAGGACCAAGAGAGGGAATAACGCTATCTTCGTAGTCATTGATCGTCTTTCCAAAGTGGCTCACTTCCTTCCTGTTCGAGAGAGTATCACTGCTAGTCAGCTTGCTGACTTATACATTTCTCGAATAGTGTCACTTCATGGTGTTCCACTAGAGATCAATTCAGACCGTGGCAGTCTTTTCACTTCTCATTTCTGGGAGAGTTTCCAAACTGCCATGGGAACCCATCTTTCCTTCAGTACCGCTTTCCACCCTCAGTCGAGTGGTCAGGTGGAACGGGTCAACCAAATTCTCGAAGACATGCTTAGAGCTTGCGTTATCTCATTCGGTATGGATTGGGAGAAATGTCTTCCTTTTGCCGAGTTTGCTTATAACAATAGCTATCAATCCAGCCTCAAGAAAGCTCCTTTTGAGGTTCTCTATGGACGAAGATGTCGAACACCTTTGAACTGGTCAGAAACCGGTGAAAGACAATTCTTTGGACCGGACATGATCCAGGAGGCAGAAGAGCAAGTTCGCATCATTCGTGAGAATTTGAAAACAGCCCAGTCTCGTCAAAAGAGCCAGTATGATCGTCATCATAAGGATATGACTTATGAAATTGGCGACAAAGCTTACCTTCGGGTTACTCCCTTGAAGGGTACCCATCGTTTCGGTATCAAGGGCAAGTTGGCTCCTCGTTACATTGGTCCCTTTCGCATTCTCGCTAAACGAGGAGAGGTTGCCTACCAGTTGGAACTACCCCCACATCTTTCTCGAGTTCATGATGTCTTCCACGTCTCTCAACTCAGGCGTTGCTTCTCGGATCCTATCCGCGGAGTGGACCACGAAACGCTTGATCTCCAAGATAACCTCACATACCGAGAGTACCCGGTTCGCATTCTTGATCAAGCAGAGCGTGTTACCCGACGTCAGAACATCAAGTTTCTCAAGGTTCAGTGGTCTCATCATTCCGAGAGAGAAGCTACTTGGGAGCGAGAAGATCGTCTTCGACTGGAGTACCCCGCTTTCTTTCCGTCGACCCCTGAATCTCGGGACGAGATTCTTTCAAGTGGGGGCGAGTTGTCACATCCCTAGTCTGGTATGACCTAGACTAGCTAGTCATTTGTGCATCATGTTTAAATTCCATTTAATTTTGAAATGAGGATTTGTGAAACCCTCAGAATCATTTTTGAAATGACCCAAATAAAAATTGTTCCAAAAGGGTCCAAGAAAATGCTCATCTTGCTCTCTGAAAATATTGGACAGAGATAAAAATCAAACCAATATTTTTAAGAGCTCATAAGTATTTATTTTGGGCATTTGGAATTAATGCATAAATATTTGCATTGGAAATATATTAGTTATATATATTAATATATGTCCAAAAATTATGCCACCTGTTGGGGAGCTCTGGAATAATGCCACTAGTTCCTACAAAAATGGGCATAAGGAAATAAATTGATTTAGTATTATTACTAAATCAAAACATATGTCAGAAAAATAGAAAAGAAAACAGTAATAAAAAAAGGATACTTACCTGGGCCTCCTCCCTGTGCAGCCCAGCAGCAGCAAGCGCCAGCCCAGCCCACTGGCCCCCTCCTCTGTCGTCTTCGTCCTCGACAGGGGGATGGGCGCGTGCCCGACGCGCGCGCGCTCTGCCGCGCCACCTCCTCCCTCCCTGCCTGCCTGCCCTCTCCCCTCCTCGTCTGGATGCCCCGGGAGACGCCACGCGGCCCCTCGACCCTCTCCCACTCTCCCGTGTCTCTCCCTCGTCTGCTCTCTCCCTCCCGAGCACCACCGAGCGGAGCTCGTCGCCGCCGCTCATCGCCTACGTAGCCACAGCCTCCCCCTCGCCTCTCCGACACGCGCAGAAGCTCCGCCACGACTTCCTCGTCTCCTCCGTCAAGCCACAAGACGCCGGACGCCCTGTGGAGCCGCCGTCGCCATCGTCTTCCTCTTCGGACGCCGCCGACCGCCGACTCCGATTCGCCGTCTCCAGTGCGTCCCCGAGCCCGCTTCGACGCCCGCTGCAACCGCGGTGAGCTCCGCCACCGTTCCCCTCTCTCCGTTTAGCTGCCCGCA